>NC_088623.1:315621-621243 GCF_036013475.1 Columba livia | reverse complement strand
AGGGGGTCGTGCTGCCATCCGCAGGGACCTGGGCACACTGGAGAGATGGGCTGACAGAGATCTCACGCAGCTCAGCAGAGGGTGCTGTGTGAGTGACGCGCACTGGCAGAGAGTGCCCAGGGAGCTTGTGGAGTCTCCTTCCTTGGAGATGTTCCACAGCCCTGTGAACACCATCGTGGACAACCGGCTGCAGGTGGCCCTGCTTGAGCAGGGGGTGGGACCAGGTGACCTCACCCTCCAAGTGACCTCACCCTTCAGGTGACCTCCTGGCCAGTCTCAAGTAGCCTGTGATCTGTGAAATGGATGCCTAGAAGAGGATCCAGCCACTAACACTGTCACCCTCAGGCAGCCATCGACAACTCCACCAGCAAGCTGCAGTCCCTGGAGGGAGAAATCCACCCCTGAGGAGCACAGGCACCTGCACCCCGAATCCCAGAGCTGCCCCAGCCCGCTCCCCCTGCAGCTGTCCCAGCCCAAAACCTCCCTGACCTGTCCCACAGCTCCGGGCCACCCCACGGCCTCTCCTGGCAGCAGCAGCTGGGCCTGGGGCTGCTCCATCCTCCGTTAACGCAGGTGCCAGCAGCACGGGTGCGGGGAAGGAGCGGGGTGTGCAGGAGCTCCTGCAGCAGGCGGTCTCCAGCCAAGCAGCTGCGGGAATCGTGGCTGCTGGTTTGTTCTCTGCCAGAGGCTGCACTGGGGCCCTGGGGCTGTTGTTGCTGCATCTGGCTCAGGTGTGCGTGGGCTGCTTTGGCCTTGTTCTCCTGGTGGGGTGTGTAAAGGGGCAGGTGGGCACTTGCTGGCTTTGGAGAGGAGCTGCTGGGGCTGGAGCTGGAGAGAGCAGGAAAAGGTAAGGCAGCTGGAGGATGAAGTAGAGGGGATCCCCACAGCTGCTGCTCCAGCTGCACAAGAGACAGCTGCCCCTCTGGGCGAGGAAGAGTCCCTGTGAGCCGCCTCAGCAGAGCAGATCACAAACGTGCACCGCAGGGTCTGTGTCAGTGAGGAAAATTACTGTACGGCCGTAGAGTGTGTGTTTGCGTGGTGTGTGTCTGGGAAGCCTCGTGGTGTAAGAGCTGTCAAACACCAGTGTCTTCTCCTAGGTGGAGGATGGGCAAGCGGCTGGGGCTACAGAAGAGAAAGGGAGGACAGAAACACAGAGACAGAGTTGCCTGAACTCCACAACTTGCCTGGCAGTGCAGAGAGCGGGAACTGTGGTGAGCCCTGGGCCCTGGGGGTCGTGTCACCCTCTTTTGTGTCCCAGTCCTTCCCCGCCCTCTCCTGTTTCCTTCTTTGTCGGGTTTTTTTGGCTTCCACGTAGCTCTCTTCCCCTCTGTTATTATGCTCTGCTCCCTGTCACCCCTTTCTCTTTTCTCCAAGTCTTTGTCATCCAACTGTTCCTCTCCTCATTGCTGCTCTTTCCTGCTCCCTGTGCATTTTTTTTTCTGTCCCTCTCTACCCTTCAGGCCATTGTCTCTTTCTTCTTCTCCATCTCTTTGTCTTGATCTGCGTCCCTGTCTTTTTCCCTCATAATCTTCCTGACCTGTTCTCTGTCTTTTGTCTCTTTCTGCCTCTATGTCCTGCTCTCTGCCCTTGTCTTCCCCTCTCCTTCATTCCTTCTGCTCTTCTTTCCTTCTTTCTCTCTTGCCGTGTTCTGTTCGCTGTCGTGGGTCCAAAGCGGGGCAGAGTGACAGCCCAGGGACCAATGCGGGGCAGCGTCACCTCAGGGAGGAGACTGGCCGCCCTGCCGCCCTGTGCTGGCAAAGGTGGAAGTGAGAAGGCGGCGGCTCTGCCGGTGGCCGGGCTGAGCTGGGACGTGGCGCCCGTGGGGCTGCCCCAGGGCTGAGCAGCCCCCGGCCCTGGCCCCGCCTCCTCTCTTCAGCCCTCCCCCCCTTGCCCGTGTTCTGGACCCCCCGTCTCTGTGGGAGCCACCGCCTCACAGAGTCAGTGTCCCTGGGCTGTGCCACCACACAGCAGCCATGGGCCACTGGGCTTCTCGCCGCCATCGCCGCCAGCACGTGACCGACAGCGATGAGGACGTGACGCTGAGGTGGAGGACGGGGTGGGTGGTGATGATGGCGGGGGCCGTGTTTGCCGTGGGGGTGCTCGCTCTCATCTCACCCACGTCCCCTCCCGCAGCACAAGCGACCCCACAGCGCCTGGAGGACGGTGAGGAGGGGAGGACGTGGCCGCCATCCCACGTCTGGCCTGAGATGGTGAGTGGAGCAGGGGGGTGGCGGGGCTGGGGTCTCCCCTCAGAGCAGGGGGTCCCAGGGCTGACGCTCTCCCCGCCTCCCCACAGCTCCTGCTCATCATCTCCTGACGCTGCCCGACCTGCTGAGCCGGGGCCAGACCTGCTGCTGCCGCCACGAGCTGTGAACAGCGAGGCCGCCTGGGGCCACTTCTGCCCCCTCTGCCCCCACCAGCACCCGGCCCTGCAAGATGCCGCAGTCTCAGCTGTGAGCCCCCGGCACCGCCAAGGGAGGGGAGGGTGGTGGCACTTTGTCCCCAGCCCATGACAACGTCTCTGCTTCCCGCTCCAGACACCAACGGGCTGAGCCTCCAGGGCCTGGGCCCCTGTCAGCAGCCAGCGCTGGTGGCCTCCATCCCATCCCCCTTTGCTCACGGCCACCACAAGCTGCCGCCTGCCCAGCAGCACCTCTTCCTCCTGGGTTATGGCAGGACCCTCTTCTTCCTCCATGACTCTGGCTGCCACACCTGCCACTGCCAGGCCCTCTCCCGTGGCATCGATGACGTACGCCGACCCCTCACCCCACCCCTTTCGCCCATGCCACCGCCACGCTGGGTGACCGTCCCCTCCTCCCCACGGGTGACAGCAGGCCCCTGTGAGGAGCCCACCCATATCTACGTGCTGATGGGGCAGGAGCAGCAACAGCTCAGCAGCAGGTCCTCGTCACAGAAGGTAACGTGCATTGGAGACTTTCAAAAGGCCTTTGAAACTGCTGTGAACTGGGGCCCCGTGAGAGTCATGGGAAGGTCATCAGCCTTGCAGCTCTGCAGCAGTTAAAACTGCCACTGAAACACTCTCGGTGGCAGATGCTGTTCTGTGGGTTTCAGTTTGGGTATTTTTTAATCATTTTGTTGAGGTGCAATTCTTTATTTGGAATCAGGTGACGGGATTGACGCTCATCTTCTCTTTCTGGAGCACATCCTGACATCCTTTGTCATCCAGAGCCCTGTGTTCCTGAGAGGAGCGATGGCCACAATGGAGAATGACCTCTGTGAGTAGCAGCTGCAGCAGCAGCCTCGGACTTTGTGAATCCCCAAAGTCAACGGACGTGGCTGGTGCTCAATTCCTGAATACTGATGTGCTGACAACCCAGAGTGGATTCTGGGGCACTTCCTGAGAGCAGCCAGACTTACCAAGGTGTTCTCAATTAGACACGGGAAGTTGTGTTTCCTCACTCCCAGCTGCTCTGTACAGGAGTTTTAAAGATGTCGTTGCTCGCAGAAAGGTCCGACATCAGTAGGGTTACCTTCTGTGCCAGGTACTTGGTTGTTTTCATCAACTTACAATCAAGAAAAGGGAAGACTTGACCTGCTAATGCCATTCAAGACTCTAGAGGGAAAGGAAGGTTGTCTGGGGCACAGGAACGAGTGTGGGTTTGTTGGACTTGAGGCAAAGTAAGCAGGGGAACACACTTTTTCAAAACTGTTTCTTGACCAGCAAATTGCAATGGCAGTGTTAGGCTTGCCCCAACGTATCTCTGTTGGAGGTTAGGGCTGGTTGTCCTGGGTACTCCTGTAGAAAACTTGACTGTTAAAATGCGCTTTCATGCAACAACATTATTTCTTTTCAAATGTGGTTTCTTGGCAGTCGTTGCTGAGGGAATGGCTCCACCACAGAGGATCTTCTTTCCCCTAGAGAAGATTTGCATGGCCTCACAGCACAACCAGAGAGCTGGAGCGGGACTGCACAACGTGGGCAACCCATGCTTCCTCAATTGCATCCTGCAGTGCCTGACGTACACCACGCTCTGGCCAACCACCTGCTCTCTGGGGAGCACAGCCAGGCCTGTCAGTACTTCTGTGAACATTTCCTTCTAAATCTGTTGGGCAGTTCCCAAGGGCTGCCAGTATCTGGAACTGATTTAGGAGAAAAGCAGCCCTTCTTTGTCAGTCCCCGCAGGGCTGTTCTTTGAACATGCAAGCCTAGAAGCTGCTTCTTCTATCTCTTTCTTTCCCCAGGTCTCAGTCCCTCTTCTTGTAAGTTAAATTCTCTCTGCTTATTGTACAGAAACCTTTGGTGAGTTCAGCATCCCTATCCCAGCATCCAGCTGGATCCCTTCCATTTGTGCTCGTTGGCCCCCCTGCAGCCTCCAGGAGAGCGTCTGGGGGGCTCTTACAGCTTCTGGAGTTTCCCCACTGGTGGGTCCTGTCAGGAGGGGAGGGCAGGAGCTTCTCACAGCTCTCTTTGCAGGACATGGCAGGGGCACGGCGGAGTCTCCAGAGGACAGCAGCTCATCCGCACCAGCCATCACCAGCCAGCAAAGCCGGGCAGGAGCCCAGGAGGCAGCTGCGGGCTGGCCGTGCCCCATCTGGCCAGGCAGGATCAACAGCAGCTCCTCCCTGGGCTCCTGCTTGCGTCGCTTCTTCCACGGCTGTCTCAGGCTGGTGTCCAGAAGGAAAGCTGCGTGCCCGCTGCGCTGTCACCCCCGTGACCGTGTGCTCCACGCTGCACGAGAGGACAGCAGCAAAGAGGAGCGGGGATTCAGCCCTTCTGCCCCCTGCCAGGAGAACGGTGCCAGGGAGAGGCCCAGGAGCAGATCCCCGCACTGGGACAACGATCTCCGTAGCTGGTTTGTGGAGACCGCGGACTATGAACACTCAGATGGGAGGAGGGGGAGAACCAGTCCCCTGAGCTGTGACCCCACTCACAGGGACGAGGCAGCTCCAAGACCCTCCAGTGGCAGCTCCCAGTCTGCACCAGCAGCTCCACTGTCCTCCAGCAGCAGCTCCCAGTCTGCTCCTGCCCCCAGAGCTGCTCAGGGGCAAACCCGGCCAAGGATGAGACATCGGAGCAGATCCCCACGGCGGGACTATGATCTCCGCAGCCGGTTTCTGGAGATCACAGACCAGCATCGCTCAGCAAGGAGGACGAGGAGCTGGAGAACCAGTCCTCCACGGTCTGACCGAGCCCTAAGGGATGATGCAGCTCCAGGGCCCTCCAGCCACAGCTCCCGGTGTCGTTCTGCACCCAAAGCTGCTCGGGAGCAGACCCAGCTGAGGCAGAGGGAGCGGAGCAGATCCCCGCGGCGCCGCTATGATCTCCACACGCAGTTGTGGAGATCACGGACTGTGACCCCTCAGCACAGAGGAGGAGGAGGAGCAGGAAGGCTTCAGTGCCCTGGAGATGCAGATGAGGAAAACAGTGGGTGGTGACGGGGACAGATTGCAGCCTGGACGAGGGAGGACACAGCATCTGACGCCTGTGGTGCTGGAGAGGAGGAAGAGGAGGAGGAAGAGTCCAGGAGGCAGCAAAGCTGCCCCAGCAGGGACCAAGCTGCCCCAGGGCACCAGCAGCCAGTGCTGCCTCTGGCAGGAAGAGCTCAGAGAGCCCTTCCAGAGCCACGGGCAGCTCTGCCGGCCGGCCCGCCTGCCCACAGGCCCCGGGAGGAAGAGCTGCAACCTGCGGCCACGGCTGGGATCGCTGCTCAGAAACACTCACTGGGCCCCAGCGGGCAGAACAGCCAAAGCCACGATTAAAAACAAACTCTTGTTGGCCTCGTGTGTCTCATTTGTGGGGTGTTTGCTTCTCGGTGGGTTTTGAGGCAATTGGAGAAATGCCCATTCTGAGAAGTCTCTGTGGTGGGTTTTGGGAGCTGTGTGCTGTGTGTGCCCATCTTGCCGTCTCTTCTGTTTCAATGTGGAGTTGTAAGGAGCCATTGAAAGGGGGAATGTTGTTTTTGGAACGGATCTGGCACCTGGCCCCAGCAGGGGAAGGACTCAGAGACATCAGCCCACGAATCCTTAACGTAAAACAAAGCCCATTTGAAATAATCCCGGAATCCAAACGGATTGCTGTATTTAAAAGTTAATCTAGGGGGAAGGGTACCCAAAGAGCCAGGAATCCATATTTTGAATAAATCAATAGGTTAGAGGTTGTTAGAATTAGATGAATGAGACAGGCAAACCGAGGCAAGCAGTGGGCAGTCTGTAAACCCTGCAGTACCAGCCGATGGGGAGCAGGGAGGGGATGTGCAGCTGGGATCGGTGGATATGTAAGCGGGGGCTTTTTGTCCTACTCCCCGTGCCTGTCTTTGGGTAGAACACCTGGTCTTGCAAAATGGTTTATAAAATACGCTTTGCTGAGAGATGCTGCCCGGGCCTGTTCTATCGGCAAGGTGATTGTTTCCTGCAGCAGGATTTGCAGCAGAAGTTGGGCAGGACAAGAGCGCCCATGCGGTCAGAAAGCACAGCAGACAGCTGGACCGTGGGGTCACGGGCACCAAACCCAGCTCGGGTGGGAACCAAGAGGGTCCCCTCGTGTTCAGGGCCCAAAGCGCCACCTGTAGCATCTGCCCGTCCTTCTGAGTGCCCAGAGCCTCCTTCCTGGGGCCAAATCCTCGTGTTCAGGGTCCCCACGTGTCTTTCATCACCCACGGCCTTTGCTCAGGGCCCACAGTTCATTCTCAGGTGGAGCTCGCTGCCTGGCAACAACCGCCCGGAAGTCTGGGGCCAGTCAGTGGATGAAACGCAGCCAATCACATTGGAGGAGGCGGGGCAACTCATGTGATTGAAATGTAAGCAGCCAATCAAGCTTTGAGATCTGCAGGACAGTTGGCGACAGTGGAATAAACTGGGCAGCGTTCAGGGCGGGCTGTGCTGGCTGCACCAATCGCTCCTGGTGGGAGTGCAGCACATGGATGATTGACAAGGGGTCTGGCCAATCAGTTGGTGGGGGGGGCAGTGGGAAAACCCAGCCAGCCAAGCAGAGGAAACCTTGCCTCAGGGAAGACGGACACTGTGGAGGGAAAGACCCCTCAGGCAGCCAATCAGAGAGAGCATCACCTCAGGGCAGGGTGGGCCCCAAACCAGGGCAGAGTCACAGCCCAGACAGCCAATCAGCTGCAGGATCAGCTCAGGGGAGGAGACTGACAGCCCTCCCGACCAATGGTGGCACAGCCCAGGCTGAGCAGGCGGTTGCTCTGCAGGCGGCCAGGGTGAGTTTTGCCATGGCGCTTGTGGAGCTGCCCCGAGGCTGAGCAGCGCCCGGCCCAGCCCTGGGGCCCTTTTTCCTCCCTCTGGGGCCCTGGGGATGTTGTTGCTGCCTCTGGCTCAGGTGTGCGTGGGCTGCTCTGGCCTTGTTCTCCTGGGCGGGGGAGGGGGCAGGGGGCACTTGCTGGAGAGGAGCTGCTGGGGCTGGAGCTGGAGAGAGCAGGAGAAGGAGAAGCAGCTGGAGGGTGAAGTGCAGGAGATCCCCACAGCTGCTGCTGCAGCTGCACAGGAGACAGCTGCCCCTCTGGGTGAGGAAGAGTCCCTGTGAGCAGCCTCAGCAGAGCAGATCACGAACCTGCACCGCAGGGTCTGTGTCAGTGAGGAAAATTACAGCACGGCCGTAGAGTGTGTGTGTGGTGTGTGTCTGGGAAGCCTCGTGGTGTAAGAGCTGTAGAACACCGACGTGTTCTCTTAGGTGCAGGATGGGCGAGCGACTGGAGCTACAGACTAGGAGGGGAGGAAAAGACAGACAGACAGAAGTGCCTGAACTCCACAGCTTGCCTGGCAGTGCAGAGAGCAGGAACTGTGGTGAGTCCTGGGCCCTTGGGGTCATTTCATCCTGTTTTGTGCTCCAGTCCCTCCCTGCTCCCTCCTCTTTCCTGCTGTGTCCTTCTTCCTCTTCATCTCTTCTCTCTCTGTCCCTCTGCTGCTTCCTCACCGTTTCCCCCACCCTTCTCCATCTCTGTGCAGGGTTTCTCGTATCTCCCTCTCTGTCTCCTCCCCTCTGTGGTTCTCATCATCCCTGGTTTCTCTTTGTCGTCATTCTGCTCTGTTGCTCTGTCCTGCTCCCTGCCCCATCATTTCTCTCTGTATCCCTCTGTCCTGCTCCCTGCACCTATTCCTGCCCCTCTTCTTTTTTACTCCGTCTCCGTCTTGCTGCCCACCCCAGGATTTTTTCCCCAATCTCTGCTCTGCCCCCAACCCTTATTGTTCTTTCTCTCTCCTGCTCCCTTTCTGTCTTTCTGCCTGTCTTCCCTTTCCCTGTTCTTCTTTCTCCATCTCTGTCCAGATTACTGCCCCTTTTCCTTCTTGATGTCTTTCTATCCTGGTTTTCTTTCTGTCTTCCTTGCCTGTTCCCAGTCCCATCCTTTCTCACTATATCACCCCTGTCCAGCTGGCTCTGCCTTTTCTTTTTCTTCTCTTCCTCTTTCCTGCTCCTCAGCCCTCTTTTCCTCTCCCTCCAGCTCATTGCTGCATGTTTCCCCTTTCCAGTGTCTTCATTTGGATCCGAACTTTGCTTTATTTCTCAGACTTTCTTTTTGTCTCGCCATCTGTACATCCCCCTCCCTGTCTTTCTCTAGCCCCTTCCTGCTTCTCCTCCTCCCCCCTCCCCATCCCTCTGTCCTGCTCATCAGCCCTGCTGTTTCTTCCTCCCTGTTTCTTCGCAGCTCCTTGTCCCTTTCTGCCTTGATCTCTCCATCTCTCCATCCTTTCCCCTGTGTGTTTCTTTCTGTCTCAGCTCCTCTGTCTTCTCTCTTGTCTCATTTGTCTCTCTCTAGTCCTCTGTCCTTCTCCCCAGCAGCTTGAACTGAATGACCAGGTGTCCCTGCACTCTGGTGTTTGCTCATCCCTGCTCTGGGGAAGATCTGTGTCTGTAGGGCTGGGGATCATTCAGGAGCTGGTCTCCTGCAGACAGCAGAGCCAGGTGCAGCTACAGCAGAGGTTGTTCTCAGCTGCTGCTTGTGCAGCTTGTTGGAAGGGCAGCTGTGGGCCTTCTTTGGAAGGGAGGTTTCTTGTTCTGTGCTTACTGCTCCTCAGGACCCTGCACAGGAGCGCTGTTGGGGTCTGCAGGGACGGGTGGGAGCTGCTGTGACTCCTGGTGAATGTGAACTCAACTTGTCCTCATGTCCTCGAATGAAACCAGACTGGCTGTAGGTGGATTTCTTGCCTGTTTCAGTTCTAAACTACATGTTTGGCACTGAAAGACATGAGAGTTTGTGCTGTTTTCCAGATGTCAGTGGCTGCGAATCAGCTGAGAACATCACTGCCTTAGGTACCAGGGCAGGTGGTCTGTGATCAGGGATGTGGACTTGCATGGCAGTGCTTTTATGAACATTTGATGGTCTTGCCACTTCAAAGCCCGTCATTTTCCTAGAAATTTTAAGATGATATTTCTTATTTGGAGGTTCAGACTCTGGTTGGACTTGATGTTGAATGGTCCATATAATGGGCTCCATAAAATAAGAAGCTTGCTTCCTTGTTGTTTTCTTACACTGTCTGAATTTGGTAAGCGAGAGCAAGAGTGGTTGACAGTGTCTGTTTTTTGAGAGTAACGTATTCCTGACTCTCCCTCTCTGTATGGTGAAGGTTTCTGCCTGCACTGTGATTTTGCTGGGCTGTGAGGCTGTGTTGGAGCAGCAGAGGTAAGAAGTGGTGGCTTTAAAGGCATTGAAGCTGTGGTAAAACCAGCAGGTAAAGCTGGTTTCTTCCTAGAGAGCTGCCTGACAAAAATAGTTACAAGACCCTTGAAGTTGGTGCTTTTGGGATTGATTGATTGATTGATTGATTTCTGGGAAGCAAGAAGTGAGAGCCTGTGCACTCCCATAGGCAGCGCTGCCTCCCAAATAGGTGCACCCTTCTCCACTTGTGTTCCTTCCATGCTGGTGTAGAACAAGGCCATGCAGTAGTGTGCAGATGTGGTGACTGCAATGTGACCATGAGGTCACAGCCCCACGGTGACGTGCTGTGCTGTGTCTTGGCAGCAGCAGCAGCAGCATCATGGTGCGAGCGTGGGGGCCATGGTCCTCACCCTCCTCCTCCTCCTGGTGCCCCTGCCAGCCCGGGACGCCCAGGCTGCTCCAGCCGAGCGCAGGGAGCAGGTGGGCGGGCAGGGGCAGCACCCAGCCCCGAGCAGCTCAGCAGGGCAGCAGTGGGGCCAGGGCTGGGGCTGGGGCCGGGAGAGCAGCCGGGCTGGGCCGGGCAGGGCGAGCCAGGCAGCACCAGGGTGTGGGCAGGGGGCAGACGCCCCGCAGGGAGGGGAGAGGGGCTGCGGCTGCTTCAGGGGCAAGTTCTGGGCAAGCAGGGGCTGGGAGTGGTGGCACAGGTGCAGAAACCAGCACTGAGTCCCTGTGGGGCCCTCGCTGCCCCCCAGCCTTGTGCCACACTGCCCCATCCCAGGGCACGCTTTGAGCCTTTGGGCCTGTTTCAAATCAAAGCTGGGATTGCTTTGGCCCTTTGGGCCAGTTTTGAGCTAAATCTGGGCACATTTGTGCCCTTTGGGGTCGTTTCTGCCTAGATCTGGTGGTTCTTTGGCTTTGCAGTCCAGTTTCTACCCAAATCTGGGCGTGTTTGGGCCACTTTTGGCCATTTTTTACCCAAATCTGGGCATACTTTGACTTTGTGGTCCAATTTCACCCCAAATCTGGGGATGTTATACCCCTTTTTGGCCAGTTTTGATCCAAATCTAGTGGTGCTTTGTTTTTTCTGTCTCTTTTTACCCGATATACTCAGGTGCTTTTGCCCATTTTTTCCCGTTATGGAAGTGCTGTGTTCCCAAATATGGGATGTTTTCACCTTTGCCGACAGTTTTGCTCCCAAATGTGGACGTTTTTGCCTCTTTTGGCCACTTTTTGCCCAAATACTCAGAATCTTTTGCCTGTATTGGCCAATTTAGCCCCCAAATATTTGGAATATTTAGTCATTTCTCCAATTTTCTCCCTAAGTAGGGCTATTTCTCTGCAATAGATGGGCATTGTTTCTCTCTTCTTTATGTCCTCTTTTACCCGAAATGCAGGAGTATTGCTCTGTGAGCCTGGAAACCTCTCTGGTCTGTGCTTGACTCCAGGCCATGGCACTGGCAGAGCTGATGGAGCTTCTCAGCTGGATCCTGGTTATGAGCCTTGGGCTGTCCCAGAGGTACGTTGTCACTGCCTGTCTGCTTGAAGGAATAAACACTCACGTTTTAATAGGTTATTCACGTGTGATTGTACCCAAGATCATCTCAGAGGCTTTTCAAAAGCTTTTTGGTCCTTGGTGGTGTTACACAGACAAGTCATAAATACTATTTCCCTGCAAACCTGCTAGGTCTCAGCAAAAAGGTCACGTATGTTCCATTTCTAGCTGTGGGAACGTACACCTTTGTGTGTGTCCTGTGTCCTTACCTCACCCCCTCCCGTCACTGCAGGTGACTGAGGAAGAAGGAGATCACAACATGCCATGGAAGCTCCTCCCCTGTGTTTGACTCCCTGTTTGGTTCCTGCAGTCCATGGTGATCAAGCCTCTTGGTGTAATCCTGTTCCTGAGCCTGGGGGCAATCCCAGGGGTAGGTGTTCAGTCTTCATTGGTCACTGGCCTTTTGCATTTGTTAATATTTGGTTTATTATTTGTTAACATTTTCCTGCAATAGTTGAGCCTTGCAGTAGCCAGCAGGCTCTTTGCTAGTAGAAACATGGATGGTCATGTTTTTGCCCTGGTGCTCCATGCTGCCACCTTAGTGTGGCAATGTCAGAGAGGAGGAGGAGGAGGAGGAAGAATCCAGGAAGCACTAAAACTTCCTCTAGCAGGGACCAAGCTGCACCAAGGGCACCAGCAGCTCCCCCATCCCTCCTCCCAGTGCTGCCTCTGACCAGGAAGAGCTCAGAGAGCCCCTCCAGACACACGGACAGCTCTGCCTGCCTGCCCACAGGCCCCTTGAGGAAGAACCTGAATCTGGGTCCAATGTTTGGGATCGCTTCCCCAAAACAACACTCATTTCGTACCAGCAGGCAGAAAAGCCAAACCCATAATTAAAAATGTGTCCTTTACAGGGTGTTTTCTTCTCTGTGGATTTTGGGGCAATTTGTGAGTTCACCCAGTCTGAGCAGTTTACGTGATGGGATTTTGAGAGCTGTGTGATGGCATGTGCCCATGTTGCAGTCTCTTTTGTTTTAAACATGGAGGTTGAGTCCCTGGAACTGAAATGGGCTGGATGAGCCAGCGGCAAGTGAGACTGACACTGGCTGACGGCCCGGTCCAGAGCGTGTTGCTCAGTGGCACCAAGTCTGGTTGCAGGCCAGTTACAGGCAGTGTCTCCCAGGGGTCAATACTGGGTCCAATCCTGTTTAACATCTTCCTTAAGTGGTCGGGATGGTGGGGCAGAGTGCACCCTCAGCAAGCTGGCGGAGGACACCACACTGGGAGGAGTGGCACTTAGGCCAGGGGGTCGTGCTGCCATCCGCAGGGACCTGGGCACACTGGAGAGATGGGCTGACAGAGATCTCACGCAGCTCAGCAGAGGGTGCTGTGTGAGTGACGCGCACTGGCAGAGAGTGCCCAGGGAGCTTGTGGAGTCTCCTTCCTTGGAGATGTTCCACAGCCCTGTGAACACCATCGTGGACAACCGGCTGCAGGTGGCCCTGCTTGAGCAGGGGGTGGGACCAGGTGACCTCACCCTCCAAGTGACCTCACCCTTCAGGTGACCTCCTGGCCAGTCTCAAGTAGCCTGTGATCTGTGAAATGGATGCCTAGAAGAGGATCCAGCCACTAACACTGTCACCCTCAGGCAGCCATCGACAACTCCACCAGCAAGCTGCAGTCCCTGGAGGGAGAAATCCACCCCTGAGGAGCACAGGCACCTGCACCCCGAATCCCAGAGCTGCCCCAGCCCGCTCCCCCTGCAGCTGTCCCAGCCCAAAACCTCCCTGACCTGTCCCACAGCTCCGGGCCACCCCACGGCCTCTCCTGGCAGCAGCAGCTGGGCCTGGGGCTGCTCCATCCTCCGTTAACGCAGGTGCCAGCAGCACGGGTGCGGGGAAGGAGCGGGGTGTGCAGGAGCTCCTGCAGCAGGCGGTCTCCAGCCAAGCAGCTGCGGGAATCGTGGCTGCTGGTTTGTTCTCTGCCAGAGGCTGCACTGGGGCCCTGGGGCTGTTGTTGCTGCATCTGGCTCAGGTGTGCGTGGGCTGCTTTGGCCTTGTTCTCCTGGTGGGGTGTGTAAAGGGGCAGGTGGGCACTTGCTGGCTTTGGAGAGGAGCTGCTGGGGCTGGAGCTGGAGAGAGCAGGAAAAGGTAAGGCAGCTGGAGGATGAAGTAGAGGGGATCCCCACAGCTGCTGCTCCAGCTGCACAAGAGACAGCTCCCCCTCTGGGCGAGGAAGAGTCCCTGTGAGCCGCCTCAGCAGAGCAGATCACAAACGTGCACCGCAGGGTCTGTGTCAGTGAGGAAAATTACTGTACGGCCGTAGAGTGTGTGTTTGCGTGGTGTGTGTCTGGGAAGCCTCGTGGTGTAAGAGCTGTCAAACACCAGTGTCTTCTCCTAGGTGGAGGATGGGCAAGCGGCTGGGGCTACAGAAGAGAAAGGGAGGACAGAAACACAGAGACAGAGTTGCCTGAACTCCACAACTTGCCTGGCAGTGCAGAGAGCGGGAACTGTGGTGAGCCCTGGGCCCTGGGGGTCGTGTCACCCTCTTTTGTGTCCCAGTCCTTCCCCGCCCTCTCCTGTTTCCTTCTTTGTCGGGTTTTTTTGGCTTCCACGTAGCTCTCTTCCCCTCTGTTATTATGCTCTGCTCCCTGTCACCCCTTTCTCTTTTCTCCAAGTCTTTGTCATCCAACTGTTCCTCTCCTCATTGCTGCTCTTTCCTGCTCCCTGTGCATTTTTTTTTCTGTCCCTCTCTACCCTTCAGGCCATTGTCTCTTTCTTCTTCTCCATCTCTTTGTCTTGATCTGCGTCCCTGTCTTTTTCCCTCATAATCTTCCTGACCTGTTCTCTGTCTTTTGTCTCTTTCTGCCTCTATGTCCTGCTCTCTGCCCTTGTCTTCCCCTCTCCTTCATTCCTTCTGCTCTTCTTTCCTTCTTTCTCTCTTGCCGTGTTCTGTTCGCTGTCGTGGGTCCAAAGCGGGGCAGAGTGACAGCCCAGGGACCAATGCGGGGCAGCGTCACCTCGGGGAGGAGACTGGCCGCCCTGCCGCCCTGTGCTGGCAAAGGTGGAAGTGAGAAGGCGGCGGCTCTGCCGGTGGCCGGGCTGAGCTGGGACGTGGCGCCCGTGGGGCTGCCCCAGGGCTGAGCAGCCCCCGGCCCTGGCCCCGCCTCCTCTCTTCAGCCCTCCCCCCCTTGCCCGTGTTCTGGACCCCCCGTCTCTGTGGGAGCCACCGCCTCACAGAGTCAGTGTCCCTGGGCTGTGCCACCACACAGCAGCCATGGGCCACTGGGCTTCTCACCGCCATCGCCGCCAGCACGTGACCGACAGCGATGAGGACGTGACGCTGAGGTGGAGGACGGGGTGGGTGGTGATGATGGCGGGGGCCGTGTTTGCCGTGGGGGTGCTCGCTCTCATCTCACCCACGTCCCCTCCCGCAGCACAAGCGACCCCACAGCGCCTGGAGGACGGTGAGGAGGGGAGGACGTGGCCGCCATCCCACGTCTGGCCTGAGATGGTGAGTGGAGCAGGGGGGTGGCGGGGCTGGGGTCTCCCCTCAGAGCAGGGGGTCCCAGGGCTGACGCTCTCCCCGCCTCCCCACAGCTCCTGCTCATCATCTCCTGACGCTGCCCGACCTGCTGAGCCGGGGCCAGACCTGCTGCTGCCGCCACGAGCTGTGAACAGCGAGGCCGCCTGGGGCCACTTCTGCCCCCTCTGCCCCCACCAGCACCCGGCCCTGCAAGATGCCGCAGTCTCAGCTGTGAGCCCCCGGCACCGCCAAGGGAGGGGAGGGTGGTGGCACTTTGTCCCCAGCCCATGACAACGTCTCTGCTTCCCCCTCCAGACACCAACGGGCTGAGCCTCCAGGGCCTGGGCCCCTGTCAGCAGCCAGCGCTGGTGGCCTCCATCCCATCCCCCTTTGCTCACGGCCACCACAAGCTGCCGCCTGCCCAGCAGCACCTCTTCCTCCTGGGTTATGGCAGGACCCTCTTCTTCCTCCATGACTCTGGCTGCCACACCTGCCACTGCCAGGCCCTCTCCCGTGGCATCGATGACGTACGCCGACCCCTCACCCCACCCCTTTCGCCCATGCCACCGCCACGCTGGGTGACCGTCCCCTCCTCCCCACGGGTGACAGCAGGCCCCTGTGAGGAGCCCACCCATATCTACGTGCTGATGGGGCAGGAGCAGCAACAGCTCAGCAGCAGGTCCTCGTCACAGAAGGTAACGTGCATTGGAGACTTTCAAAAGGCCTTTGAAACTGCTGTGAACTGGGGCCCCGTGAGAGTCATGGGAAGGTCATCAGCCTTGCAGCTCTGCAGCAGTTAAAACTGCCACTGAAACACTCTCGGTGGCAGATGCTGTTCTGTGGGTTTCAGTTTGGGTATTTTTTAATCATTTTGTTGAGGTGCAATTCTTTATTTGGAATCAGGTGACGGGATTGACGCTCATCTTCTCTTTCTGGAGCACATCCTGACATCCTTTGTCATCCAGAGCCCTGTGTTCCTGAGAGGAGCGATGGCCACAATGGAGAATGACCTCTGTGAGTAGCAGCTGCAGCAGCAGCCTCGGACTTTGTGAATCCCCAAAGTCAACGGCCGTGGCTGGTGCTCAATTCCTGAATACTGATGTGCTGACAACCCAGAGTGGATTCTGGGGCACTTCCTGAGAGCAGCCAGACTTACCAAGGTGTTCTCAATTAGACACGGGAAGTTGTGTTTCCTCACTCCCAGCTGCTCTGTACAGGAGTTTTAAAGATGTCGTTGCTCGCAGAAAGGTCCGACATCAGTAGGGTTACCTTCTGTGCCAGGTACTTGGTTGTTTTCATCAACTTACAATCAAGAAAAGGGAAGACTTGACCTGCTAATGCCATTCAAGACTCTAGAGGGAAAGGAAGGTTGTCTGGGGCACAGGAACGAGTGTGGGTTTGTTGGACTTGAGGCAAAGTAAGCAGGGGAACACACTTTTTCAAAACTGTTTCTTGACCAGCAAATTGCAATGGCAGTGTTAGGCTTGCCCCAACGTATCTCTGTTGGAGGTTAGGGCTGGTTGTCCTGGGTACTCCTGTAGAAAACTTGACTGTTAAAATGCGCTTTCATGCAACAACATTATTTCTTTTCAAATGTGGTTTCTTGGCAGTCGTTGCTGAGGGAATGGCTCCACCACAGAGGATCTTCTTTCCCCTAGAGAAGATTTGCATGGCCTCGCAGCACAACCAGAGAGCTGGAGCGGGACTGCACAACGTGGGCAACCCATGCTTCCTCAATTGCATCCTGCAGTGCCTGACGTACACCACGCTCTGGCCAACCACCTGCTCTCTGGGGAGCACAGCCAGGCCTGTCAGTACTTCTGTGAACATTTCCTTCTAAATCTGTTGGGCAGTTCCCAAGGGCTGCCAGTATCTGGAACTGATTTAGGAGAAAAGCAGCCCTTCTTTGTCAGTCCCCGCAGGGCTGTTCTTTGAACATGCAAGCCTAGAAGCTGCTTCTTCTATCTCTTTCTTTCCCCAGGTCTCAGTCCCTCTTCTTGTAAGTTAAATTCTCTCTGCTTATTGTACAGAAACCTTTGGTGAGTTCAGCATCCCTATCCCAGCATCCAGCTGGATCCCTTCCATTTGTGCTCCTTGGCCCCCCTGCAGCCTCCAGGAGAGCGTCTGGGGGGCTCTTACAGCTTCTGGAGTTTCCCCACTGGTGGGTCCTGTCAGGAGGGGAGGGCAGGACCTTTTCACAGCCCTCTTTGCAGGACATGGCAGGAGGCACGGTGGAGTCTCCAGAGGACAGCAGCTCATCCGCACCAGCCATCACCAGCCAGCAAAGCCGGGCAGGAGCCCAGGAGGCAGCTGCGGGCTGGCCGTGCCCCATCTGGCCAGGCAGGATCAACAGCAGCTCCTCCCTGGGCTCCTGCTTGCGTCGCTTCTTCCATGGCTGTCTCAGGCTGGTGTCCAGAAGGAAAGCTGCGTGCCCGCTGCGCTGTCACCCCCGTGACCGTGTGCTCCACTCTGCACGAGAGGACAGCAGCAAAGAGGAGCGGGGATTCAGCCCTTCTGCCCCCTGCCAGGAGAACGGTGACAGGGAGAGGCCCAGGAGCAGATCCCCGCACTGGGGCAACGATCTCGGCAGCTGGGTTGTGGAGACCGCGGACTACGAACACTCAGACAGGAGGAGGGGGAGAACCAGTCCCCTGAGCTGTGACCCCACTCACAGGGACGAGGCAGCTCCAAGACCCTCCAATGGCAGCTCCCAGTCTGCACCAGCAGCTCCACTGTCCTCCAGCAGCAGCTCCCAGTCTGTTCCTGCCCCCAGAG
Source organism: Columba livia (assembly GCF_036013475.1). Lineage (NCBI taxonomy): Eukaryota > Metazoa > Chordata > Aves > Columbiformes > Columbidae > Columba > Columba livia. The sequence goes on along the minus strand of NC_088623.1, from coordinate 603,879 downwards.
CTGCTCAGGGGCAAACCCGGCCAAGGATGAGACATCGGAGCAGATCCCCACGGCGGGACTATGATCTCTGCAGCCGGTTTCTGGAGATCACAGACCAGCATCACTCAGCAAGGAGGACGAGGAGCTGGAGAACCAGTCCTCCACGGTCTGACCGAGCCCTAAGGGATGATGCAGCTCCAGGGCCCTCCAGCCACAGCTCCCGGTGTCGTTCTGCACCCAAAGCTGCTCGGGAGCAGACCCAGCTGAGGCAGAGGGAGCGGAGCAGATCCCCGCGGCGCCGCTATGATCTCCACACGCAGTTGTGGAGATCACGGACTGTGACCCCTCAGCACAGAGGAGGAGGAGGAGCAGGAAGGCTTCAGTGCCCTGGAGATGCAGGTGAGGAAAACGGTCAGTGGTGACGGGGACAGATTGCAGCCTGGATGAGGGAGGACACAGCATCTGACGCCTGTGGTGCTGGAGAGGAGGAAGAGGAGGAGGAAGAGTCCAGGAGGCAGCAAAGCTGCCCCAGCAGGGACCAAGCTGCCCCAGGGCACCAGCAGCCAGTGCTGCCTCTGGCAGGAAGAGCTCAGAGAGCCCTTCCAGAGCCACGGGCAGCTCTGCCGGCCGGCCCGCCTGCCCACAGGCCCCGGGAGGAAGAGCTGCAACCTGCGGCCACGGCTGGGATCGCTGCTCAGAAACACTCACTGGGCACCAGCGGGCAGAACAGCCAAAGCCACGATTAAAAACAAACTCTTGTTGGCCTCGTGAAATTTGAAACTGCCTCGTCCATTTGAAATAATCCCGGAATCCAGTGCTTTTATGAACATTTGATGGTCTTGCCACTTCAAAGCCCTTCATTTTCCTTGAAATTTTAAGATGATATTTCTTATTCGGAGGTTCAGACTCTGGTTGGACTTGATGTTGAATGGTCCATATAATGGGCTCCATAAAATAAGAATCTCGCTTCTTTGTTGTTTTCTTACACTGTCTGAATTTGGTAAGCGAGAGCAAGAGTGGTTGACAGTGTCTGTTTTTTGAGAGTAACGTATTCCTGACTCTCCCTCTCTGTATGGTGAAGGTTTCTGCCTGCACTATGATTTTGCTGGGCTGTGAGGCTGTGTTGGAGCAGCAGAGGTAAGAAGTGGTGGCTTTAAAGGCATTGAAGCTGTGGTAAATCCAGCAGGTAAAGCTGGTTTCTTCCTAGAGAGCTGCCTGACAAAAATAGTTACAAGACCCCTGAAGTTGGTGCTTTTGGTATTGATTGATTGATTGATTGATTTCTGGGAAGCAAGAAGTGAGAGCCTGTGCACTCCCATAGGCAGCGCTGCCTCCCAAATAGGTGCACCCTTCTCCACTTGTGTTCCTTCCATGCTGGTGTAGAACAAGGCCATGCAGTAGTGTGCAGATGTGGTGATTGCAATGTGACCATGAGGTCACAGCCCCACGGTGACGTGCTGTGCTGTGTCTTGGCAGCAGCAGCATCATGATGCGAGCGTGGGGGCCATGGTCCTCACCCTCCTCTTCCTCCTGGTGCCCCTGCCAGCCCGGGACGCCCAGGCTGCTCCAGCCGAGCGCAGGGAGCAGGTGGGCGGGCAGGGGCAGCACCCAGCCCCGAGCAGCTCAGCAGGGCAGCAGTGGGGCCAGGGCTGGGGCTGGGGCCGGGAGAGCAGCCGGGCTGGGCCGGGCAGGGCGAGCCAGGCAGCACCAGGGTGTGGGCAGGGGGCAGACGCCCCGCAGGGAGGGGAGAGGGGCTGCGGCTGCTTCAGGGGCAAGTTCTGGGCAAGCAGGGGCTGGGAGTGGTGGCCCAGGGGCAGAAACCAGCACTGAGTCCCTGTGGGCCCTCGCTGCCCCCCAGCCTCGTGCCACACTGCCCCATCCCAGGGCACGCTTTGAGACTTTGGGCCTGTTTCAAATCAAAGCTGGGATTGCTTTGGCCCTTTGGGCCAGTTTTGAGCTAAATCTGGGCACATTTGTGCCCTTTGGGGTCGTTTCTGCCTAGATCTGGGAGTTCTTTGGCTTTGCAGTCCAGTTTCTACCCAAATCTGGGGGTGTTTGGGCCACTTTTGGCCGTTTTATACCCAAATATGGGCGTACTTTGACTTTGTGGTCCAATTTCACCCCAAATCTGGGGATGTTATACCCCTTTTTGGCCAGTTTTGATCCAAATCTAGTGGTGCTTTGGTTTTTCTGGCTCTTTTTACCCGATATATTCAGGTGCTTTTGCCCATTTTTTCCCCTAATGGAGGTGCTGTGTTCCCAACTATGGGATGTTTTCACCTTTGCCAACAGTTTTGCTCCCAAATGTGGACGTTTTTGCCTCTTTTGGCCACTTTTTGCCCAAATACTCAGAATCTTTTGCCTGTATTGGCCAATTTAGCCCCCAAATATCTGGAATATTTAGTCATTTCTCCAGTTTTCTCCCTAAGTAGGGCTATTTCTCTGCAATAGATGGGCATTGTTTCTCTCTTCTTTATGTCCTCTTTTACCCGAAATGCAGGAGTATTGCTCTGTGAGCCTGGAAACCTCTCTGGTCTGTGCTTGACTCCAGGCCATGGCACTGGCAGAGTTGATGGAGCTTCTCAGCTGGATCCTGGTTATGAGCCTTGGGCTGTCCCAGAGGTACGTTGTCACTGCCTGTCTGCTTGAAGGAATAAACACTCACGTTTTAATAGGTTATTCACGTGTGATTGTACCCAAGATCATCTCAGAGGCTTTTCAAAAGCTTTTTGGTCCTTGGTGGTGTTACACAGACAAGTCATAAATACTATTTGCCTGCAAACCTGCTAGGTCTCAGCAAAAAGGTCACGTATGTTCCATTTCTAGCTGTGGGAACGTACACCTTTGTGTGTGTCCTGTGTCATTACCTCACCCCCTCCCGTCACTGCAGGTGACTGAGGAAGAAGGAGATCACAACATGCCATGGAAGCTCCTCCCCTGTGTTTGACTCCCTGTTTGGTTCCTGCAGTCCATGGTGATCAAGCCTCTTGGTGTAATCCTGTTCCTGAGCCTGGGGGCAATCCCAGGGGTAGGTGTTCAGTCTTCATTGGTCACTGGCCTTTTGCATTTGTTAATATTTGGTTTATTATTTGTTAACATTTTCCTGCAATAGTTGAGCCTTGCAGTAGCCAGCAGGCTCTTTGCTAGAAGAAACATGGATGGTCATATTTTTGCCCTGGTGCTCCATGCTGCCACCTTAGTGTGGGTTTTCTTTTGTGTGTGTGAGAGGTGTCCTGGTCAGAAGGCCGTGAGAGACCCCATGTTTGTCCATCTGGTCCTTGAGGGGTGTTGCATGTGGCCTGGTCACAGTAGTTTGGAAGCTGCCAGGTCCCAGCCAAGGGGTCTGCAGCCCCTCTGCAGCTTTGGCCATTTCAGCATGCGTCTGGGTCCCACATTGTTGCCTGACCCCCGTCCAGGCACTGCGGGTCACTGAGGACAAGGTAGATCACAACGTGAAATGAAAACTCTTTTCCTTTCTCCTTGTTTCCAGCCGTCCCTGTAGGCAGCGGCTACTTGACTTCTTGACTTGAGTCTGTCCGTGAGCCTCGGGGCGATCGCACAGGTACGACCTTGGATCAAATGAGTGTTTACATGTTAATTTTCTGTTCCTGTGAAATTTAGCTTGCTGCTTTCTTGTCTGACGCTTGGTCACGCAGAGGGGAAGTGGGTCCGCCTCAGTGCTGTGCCCCAGAGGGCTCTGCCTTGCAAAGCTCTTTGCCAACTGCTCCATCTCTGCGCTGCTCGCAGTGCCGGCTGCCGAGCCAGCAGCAGGTTGGGGCTGAGTTTAGAGCTGGGTGAGCTCCAGGGAGTCCTTTCTCCCGACAGCTCCAGGCCTGGTTAGTGGCCACTGCAAGTGCTGGATAAATGTTGCCAAGCTGCTCCTGACGGGAAGGGAGAGAGGAGCTGCCGCTGGGATGGGTTTGGATCCTGAGGACACAGCGGTGGGTGACAGGGGTGGCCATTGTGGAGGGGCAGTGTGAGCTCTGGTGCTGCTGTCTCCAGGTTGGATCACCACACCCAGGCCACCATGCTGGTTCACCAAGTCCTTGGCAGATCCCTGTGGTCCCTGTTGAGCGCTGGCTGCCAGGTCCTGGGCCTGTGACTCTCAGGGCAGCGGTTTCCCTGAGAGCCTTGCAGTAAAAATCTTTTGGGAAAACTGCTGAGTGTGTGTAACTTATCCAGAGGTGCAGCTGGTCAGTCTTGTGGTTCCTGTGGGTTGTGGCGTGTGTTGTATTGATGAAAAAAGCTGTGGGCTGGGCGCCCCCAGCTCTTTGCCACCAGCTGAGGAACCCATGTTGGCAGTAATGTACCAGCACTTGCTGTCCCAGCACACAGTGGAATTGCACGCTGTGAATCCTGGTGCTGACATCCCAGAGCCCAAAGCTGGAGAGGGGGATCACGGCAGCTGCCTGTGCTGTGCTGGGGTGGTGCTGGGTGCAGGTGTTGTGCCAGGGTGTGCTTACTCCTCTTGCTTTTGCAGTGAAGTTCTCAGTGTGCCAGAGCATCTGGGAGACCTCTGACCCTTTCCTGGACCTGGTGCTGGAGATCAGGTAGTGGGGCAGGGTGTGGGTGGGGGGGCTCTGCTCTCACAGGGGATGTTCCTGCAGCTGCACCGTTACTGCTCTCCAGGCTGCTTAACTGCCAGTGTCAGGCAGGGTGCAGGCAAGAGAGAAGCAGCTTCTGTTGTTGTGCTGCCTCTGTCTGGCAGAGCAGAGCCTGTTGCCTGAGCGTGAGCCACGACTCCTCCAGTGAGGCTCCATGGGATTGGGGACAGTACAGCCGTCCCTCATGGCATGCTGGCCAGTGCCTGGCTGGGGTCAGGCTCAGTAATTTGGTGCAGTCTGTGGCCCTGTGCTCATGCTCTGTTTTATCTCTCGGGGCCAGTGTCTCTGATCACGTCAAAAAAGCTGTGACCAACAGACCCAGGTCTTCACCAGTGACAGGCCAGGTGAGTCCTGAAGGCTGTTCTGGGCCAGAGCTGCAGGGAGCTGCTGCCCCTCTGCCTGCTCTGCGAGGGCAGGTGGGCTGCAGCTTGGCAGGGAGGCAGGCACTGCACCCAGTGGACAGGTGTGAGGGAGGATGGCTTGCAGGAAGGATCCTGCTCAGTTAAGAGTTGCTGTTTAAGCTTGGAGGGGATGGGATTGCAGTATCACCCTGTGTCCTTGGCACAGTGATTCAGCCTGGAGGCCCAAAAAGCTGCTCGCCCTCCTGCAGATGCCTCCTGTGCCCATAACAGTTCAGAGCTCCTGCAACACCAGCAATACAAGTGGGGCTAAAGCAGAGCTGTCCTGGCAGAGCTCCTGGGAGAGCAAGCAGCCACCCACCTCACCCAAGCTGCTGCTGGAGCCCATCCCCAGCCAGGAGCCCAGGGGTTGTGGGGAGAATGCTGAGACCCTGGAGAGGGACTCCTGCAGCAGCAGTGCTGCCAGCCCAGTGCACGGCACAGCGGGGATCTGTCCAAAGCGTCCCAGAAGGCCCAGGGTGGAACCAGCAGCTTCTGCACATCTCAGGAATCAGGCTGTGGCATGGACCTCCCTGCTACATCCAGCACCAAGATGGGTGCACCCAAAGACTCCAAATTAGCAAAATTGAAATCGTCCCTGTTGGCCAGTGCTGCTCTGGAGCTGAACATCACCATGTCGTCACCATCACCAGCCATGAAGCTGGTGCTTTCTGCCAAAAAGTGAGCCTGAGCTTCTGCCTGCAGTCTTCGACAGGTGCCTTGTGTCTTCTGAGCTGGAGATTGTGTTGGGGAGAGTGTAGACCGGATGCTGGGTGTCTTGCTAAGCTGGAGGCAGACAGGGAGAGCCCCTCAGCCCCAGGGCTGCAGCGGTTGCTCTGGTTTGGGGTACAGGCCCAGGTCCCCGCTGTTGTTCCCATCCCTGATTAAGGCTGGAGAAACGCCTCCTGTCTTCTTGCTCAGGACAGGGGGGCGGCTGTGCCAGTCCCTGGAACGGGGTGGCCTCACCAGTCTTCTCTGAGTGTCCTGTTCCCTGGGGCAATGGGAGCAGGTGACTCCCCAGCTGGAGGCTGCAGATTCTCCTCCTCCCCAGGCAGGGGCTGGGACCGGCCCTCTGGGCGCCGCTGTGCAACCAGGGCTCAGGACAGCACGGTGGGGTTTCTGTTGTTTAAACTTCCTTCCTTCCTTTTTTTGTTTCTGCTTCTAACAGAAAACTCTTCTAATTGGTTGACCATCCCCCACTTTCCTCTCCCCTTCTGTGTCTTTACCCTTCCTTTTTCTCTGGGCTCATCTTATTTTCTTCTCTTGGCTCATGGAAACCTCTTTTCTTTAGATCACCAAGTTTGTTGTTTATTTTTTTCCACGTCAATAACTGCAGCGCAGCATCCTGTGGAAGGCGAGCAGAAGTGACCATTGCACACCACCTCATTCACAATTTGCCAACCACACCTACCCCATGGACACCACCCACCCCAACTCCTTGGCCTGTTGGCAAGTCGAGGTAAGTGGTGCCAGTGGCTCCCAGGCTCCTGCATGGCAGCAAGGCCAGTAGTCCACGAGGCAACTGTCTGACATGGCAGGTGGCCCGGGGGAGTGGTTTCAGCAGCCACCTCTCCTGTTCTCTTGGATTGGCTAAGATGGTAGCAGTTGGGTGCTGTGCTTGTGGAGTGTGGAGGAAGAGGGGGGCTCCTGCTCCTGACCTGGCCTTCAGATCATGTCAGCCTCTTTTCCTGTTCTGCAGGCTGTCCTCATCTGCTCTCCGTTGGCCAAATCATGAAAAGCCGACCTTCAGCTTCATCCTCAGCTCAGCCCTTTGGCTCCCAGCCTCCCCGTGACCACCTGTTCCACTGCCCACCCTTCGCACCACCTTCCTCCTGCAGCAGCGAGAAGGAGCCCAGCCAGGTCACTCCTGGTTCCTCCAGAAGGTGTCAGTGTAAGCAGCACCGTGGAGCAGACAGCAGCCCTGTGCTCTGGCTGTGAAGGACAAGGATCAAGTCTCCAGCCCCCGAGGAAGAAGAGGAAGGATCTCACAGGAGGGCTCAGTGTCCCCTGCGGGGTAGGAGGTGGCAGGCAAGGGTCCCAGCGGTGTCAGGGAGGCACCCAGCTGTCAGCTCCGAAAGATCAGCCCCGTGGTGCAAGTGTCAGTCCCCAGGACCTGTCTGGCCACAGAGCCCATCTGCCCCCTCAAGAGGAAGAAAAAGAGGAGAATGGAGGAGACAGAAGAGGGCTGCTCAGGGTTAGAATTATGTTTAGCATTAGGGTTACAGATTGTGGGTAAGGGTTAGAATGAAGGCTTGGGTTTAGGTTTAGTGTTTAGGGTTTGAGTTAGTGATAGGGTTAAAGTTAGGTTTAGGGGTTAGGATTAGAGTTACAGTTTGCTGTTAGGTGCTAGGGTTAGACTTGGGGTTATTGAAGAGTATTATGGTAAGTAGTTAGGGTTAGGGCTAGGGACAGAGTTAAGGTTGGGTTTTGGTTAGAGGTAGGTTTATTGTTTAGGTTTAGAGTTAGTGGTTAGGATTAGGGTAGGGTTAGGGATGAAGAACTGGCATTGTAGTTAGTGGTATGGTTTGTGGATAAGGGAAATGGTTAGATTTTGGGTTTGGGGTTAGGATTAGGGGTCTGGTAGTGCTTGGAATAGTGGTTAGGGTTAAGAGTTAGATTAAGGGTTGGAATTTGGGGTAGAGCTGGGGTTAGCGGTTAGGACCAGGATCAGAGTTTTGCTTAGGGTTATCATTTGTTGGCTATGGTTTCTTGGCTAGTGTGTATTAGTTAGGTTTAGAGTTAGGATTAGTGTTTAGGGTTAAGTTTCAGTGTTAGGGTTAGGGGCTAGGGTTAGAGGATATGTTAGGTTGACATTAGTGCTACAGGTTAGAGTTAGGATTAGGTTTGTATTAGCATCAGAGGGGGCTAGTGTTTCGTCAGATGTAGGGATAGGGCTTTGGGTAAAGCACAGGGTCAGGATTAGAGTTACCAGTTAGGGATTAGGAGTAGTGTTAGGTTGAGATAAGGTGTATGGTGACGCTTAGATATGGGTTAGGGGTTTGGGTGTAGAGTTAGAGTTAGCATTAGGTAAGGTTTCGGGTTAGGTTTAGATTACAGGTAGGTTTAGGGGTTAGGGTTATAGTTAGGATTAGGGTTTGCGGTTAGGGTTAGTGGTTAGTTTTCGAGTTCTAATTAGAGGCAGGGTTAGATTTAGCCTTAGGGAAAAGAATTAATTTTAGTTTTAGGGATAGGATTTGGGTTAGTGTTAAGGTGTAGGTGTTATTTTTAAAGTAAGTCTGAGGTTTAGAATGAGGCTTGCAGGCTAGGGTTGGGGTTAAGGTTTAGGAGTAAGGTTTAGAATAAGTGTTAGGGGTTTGTTTTTGTGGTTAGAGTTAGAAGTAGAGTTAAGGACAGGGTTATAGTAAGTAGTTAGGATTTAGGGTTATGGTTATAGTTAGATTAGGGTTATTGTTAGGGTTTGGTGTTAGGGCTTTGGTTAGGGCTAGAGTTAGCATTAGGTTTCAGGTTTAGACTTAGGGTTAGGATTTACAGTAAAGGTTAGAGTTAGGGTAAAAATTAGGGCTTAATTTAAGGGTTACGTTAGGGTTAGATTGAGAGTTAGGGTTAGAATTTGGTTTAGGTTTAGCATTTAGATGAGGGTTAGGTTTTAGATAAGGTTGAGGGTTAGTGTTAGATAAGGTTTTGGGTTAGGGGATAGAGTTAGGGTTAGAGTTTGGGATAGGTTTATGGAGCATGGTTAGGGTTAGTGTTTGGGATTAGGATTTTGAGTGAGGGTTATGGGTCAGGTTTTGGGTTAGAGTTAGTCTTAGAGCTGGAGTTGAAGTTTGGGCAAGAGGTTAGAGTATAGCGTTTAGGGTTAGGAGTTTGTGTTTGGGCTATATGAGGTTTAGGTTAGGGTTCCGTGGTAGGGTTAAGGTCTAGGGTTAGATTTAGGGTAAAGGTAAGTGTTAGGAGTTCCAGTTAGGGTTAGGCTTAGGAATTAGGGGGTTGGGATAGATTTTGGGGTTAGGGGTTTGAGCTAGGGTTAGTGGAAGGGTTACATTTAGGGTTAGAAATAGGGTTAAACGTAGGGCAAGGGGTCAGAGTTAGGGTTAGAATTCCTGTGTTTGAGTTAGATGAGGTATAGGATTAGGGTTATGTGTTAGAGTTAGGCTTTAGGGTTAGGAGTTATGGTTAGTGCTAGAGCTAGGAGCTAGGGATTAGTCTGAGAGGTAGGGTTTGAGGTTCGGGTATGTGTTTGCATTGGGGTTTGGGTTAGGTGTTTAAGTATTAGGGGTAGGATTTGATTAGTGTTGGAGTCCGAGAGTAGTATCAGTGGAAGTGGTTAGGGTTAGTGGTTAGTTTTAGGAGGTAGGGCTTGGGTTAGGGTTATGTTTAGAGTCAGGTTTAGGGTTAGAGTTAGGGGTAGGGTCAGGGTTTGATTAGGGTTAGAATTAAGGTTAGGGCTTTTGGGTTTGGGTTAGGGGTAGAGTTTGGTTTTAGGTTTAGGCTTAGATTTGTGATTACAGTAAGAGGGCTAAGCATTAGGTTTAGAGTTGGAGTTAGAGTTAGGGGCTTGCATTAGAGTTCCATTAGGGTGAAGAGAATTGGGTAGAATTTAGGGTTAGGCTTAGGGTTGAGGGAGTAGCATTAGTAGACATAGTTAGGAGTAGCTTAGGTGTAGGAGTTGGGGCTTGGGGTAAGATTTAGGGGTTGGGGTTAGAGTTAGGGATAGGAAATATAATTAGGATTAGGGTAAGGGTTAGATCAAAGTTGAGGGGTTAGGCAGTAGTGTTAGAAAAGGTGGTTAGGGTTAGGTTTTAGAATTCTGTTGGAGATAGGGGTTCGGGTTCATGGTTAGGGAGTAATGTTATTGTAAAAGGTTAAGATTAGCATAGGAGATTAGGTTTAGGGTTGAGGCTAGAGTTAGGGTTAGAGTTAGGGTTAGGATTCTGTTTAGAGGTCAGGTAAGGGTTAGATTTCATGTTAGGGTTAGATTTCATGTTAGGGTTAGTGTTGGGTTAAGTTGGTTGAAGGGTTGTGGTTGAAGTTAGGTTAGTGATAGGGTTATGGTTAGGTTAAGGTTAGGGTTTAGGTTTAGTGTTAGGACTAGGTTTCAAGTTAGGGTTAGAGTTAGTATTAGGGTTTAGGCTTACCATTAAGGTTATAGTTAGTGTTAGGGGTCAGCATTAGGGTTATCATGTTTGTGTTAGGGAGTAGTGTTACGGTTAGGGAAACTGGTTAGGGTTAGGTAGGGTTAGTTTCAGGGTTTAGGGGTTATTGCTAGAGTAAGGGTGAGGTTTAGAATGATGGTTACTGGCTAGGGTTAGGGTTAAGGTTTAGGGCTGAGCTTTAGAGTCAGCTTTAGGGGGTTGGTGTTAGGCTTAGGTATTAGGGAGAAGAATTAGGGTTAGACTGAAGGATAAGATTATGGCTAGGATAAGTGGTTAGGACTTCGGTTTAGGGTTATAGTTCCTTTTAGGGTTAGATTAGAGTCAGTTATTGGGTAGCGTTACCAGTTAGGGAGAAAGGTTGGAGTCAGGGTTTGATGTTAGCGTTACACTTTGGGTTGGGGGTGTTGTTAGGTTGGGGATTGGATTTCTATTTGTGTGATGTTAGTCTTAGGGTTAGAGTTAGAGTTTGTCTTAAATTTTAGGATTAGTATTTAGGTTTACATTTAGGCTTAAGTTTTAGGATTTGGTTTAGGGTAATGGTTGGATTAGGGTTAGTATTAGGGGTTCCGGAGTTGTCTTAGGGGCAGAGTTAAGTTTTGGGGTTAGATTTAGAGGTAGGGTTAGATTAAGGTTTAGGGTTAGAATCAGGGTTAGGGCATTGAATTAGTTTTAGAGTTAGGGTTAGAGGTTGATTTAGCCTTTGCTTTAGGATTACAGTAAGTGATTGGACTAACATCAGAGTTTTAGATTTAGGGATAGGTGTTAGGGGTAGTGTTAGGGTTATTATTAGGGTTTGATTAGGATTAGGTTTAGGGTTTATGGGTAGGGATGCGGTTAGTGGTAAAGGTTAGTATTAGGCTTAGTGTTAGAGGTAAGGATTAAGGTTAGGGGTTAGGGAATAGTGTTAGTATAAGCAGTTAGACTTCATGTTTTGCGGGAAAGGGTAGGAATATGGTTAAGGTTAGCACTATTTGTAAGTATTACAGTTATAGTTAGGTTTAGGTTAGGGGTGAGTGTTAGGGGTTAGAGTTAGAATTAGGGTTAGGGGTAAGGGTTAGAGGTCAGCTTAGGGGTTACCATTATAATTCGGGTTAGATTTAGGGTTAGAATTAGGGTTAGATTTTAGACTTAGAGTTAAGATTTGAGTTAAAGATAGGGATTAGGATTAGGGTTGGGGTAAGGGTTGGATTAGAGTTAGATGTTGGGGTTAGGAGTTTTGTTATTTGGATGGTCAGGTTTAGGTTTTAGATTTATATTGAAGGGTTAGGGCTAGGACACTGGGTTAGGGTTAGAGGTAGTGTTAATGTTATTTTTGGGATAGCGGTTTAGGGTTATAGTTAGAATGATGGGTTAGGATTTAGCATTAGATTAGAGATCGGTTTTGGTTAGGGTTTAGGGTTAGGCTTAGAGGTTAAGTTAATGGTTAGGGTTAGATAATGGGGTTGGGTTAGTGTTAATTTTAGTATAAGTGCTTACGGTTGGTGGCTGGGTTCATGGGCTAGGGATATGAATGGGGCTAGGATTAGACTAGGGTTATGTTTAGGTTTAAGGTTTGGTTTAGAGGTGAATTTCGGGGTTAGGTGGAGATTTCAGGTTAGAATTAGCGTTAGGTTAGGTTAGTTACGGCTTACCATTAAGGTTAGGCTGGTGATAGTGTTAGGTTAGGGTTAGAGTTTAGTATTGGGGTTAGAGTTTAGGGTTACTGTTAGAGTTAGTGCTAGGGTTAGAGCTCAGTTTTAGATTTATGGTTAGAATTAGCGGTAGGGGTTAGCATTAAGTGTAGGGTAAGGTTTGGAATAGTGTTAGGTTTCGCGGTTAGGGTGTCGTGTTAGGGTCAGTTGAAGTGGTTAGGTGTAGAGTTTAGGTTTATGGGTTAGGGACAGAGATAGGGTTATGGTTAAGTTTAGATTTAGATTTAGGTTTATGATTAAAGTTAGAGGTAGGGTTAGGGTTTGAGTTTAGGCTTAGACTCAGGCTTTGATTTAGGATTAGAGTGAGGGTATGGGTTAAGCATTATGGTTAGATTTTTTTAGGGGTAGGTGTTAGGGGGTAGGCTTACAGGTAGGATTAGGTTGTGAATAGGGTTAAGGTTAGGGGATGGGGGTAGAGATTAGGTTAGAGTTATGGTTTAGCAATGAATGTTCATATATGTGGTTATGGTTAGGGGTTAGTTTTATTGGTTAGGGGAAGGGTTAGTGATTAGGGAGATGAGTTAGTATTATAGTTAAGGATAGGGTTAGGGTTAGCAGTTATGACTTAGGGTTAGGGTTTCAGCTAGGGTTAGATAATGGTTAGGGTTAGAGTTGGCATTACCAGTTGGGGGAAGGGTTAGAGTTAAGGTCTGGTGTTATGGTTTTGGTTGGGGTAGAGTTAGCATTAGATGTTTAGGGTTAGACTTGGAGTTGGGGTTAGGAATTACAGTTAAGGTTAGCATTAGGGTAAAAGTTAGGGCTTAGTGTAAGGGTTAAGTTAGGTTTATGAGTTAGGATTGCATTTAGAGTTAGGGTTAGCACTAGGGTTGTCATTTAGATAAGGGTTAGTGTAGGATAAGGTTTAGGGTTAGGTTTAGATTAGGGTTAGGGAATAGAGTTAGAGTCGGGGTCAGGATTAGAGTACAGGTTAGGTTTAGGGGTAAGGGCCTATGGTTAGTGCTTGGGGTTAGGCATTTGAGTTAGGGGTTAGTTTTCAGGTTAGGGTTAGGCTTACTGTTAGGGTTAGGAGTTAGGGTTAGGTTTAGAATTGGGGTAAGGGCTTGGGGTTACAGTTAGATTAGTTTTAGGTTAGGGTTGGTGGTAGGCGTTTATTTAGGGTTAGGGAGTAGCATTATTATAAGTGGTTAGGATTACTGTAAGGGGGCAAGGTTAGGGGTGTGGATAGGGTTAAGGTTAGAATGATGGGTTAGGGTTGCAGTTAGGGTTTGGGATTAGGGGGTAGAGTTAGGTTTCGGGACAGGGGTTTGGGGTTCAGATTAGATTCAGGGTTAGGGTTTAGGATAAAGATTAGGCTTTTGCTAAGTGTTGGGTTAGTGTTATGGGTTGGGGTTACGGAGTAGTGGAAGTGGTTAGGAGTAGGTTTAGGTACTAGGGTTAGATTTTGGGTTAGAGTTAGGGTTTGGATTTACATTTTGGGTTTGGTTAGTGTTCAGGTTAGAGTTAGGGTTAGTGGTTAGTTTTAGATTTACAGTTAGGGTTAGATTTAGGGGCCAGGGAGTTGTGTCAGTGGAAGTGGTTAATGTTAGGGGTTTCAGGATTTAGGGTTTGAGTTAGGGTGAAGTTTCAGATTAGATTTAGGGTTAGGGTTAGATTAGAGTTAGGGGATGGTGTTTACAATTAGACTTATGGTTAGGGCTTTGGATGAGGTTTACAGTTAGGATTAGATTAGTGTTAGGATATAGTTAGGGCTAAGCATTAGGTTTTAGAGTTAGGGAATAGTGTTAGTGTAAGCAGTTAGGGTTAGGTTTTAATATTAGGGTTGAAGGGTAGGACTAGGGTTAGGGTTAGAGTTAGAATTAGGATTATGGGTAAGTATTACAGTTAGATTAGGTTTAGAAGAGGGTTAGAATGTAGGGTTGGAGGTAGCGTTAGGGGTTAGTTTTATGTTTTGGGTTAGAGTTAGGAGTATGTTTTAGCTTTAGATTTAGTTTAGAGTTAGGGATGGGGTTAGCATTAGGGTTAGGGTTAGGCAGTAGTGTTAGTGGAATGGTCAGAATTAGGTTTTAGATTTATATTGGAGATGGAGGTTGGGGTTGGCATTAAGGATTGCAATTCTGGTTAGTGGTTAGGGGGTAGTGTTAGTGTAAGTCGTTAGGATTAGTGTAAGGGGTTAGGTTTAGGGGTTAGGGGTTGGGATAGCTTTAGGGTTAGGATAATGGGTTAGGGTTTGAATTACGGTTAGTTTAGTGTTAGAGTCAGTCGTAAGAGTTACAGGTTAGGAGTTAGGGTTAGGGCTTGGTTTAGTGTAGTGTTTCGTTTAAGGCTGGTGTTAGTATGATGTGTTAGGATTAGTTTTAGGGTTAGGATAGGGTTATGGGTTAGGGTTAGAGGTAACATTAGGGTGATATTTCAAGTAAGAGTTAGGGGAAGGCTAGGGTTAGGGTTAGTTTTAGGGTTAGGGAGGGTTTGGTTTAGGTTAGATTTCGGGCTAAGAGATAGGGTTAGGGTGGTGATTGGGTTAATGTTATGGTTAGTTTCAGGTGAATGATAGGTGTAGGGTAAGTTTTAATCCAGGGGTTAGGACGAGGGTTAGGGTAAGGGATGGATAAGTGTTAGGGTTAGGGCTTAGGGAGTGGTGTCAGTGGAAGTGGTTAGGGTTGGGGTCTGGCTCAGGGTCCCAGGGGGATTTGTGAGGTACCAAGGCCTGGATGAAGAGCTCCCTTCTTGGTCACACACATCCAAAAAGACAGGGACACGTCTGTGACCGATCTGCCTGGCGCTGTCCCACCAGCAGTGGCAGATGCATCCTGGAGAGGAGTGGAGCTGCCAGGCACTGTCAGAGGATCTCCCTGAGGTGCCACTCGCTGCCCACCCAGACTCACACCCTGTCCCTGGCTGTGACAGATACACCAGCTACGAGCTCTGGACACAGGACACAACAGTCCAACAGCAAAGACCGTCTCTCCTCTCCTGAAAGACTCTTATGACCCCTGGAGCCCAAAGCCATGGACCACATGAACTCACTGGACATTTTAGAGGCGTGGCCTATAGACTGAGGAATGAGATCTGTGTGTATATCCAGAGACAGGAAAGTGCTCTTGAGTAACTGGAATGTATTGGAGAGTGTGGGACCCGGGCACAACACAGATGGTGCAGAATAAGGGGGGGGGCACTGTCCTGGTTTCAGCTGGGAGAGAGTGAATTTTCTTCCTAGCAGCTGGTAGAGTGCGGTGTGTTGGATTTAATCTGAGAAGAATGTTGATAGCACAGGGATGTTTTGGTTGTTGCTAAGCCATGTTTAAACCAAACCAAGGAGTTTTCATCAAGGAGGCTGGAGATGCACAAGAAGCTGGGAGGGGCACAGGCAGGACAGCTGGCCCAAGTGGCCGAAGGGATATTCCACACCATATGATGTCATGCGTGGCATGTAAACTAGAGAAAAGTTATCTGGGGGACCGCTGTTTGGGATCTGGCTGGGTGTCACTCAATGGGTTGTGAGCAATTGCATTGTGCGTGACCTGGTTTATATCTCCTGTTATTATTATTACCATTTTTGCAATTACTACTATTACTACTGCCATCATTATTATGATAATTGCTATTACTATAATTATTTTATTTATTATCATTATTATGTTATATTTATTGTAGCTATTGTAGCTATTGTAGCTATTGTAGCTATTGTAGCTATTGTTATTGTTTTCCCTTTCTGTCTCATTAAACTGTCTTCATTTTAACCCAAGATGTTTATTTCTTTCCTGATTCCCTCTCCCATCCCACTGGGCTGGAGGGAGTAAGAGAAGGGCTGTGTGTGATGTTCAGCTGCCTGCTGGGTTCAACAAAACAGTCCTGGTAAAAGGAGTGATCATGCAAGGTGTCCCAGAAGAAGAGGTGAACCTGAGGAGGGCACAGGGTAACAAGGGCCCTTCAATGCCAGGACAAGCTGTGAGGAGCCAGGATGCCAAAAGATGTCAGACTGGAGAATGTTTCAGGACACCATCCTGGAAGCCCAGAGGCTGGATCTGGTTCAGCCCTCCCCTGCCCTTGGTGCCATGAGAGACACCCCATGGTCCTGCCCAGCCTTGTCCTGGGCTCCTGAGCCAGCTGGGAGGATGGAAAGGGCTCAGCAGCAGTGATCCTCATCCAGCTGGCTCTGTTTCCCAGCCCAACCAGCGTGGCCAGAGCAGAGTCAGCCCATGGCCCCAGGGCACCGCAGCCCCTCGCTCTGCAGAGCAGCATCGCCAGCTCAGGGCCCTGTGGGGAGCACAGGGAGGGAACCAGGACCAGCCGGCCAGGCCAGGCTGGACACCCTCCCCTGGGGAAAGGGATGTCCCTGGAGAAGAGCAAGGGAGCATTTCTGTGCCTGCAGGGAGGAATCCAGGAGGAAGAGAAACCTCCTTCTGCAGACACTCCTTTGGGTCAGGCTGCTCTGTTGCTGGAGCAGGACTCTTGTTCTGGTCTGAGGAGAGGGGCTGGCACTGATGGGCACAGCTCATCTGTGGTGGGGATCTGCTGGAGCTGGATCTGCTTTTCCTGTCTGTCCACAGCTCTTCAGGAGACACTCTGCATCGGTATCCATTGGAGAATTCTTCTATCACATCTTCAAAATGCTCATTCAAAATGCCCTCTTTATCTGCTCTCCTGAAACCTCTCTAATTAACTCTACAAGCCTTGTAGAGCTTGAAGAAAATCATGCAGGAGACATGGCCTGTGAGAGCTTGGGGCATTTGAGTGAGCTCATGCTGCGTTTGAGGCCGAGTCCATGAACCTCAGGTACTGAGATCAAACAAAGCTCTCAAGGAGGCAAAGTCAGAAACAAAGCTTCAAAGCTCCTTGAAGCATTAATGGGCCCCACTGAGGCTTGTTACTGACAAAGGCTCCCCGGGCATTCGTTGGAGGCTGTGATGACAGGTGGGCCAAGGCCCTGTGCAGGTGGCTCTGATGCTGAGAAACCCCTTGGTTTGCTTTCTGAAGCAGAAAGGAGACCCATGAGCTCCAGGCGATGGGAAGGGGGATCCTGTCCCTCACACACGGCTCAGGGCTCTTCCTGGGACCGTGGATGTGTGTGTGCAAGGCCAAGGGAAGGACAACACTGGTACACCGACTTCCAGCTTCCCCACGGGGCTGCAAGGAGGCACCGCGGCCCCAGTGCCATGAGGACGACGTGTTTTCTCATTGGCCTCAGTGGCAGAGACAACTGCCAAGGCCAAGGGGACAAAGACCCGGGTTCTATTGATGCCTCCCAGCCTTGACATCACCCTTTGCCATCTCCATCACAGGCTGCTCCACACAGTCCCACACCTTCCCCTCTTTCCCTGCAGGCTATAGACGCCCATCTCGCTTCCCCACCTGCTCTCACCCCAACATTTCTGCACGTTCACTGATGTGTCTGCACCCTCACTGGCTGCTCTTTGGAACACAAAGCCATGGGCTGATCCAGACTACCTCTGGGCGACCTCTTGCACCACAGCACTGCCCTTCCAGTGACATTTCTTCCTCCTGATATTCAGTCTCTATCTTCCAAGTTGCTCTTCTTGCCGTTTTTCTCCCTCTCCTTCATTTTCCCACTTCCATGGAAAGCTCGACTATCTCAGAAACTGCCCTTCAAGCAGGGAACCCAACCTGTCAGGCTTCTTGTGGTCTTTCACCTCACCACACAGAAGTAACCTCACCATGACCTTGTAAAACCCATGCGTGCCTTTCAGCTTCTCTGGTAGACATGACCACATACCAGCTGCTGTCCCGCCATGTACTCAGGCAGAATTGGACATGACAACCCATCTCCAAGTCCTCTTCGTGGGCAGGGCCTATCCTCGTGCAGAGGTTCTTTCCCAGCCATGTCCCTGCTGCTGGTCTGTCACCTCCAGATTCAGAACTGACCCCATGGTCCCCTTCACAGCCACAGGCTTTTTCCTGGATTATGAGTTTCTGAGACACAAATTACCGCATAACACCATCCCCATCCATCGCCCTCCTTACAGCCCAGGGCGTGACCTGACACAAGCGCACTTGTTTTATCAAACTGATCAAATATATTTCATCCTCCTGATCTGAGTGGAGAAACATTCTTCACAGGAACAGCGTTATTTATATTGACACCTTTTCTATGTCCTTCTCTTTTATTTTTTTCTCTTCCTCCATCTATTCTCTCTTCAAAAACCTCTCCAAGGGAAAAACTCTTTGAATCACAGAGTAACTCAGGTTTGCAGAGAGCCCTGAACATCATCTTGTCTCACTCTCCTGCTCAAGGCAGAGTGAACCAGGTGAGGCTGTTCAAGGCCTTCGCCCAGCACCGCGTCATCCACAAAGGAGCTGAAAGTGCACTGCGTCACATCATACAGGGGGAGGATAAAGATGTTCAGCAGTGCTGGCCCAAGTGCTGGTCCCTGAGGGATGTCACTAGTAACTGGCTGCACAGAGGACACTGATGACATCGGAGCTTGATCGTTCCACCAAATTCCCACCTAGTGTCCACTTCTTCGGCCCAGAGAGTGCCAGTCTGGCTAGAAGGACACCAGAGGACATCATGTGTGAAGGACTTGCAAAATTCCACGTGCACAACTTGCCTGACTTCCCCTGCCCATTCTGGTCCAGCAATCCCTTTCTTGTCTTTCAAGTGCCTGCACATGGATGCAGGTGACCCATCCCCTTCGACCACCAGCTCCACACCCCCATGTACTTCTTCCTCCTCAACATCTCCCTCCTCGACCTGGGCTGCATCTCCACTACTGTCCCAAAAGTCACGGTCAATTCCCTGTGGGACACCAGGGCCATCTCATATGAAGGATGTGCTGCACAGCTCTTTCTGTTTCTCTTCTTCATCACAGCAGAGTATTCTATCCTCACCATCATGGCCTATGACCGCTACGTTGCCATCTGCAAACCCCTGCACTACGGGACCCTCCTGGGCAGCAGAGCTTGTGTCCACATGGCAGCAGCTGCCTGGGGCACTGGGTTCCTCAATGTGCTGCTGCACACGGCCAATACATTTTCAATACCACTCTGCAAGGGCAAGGCTGTGGACCAGTTCTTCCATGAAATCCCCCACATCCTCAAGATCTCTTGCTCACGCTCCTACCTCGGAAAATTTTGATTTATTGTGCTCAGTGCATTTTTACTCTTTGTTTGTTTTGTTTTCCTTGTGCTGTCCTATGTGCAGATCTTCAGGGCCGTGCTGAGGAACCCCTCTGAGCAGGGTCGGCACAACGCCTTTTCCACCTGCCTCCCTCACATGGTCGTGCTCTCCCTGCTTGTCAGCACTGGTGCATTTGCCTACCTGAAGCCCCCCTCCATCTCCTCCCAGTCCCTCGATCTGGTGGTGTCAGTTCTTTATTCAGTGGTTCCTCCAGCAGTGAACCCCCTCATCCACAGCATGAGGAACCAGGAGCTATAGGATTCTCTGAAGAAGGTGATTCAGTCACATGTCTCTCAGTACAAATAAGCTGCCCGGATCTTCTCACAAGTGATTTCCAGTTCATGTTAGGAACCTTCTGTGCTTTGGAAATCTTGTGCATGACAATCGTGTTTGTCCGTGAGTGTCTACATACACTCTTCTTCTCCAGAGACGTGAACCCAGCCTGTCTGTCTCAGGGGCTTTTGTATGTGTGTCTGGCAGGACAGTACAGTGGCATCCTGTATTGTATCTCTGTAATAAACAGGGAATTTCCTCAATGACAGTGTCTGGAGTTCAGGCTCTTCTTCCAAATCTGAGGTCAGGAAGAGGCTGAATAAATTGTCTCCATGAGGCCATGCTTGTGTTCTCCCTGGGCTGAGGGAAGGAGGACATGGGACAATGCGTTAGGAATGGTCCTGGTTTGAGCCTTCGCCTGTGGCTTCACAGTGTCCCTGCAGATGGTGAATGACCTACAGGGACCTGCCTGGGACTGTCTCCCCACGGCTTTTGGGCACCACAGCCCGCTTGGTCTCCACTAGCCCGCTGGCTACACTGCCAGCCCAGGGCCCTGTGGGGACAAGGGGAGGGGGCAGTAGCAGCTGGCACCAGGGCAGCATGGACAGTGTCCCCTGTGACAAGGATCTCTGGGGTTAGGGGCATCCCTGGAGAAGAGCAAAGTAGCGACTCTGTACTTCCAGAGAAATAAATGCCAAAGAGAAACCTAACTCTGCATGAACCAGCTCAGGGCAGCCTGCTTTCTAACAGGGGCAGCAGGAGCAGCTGAGGAGCCCAAAGGTCAGGAACCTTGTGCTGGGGAGAGAGACCTGCACCGTGGGGCTCCTGGCACTGGGCAATAAAGAGCTCTTGAAGACAAAAGCAAGGACGAAGGGAGACAGAGGCCTCTGTCTCCTCCTCCATGGCTGGCTTCCGCATGCCCTTATGGTTTCCTTGTGCCTTGGGGTGATGTGGGGCTGAACACTCTGCCCCCAGCAGCTGCTGTGCCGTTCAGAGGGGCTGGGGCTGTGGGTGAGTGCCCAGAAGAGTTGTGATTGCTGTGCTAGTGATAACGGCTGAACAAGGAAAATGGAGGAGGGTATTTAATAAGAGCAGACACAGGTGAGGCTGAGGGACTCAATGCTGCTTTGCCTGAGTCTTTAGTAAAAAGGTCTCCAGGTCTTTTCCTTCCTCAAGAAGCAGGAGAGCACGTCTTGGCATGAACCTCAGGAAACGCAGCAACGACGAACACCACTGTTTGCCCTGCGGGGGAAAGGTCTGGGTGGGCCGGGAGCTGGGCAGGAGGCCGTGTGTTCCCTGGCAGCAACGGAGGCCTGGTCATACCGAAAAGTTGGCAAAAAGGCTCTTTAACACTGTTTTGAAAGTGTTAACAAGCAGCACTTTCATTACAGCGTGCTGGATGCTCGGAGGATTGTTCCTCTAACTGAGTGTGTGCGTGATTTGCACTCCTTGGTATTTATTACATATACCTATTGCATATTCCTTTGTCTCTACTGCTTTCTTAATTCATTAAACATAAATTATTTACATAACCCTGCCCTCTGCCAGAAGTCCGTCTTTGGTATTCGAGAGTCTTCATCAGGGGTCTCTGGTGGTCTTCGCAGCTGGTGTCCCCCCAGTATCAGCTTCTTGACCTAATTTCTTGAGCATGCATATTGTCATTTTGTGCTGCTACTCAGCAGAAGTCATGTAGCTTTTCCAGCTTGCAAGCCAAGGACATCCAGCTTTGCCTCATGTCCAGTCTCTATAGAGCTATTGTTTCCCTGTTGGGTTTCTCTTTCATTAGGCCTAGTCTTGCTACATTAGGCCTAGTCTTGCTACATTAGGCGTAGGGGTTTCTCAAGGATTCTTGTTCCTGCTACCACAGGACCACGCTGGGCTGTGCCATCAGGAGAGCGAGGGAGGGGATTATGCAGGTTACTGTGTTCAGATTTCAGGTCCCAATAGAGGAAAGATGTCAGCAAGCTGGAGCGGGTTGAGCAAAGGGCCCCCAAGACGTTCAGGGGCTGGAGCACTCTGCCTGTGAGGAGGGGCTGAGGGAGCTGGGCCTGTCCAGCCTGGGGAAGGGAAGATCCTGGGGGAAACATGGAGCAGCGTGGCACTGTTCCCAGGAAGACGGAGTCAGGCTTATGTCCTTGGTACAAGACACACGGACAACAGGAACTTTGCTGAATCAAGAGAGGATCGGGCTACACAGGAGAAACTTCTCCAGCATAGGGCTAGTCAAGCACTGGAAGCTGTTTCCCGGGGAGTGTGACCAGCTCTGTCCCAGAGAGTGACCGAGACAAGTTTGGATAAAGCCCTGAGTAATCTGACCTGACCCTGCTTGGAGCAGGAGGTTGGTTGAGACACCTCCTGAGGTCTCTTCCAGCCTGAATGACGCTGTCCTCCCTTCTCCTTCATGTTTTCAAACTAGGGAGAGCTCTCATGTTCTCCCTGACCCCAGAAGTGATTCGCATCGGTTTCCGGGCTGCTTTACAGGTGCCCCAAACAGCTCTGACCACATCCTGGGCTTCCCTTTTCATGTGCCCAAAGCAAATTTCTTCTCTTTTACTCTCTATACCCTCCCAAACTAACAGCCTACCATGTCAATTCCTTCAGAGCAGGTTGATCCGTAAATGTCAGCATCCATGTACAGAACCCACAAATGAGCCGGGCATTGAAGCCACAATTGAAGGAAAAGAGACAAGACATGCGATGAGCTTCTTAAACCCAGGAATCACTGCACCACGCCTCCTGAGGTTCCTGGGAACACCTAAGCTTTTTTTCCAGAGAAGTGCAATTCCTGTTTAGGTGTCCAGGAGAGAGGGAGAAGAGAGGACACTTCAGTTTCCCAAATCCCATGACAGTGCCCAAAACAACCTGCTCTTGGCCTCTGGCATCCCGTTTCCTGAGATGAAAAGCTGGTGGGTGATAATGCATCAATAATCCCTCAGGTGTTTCTGTGATCTGTCTAAAAGTGGCAGGATCTATGAAAAAGAAAAAAAAATAGCACCCTGTTTTTGTAGTAGCAAGTCAGGGCAATGGCAACAAGGCATGATATCTCATCCTGAATCACACATCCAAAGTGGTTCAGATGAAGGATGGTCTTGCAGAAGTCACACTAACTGTCCCCATGTTGCGTGGACACGGCTCATGTGCCTCTCCAGAGAGCGG
Organism: Columba livia; assembly: GCF_036013475.1. Lineage (NCBI taxonomy): Eukaryota > Metazoa > Chordata > Aves > Columbiformes > Columbidae > Columba > Columba livia. The sequence goes on along the minus strand of NC_088623.1, from coordinate 581,568 downwards.
CAGAGGCTGGGTCCCCTTCTCCGGACAGACTCCTTGCCAGGAAGCCACAGGCGTGCGGGTCGCTCACCTGGATCTTACTGGGACATCACTCGGCATCGATTTAGACATATTTACTGCTTTTCTGTGACTGCTTTTTCTGCACAGAGGGTCATAAAAAGGCAATGTTTTCATAAGAGATGGTTGAAAAGGCCCTGTTATGACCAGGAAAGCTTGCCATAAGCTCTGGAGGCAGTGAGGAAGAGCACCTGCAATATCCAAAAGACTCAAGGCTGCTTCTGAAGAGCGAGAGACCCTTAGCAGCAGTGCTTGGCCATGTGTACGTCTGAAGAGATGTTTGGGGATGTCAGTGAGAAACAAGGGCATGGCTGATGGCTTCAGTGAAGCCTCAAAACCACGTCTGAAACCAGCAATGCAAAAGAGTTGAGGCCTGTGGGTGGAGGTTGAGGAAGGGGATTGTCCTGGGAAGATGGCAGGCAGGAAGGCACCTCCTGTGCAAGCCGAGGGTGATAACAGGTGTTTCCATGTTGTGTGCAGGCCTCAGCCTGGCAGATGGGGATTGTCCACTGCTGGGGTGGCTGCACTCAGTCATCCACGTGAGCTGACCTTGCACTTCCCTTCCTTCACTCCCTACACTTGGGTGGCCTCAGGAAACATCCATGAGCCTGGAGGATGCACTCACCTCCTGGGGTGAAGTCCCACCACTGCAGGGGAAGAGGAAGGGTTTGTGAGACACGTGGGCACGCAGGGAGAGAGCAGTGTAAGTGTAGCAGTGAGTGTGTTAAAGGCAGGAAGCAGAAATGAAATATCGGAGGGTCTCATGCTGAAGTGAAATAGGTTTTGGTTTTGAGGCAGCAAAGAAGGAGGATGTGCTTTTAAGTGCTAGGATGTGGAACTGAATTGTAGCATGTCTATAGCATGGAAATAGCATGGGAGGAGTGGCTGACACGCCAGAAGGCTGTGCTGCCATCCAGCGGAACCTGGACAGGCTGGAGAGTTGGGCAGGGAATAACCTGATGAGATTTAACAAGGGCAAGTGTAGAGTCCTGCATCTGGGCAGGAACAACCCCAGGTTCCAGTATAGGTTGGGAAATTACATATTAGAGAGCAGTGTAGGGGAAAGGGACCTGGGGGTCCTGGGGACAGCAGGATGACCATGAGCCAGCACTGGGCCCTTGTGGCCAGGAAGGCCAATGGCATCCTGGGGTGTATTAGAAGGGGGGTGGCTAGTAGATCGAGAGAGGTCCTCCTTCCCCTCTACTCTGCCCTGGTGAGACCACATCTGGAATATTGTGTCCAGTTGTGAGCCCCTCAGTTCTAGAAGGACAGGGAACTGCTGGAGAGAGTCCAGCGTAGGGCAACGAAGATGATTAAGGGAGTGGAGCATCTCCCTTATGAAGAAAGGCTGAGGGAGCTGGGGCTCTTTAGTTTGGAGAAGAGGAGACTGAGGGGTGGCCTTATTAATGTTTATAAATATATAAAGGGTGAGTGCCATGAGGATGGAGCCAGGCTCTTCTCGGTGGCGAACAATGATAGGACAAGGGGTAGTGGGATCAAGCTGGAACACAAGAGGTTCCACTTAAATTTGAGAAGAAACTTCTCAGTGAGGGTGACAGAGCATTGGAACAGGCTGCCCAGGGAGATTGTGGAGTCTCCTTCTCTGGAGACATTCAAAACCCGCCTGGACATGTTCCTGTGCGACCTCACCTGGGCGTTCCTGCTCCAGCAGGGGGATTGGACTAGGTGATCTTTTGAGGTCCCTTCCAATCCCAAACATACTGGGATACTGTGATACTGTGAAATCCTGGGAATTAAATGAGCATGAGGAAGGCTTTGGGAGAAAACAAATGTATTGTGGGGAACTCTAGGCATTGGAAAATCCTCTTAGAAGCACAGCTTGGTGTTGGAAGCAAGCAGTGTATGTGTACACATACGCAGGCACATCACAAGAAGAGCCAGAGGCCATGAATGCATTGCAAGGAGCAAGTTTTATTGTAGTTCCCTCTCTTCTGGGGGATCTCCGAAGCCGCACCTGAGCTCCCAGCAGAGGTGACAGCAGCGGGGACGCAGGCGCTGGTCAGTTCACCCTGCTGGAAGGTCACTGGGCCTGCTGAGCTCGCCTGTATTTCACGGCTTCAGGCAGGCGCAGCCTCCCGCTCTTTCTCACAACAAAGCAGCAATCTCAGACACAGTGATGAGGTGCCCAGAGTTTCTCACAGGCCTGTGTTATCTAACACAGACGTTCTGCTCATCAAGCACACAGGGTCAGTAGAACAGTTAGTGTGATGTATGTGCTTTTTCTACAGACAGGTGCAAGTCCCTTGAGCGTATTTACATTTAACTAATCTCCTCGCCAATCGTGCGCTGCATTCCCAAACAGTGTAGCTGTGGTGGGATGGCCAATGGCCTTAACAGGGTTTGATGCCTCAGCAGAACTGAGACCCTTGTCCTCTTGACTGTGGCCTCTGTCCCTCCCACCGAGTTCCACGAGAGCACAGCAAGTCCTTACAACTCCAAGGGCTTGTTGCTTCCTCATCTACCCCCCCCAGAGCCCAGCAGGGGTCCTACTGATGACTAGGACATGGAATCACACACTCCCACGTCACATTGCCCCCAGGAAGGGCCCAGAGCATCCCAAAAGGGAAAGGATACCCGCCCCCAGGGGCTGGGGGTCTGCGCTTTGTCACCCTGCTTGGTGAAGCACGTCAAGGGCTTTCACAGTGACCTCCACATTGGAATTTCCCCTTGGAACAAGTGTCTCTGACTTCCTGCTTCACCAGTGCCCAGGACAGGAACCTTGTCCGCTCATTCCCTGCGTGGTCTCCTCAGTGACGGACTTGAGCAGGGCCTGTAACACCCTCAGAAACCTGGAGGTTTGCTGCTGACTTTTACTTCTCTAGAGGCGTGTTCCATCTTTAAGGATCTGCAGTTCAGGAGCTGGCACCACAGGGCTCGTTGAAATGCAAAACACCCTAAGGAGCCAAATCTGGGCAGAATTTTCCTTTTGTCTTCAGATCTTCTGTGAGATTCCAGGAGGGCAGTCAACGTGAAAACATGTCAAAGTAAAGAGGCAAATTGAATAAAGAGCTTGATTTTGAAAGGCAAGTTCTGCACTGATCCTGACGTGTTTGGGCTACAGGAATGTCTTCAAGCAGGGTCTGCACCACCTTGACCCCTGTGGGTGGCCGGGCACAGCCACCCCAGCAGGGAGCATTCCCCACCTCCGAGGCTGAGACAGTCGGGACGCAAACCTCTGCAGTGCCCACTGGTTACAGGCCTCCAGGCAGAGTGTGACTCATTCTGCATGACCCTCCAGCCCCTATCAGCTCATTTTGCTCCCTCTACCCACCCCTGCAGTTACCAAGCCTATGGGAGCTTTGGCCATTCCCTTAAATACCTCAGATGTAAGGAATTTCAAAAAGGAAATGGGGACCATGTTAGATGATCCTTTCGGAGTAGCTGAAAAGCTGGATCAATTCTTAGGTCCCAACACTTAGACCTGGGAAGAAATACAGTCTATTTTAGGAATCCTGTTCACCGCTGAGGAAAAGGGAATGATTAGGCAGTCTGGAATGAGAATTTGGGAAAGATAAATCAGGCTGGACCCCCGGCGGATCAAAAGTAGCCAAATACAGACCCCCACCGGGATCATCAGCAACCGCAAGGAAGGCAGAACATGAGGGATCTGAGGACGTTAATTACACAAGAAACAAGGGAAGCAGTTCCCAGGGGACAAAATATTAATAAAGCATTTAACGAGCAGCAGGGGAGGGATGAATCTCCAACAGAATGGTTGGAGAGATTAAGAAAAAGCTTACAGAGGTACTCGGGAATTGATCCGAACACCCCAGCGGGGACTGCGCTTCTCAGGATGCAATTTGTAGCAAAATCATGGGGAGATATAAGGAGGAAGTTGGAGAAGTTGGAAGACTGTCAAGACAGGGGACTGGAAGAGTTGCTTAGGGAAGCACAAAACGTGTATGTTAGGAGGGATGAGGAAAGACAGAAGGCAAAAGCTGAGATCCTAGTGGCAGCAGTAAGGGAAAGTCAAAAGAACAAGACCGTGTCCCGAGAGGGGAAGGGAAACGGACCAGGGAGGGCACCGAGGGGACCACCTCCCCAAGAAAGAATTACCGGTCCTATTTGTTACTACTGCAATAAGAGGAGACACATCCAAAGGAACTGTCGTAAGCGAAAGCAGGATGAAAAAAATGTTTAAAGAAGAATAGGGGTGTCAGGGGCTGTACCTTCTGGGGACTCAACCATCAGCAGAGGCCTTGACAAAACTATTAATAGGTTCCCATAAAGAAGAAGTTCTATTTTTAGTAGACACGGGGGCTGAAAAGTCCACTGTTCAAAAACTCCCCAAAGGAGTAGAAAAAGAGAGAAACTATATATCAGTAATACGGGCAAAAGGGGAGCCTTTTAGGGTACCCGTTTTGAAAGATGTGGAGACTGAAGTGGAAGAAAGAATCTGCCTTGACGATTTCTGCTCCCCGCGGCAGAATATAATTTATTGGGAAGGGATTTGATTTTGAAATTAAATTTGGGAATTCAGAGCCAGCGGAATACCTTGCAAGTCAGATTATATACTCTGACGCAAGAGGACGAAGAAGCTATTGATCCTATAGTATGGTATAGAGATAAGGAGAAACAAAGAGTAAAGGTAAAAATCTTAGTAGCTACAGTGAAGGAGTAATGGTTTGAACTTCAGCAAGCAGAGAGAGAATTAGCTGATAACAAGTGAATCACAGAAAACTTGCAGAACAGCCTGCAAGATGCTTTTTAGTACTAACTTTTTTTCTTTGTAGGTATCTGTTTAAATGGTACAGTAAGATCAGAGATCGACCCAAAATGTACATTTTGTGACGATGAGCAATTTAGCTCTTAACTGTGTGAATGTGGTGATAAGGTTTTGTGTGTGATAGCCATTACTTTTCTTTCTAGCATGCCAGCTTTATTCCAGCATCCAGACTTGCGCAACTCTGTGATAGGCTGTGTCTCATCTCGGTGTACTAAATTTGGCTTTTCTTTCGTATGCACACCGAGTAAAGAATCCTGGTGTTTGGGATAACCGCTGTGTCACCCCAGATGGGACGCTAACAGAAGCCGTGCCCAGTCCAGCTTGCTGGAGCAGCGGGGGGGCGGGTGCCGATGGGGCTCCAGCCGCACTGACCTGTTTTGTCAGGAGACCCAGCGGTGCCTCCACCTGCTGAGCAGTGAGCGGCTCAAGGGCGCAATGCTAAAATCGAGATATTGTCTTGAATGCACGGAATTGTGATCTGTTTGTATATTTGAACTTGGTGTGTGGTTTGCGTGTATGAGCTCAGTATTTTAATTTGCATATTTATAGTTGGTACCAGAAGAATTTTGTTTGGGGAGATAATTACAAATTGAGAACCAGTTCCATTATTAAAGTACCACCGCGCTCCCCCTTAAGATGCATCTGTACACAGGAGAGTAAATTAGTGGAGGAAGTGGTTTGAATGTGAGGAGAAAGTGTAAGCCCAGAAGGATTACTAGTATGGATCCAGCCACCTGGGCCCAAGATGGAAGCTGGGGATACCGTACCCCAATATATATGCTAAGCTGAATTGTTCGGTTGCAAGCAGTGATTGAAATAACAAGCAACCGGACAGCTGAGGCACTGAATCTCATAGCGAGACAATTGTCTCAAACAATGTACCACAGTGTACCAAAACTGGGTAGCCTTAGATTATCTTTTAGCTGAAGAGGGGGCTCTGTGGGAAATGGAATACTTCTGAGTGTTGTTTGGAAATAGATGATAATGGGGAAGCCATAATGAAAATAGCAGAAGAGATAAAACGAGTTGCACACGTACCAGTACAGAAATGGAATTCTATACTTACTAGCCACTGGTGGGATAACTTGTTTGGGGGAGCCTGGTGGAAGAAAATAGGGTTCATGATATTATGTGCATTTCTAGGTTTACTGTTCATGCCATGTATGATCCCGTGCTTTCTTTGCTTAATACATTCAGTAGTCCAAGGCATGCAAATCTCAGCCATGCCTATAGATCCTGAAATGGCAACAAAAGGAACAGGGTATAAATTAACGATTTTAAAAGATAACACAAAATTGGACCTAGCCGCCACCAGGGAGGTGCTAGCTAACTTTGAGGCCAAAGCACGAATCAGGGGGATAAAAAAGAAGAAGGGGGAATTGTGAGAAACGCAGCTGTGATTCGTGCTGTTGTTTACAGATATAACCAAATAAGGCATGGGCTCTTAAGAAAATGAAAAGATAGTTAAGTTTTATGTGAAAAGTTGTGGAACTTGTTTTGTCCCACATGCACATGTGTATGGGAAAGGTGGGGGGGAGTGACGTGAAGGAGAAGGTGGCCTTCCCCGAGATGCTGCCACGGGGGAAGTGGGGGGAGCCCGGTAGAAAAGACCCCTCGGTAACAACCTGGAGTCTGCACGCGAGGGGGCGGGCACTGAGGAAGAAGGAACTCCTCAACCACCAATCAGAGCGAGAGAAGACCCCTAGTGGCAACCAACCACGGACTCAGAGTGCGAGAAGGGCTAGCCAAGGAAATAAAAGAGGTCGGTCAGAAACTTAAGGTGTGTGTGTTTAATTCACCTATTAAATAAACCAGACTCTTGTTTGGCAAATTATCGGAGTCTTGGTCATTTATCACACTCAGTATCTGTTCTGATCGGTTTTATCTCGTCATTACTAATGCCAGAAAGAGGTGGAAATATAAAGATGATGGGTTGTGCTGGACAGAATTACGTCATTTTTGCCAAATAAAGAACGGTAGCGTAGTATATGCTGAGAGAGAAGCTATTGGCAACAACACTGCAGAAATGGTCTGGGGATTGTGGGTGACTGTGGGCTAAACATGAGTAAATATCAACTTGTTTTGTTCTTTGTGAAATTTAAAAACCAGGCTGTGCCACAACTGTGTGTTCTACAGATTTCGGATCAGGCTTTCACAGCTGGATGTTGAATCAGACTTTTCAGTTTTTAATTCTAAAACCCACTTAGTCACAGGGATTACGTATTGAATTGTGAAGCTCTGCTTTACTTTTCATGAGACCTGCATTTAGCTTTCTGTTTATTCAAATTTCTTTAACCACGGCAAGCAATGTGATTGGCAATGCGTTCCATGAGTGCTGATACTGTGAGGCTTGTTTCACGAACCTCAGGGAGGTTTTTTCCTTCCCAGAAAATCCCTGTTCATTAGAACTGAAGAATTTAAGTGTGTCCAGACAGCACACGAGTTTAAGGGTTTGGGGCAGAGTTTTCTTTGTGATTTTACTGTGATCATCAGCAAGCTATTAAAGAATCCCAGGAGTTGCTGCACAACCCAAGCAGTGGCAGAAATATAATAAATCACAGGTCCTAAATACTAAGGAATGGCCTTGGGAATTCACCCATAGTCCATCTGGTATGAAAACACAGCTTTTTGATATATTTATCTTTGTATCCAGCAGGATGGGGGAGAGAATCAGAAGACTTAAAGTGATAAAACTCACTGGCTGACAGTTTAATCAGGAAAGGAAAAGCCATGCACACAAGCAAACTGGCACTGGCACCACTGGCACTGCCACTGGCACTGCAACCGGCACCTCTGTCCCTGTGGTGCCTCCTCCTGCCGCGCCCCTGGGGCTGCGGCCAGCCCAGGGGCTCCTCCTGCATCTCCTGCACCGCGGCAGTGACCAGGGACCTGCCAGCACATGGTGGTGGTGACCTGGGGCCGGTGCTGCAGTGGGATGGCCAGTAGCCATGGAGCCCGGGTAGCACTGTGGGTGTCACGGAGGCACCACAAAAGGCAGTTTTAGGCAGACAACAAGTTCCAAAGCAGACTTTATTCTAGATGGGAAAGCATAGCAAATAAACTAGAAACAGGGTTTATACAATTATTTAGCACTCCAACAACATAAAATTCAGGTTCAGATATCACCTGAGGAGGTTATTTGGGTATGACAACGTAAGAATAACAAGGATCAACAATGTGCCCGCATTCACTCACAAGAAACAGAACTAGAGGCCTCTCACTCATGGGTGCCCCGAAGAAACAATCACTCACCTGGGCTGGGCGAGGGCTCTCACTTGCCTGGGGTAGGCAAGGACTCATCCCAGGATATATCCAGTAGAGAAAAATAACCACCCAGCACAGGAGGAGGTGAGGCGCTCTCGGTGCCAGGCAGTCTCCTTAGGCAGCGTCCCAGTCTAAGGAGAGGGCTCCAGTTCACAGACCTGCTGCTCTGAGAAGACCACTCCAAGGGGCTCTTCGGTGGGGGCCCCGCTCCATAGTCTAGGCAGATGTGGCTGTGGGCATTTCAACATGGTCCAGAAGCTTCTCAGCTTCTCTGGGCACATTCTTTGCTGAGGACCCTGTCACCGACTGAGGGTCCCACCCCTCCTGTCCCCCCAGCTGCTGGAGGTGAAGTCACCCTGCCCGGGGTAGGGGAGGATGTGACTGGGAGCGCCTTGGTACCACCCTCGATGTGTACGTGGGGACAGGCACAGTGGGGCACAAAAGGTTCTAAGGAGCCATCAACTGCCCTGTTGAATGCTCCGGATCATGGGGGGTTGTGCAACTGCCACAGTGGGGCATTGTGACGTCACTGGTGATGTCACAAAGGGCCCTGCCCAGGCACCCCTATAAAAGCAGGGCCGGGGGTGCAGAGCTGCATCCTCTGGCAGGACAGGGCGGCGGCCACCCCACCATGGCCCGGTACCGGCAAAGCAGGAGCCGCAGCCGCAGCCGCAGCCGCCGCCGCGGCCGGCGCCACTACCGGAGCCGCTCTCGCCGCCGCTATGGGCGAAGCCGACGCCGGCGGTACAGGAGCAGCCGCCGCCGGCGGGGGACACGGCGCCGCCGCCGCTGAGCCGACCCCAGCACTGGCGTCTGGGGAACCGGCAGAGCCTTGGCCACCACCACCGCCACACCAGTGCACCACCACGGCTCCACCAATAAAACTGGAACGATGGCACAAGGCGTGCGTGTGTCTCTGGTGTCCCTGTGGGCCAGTTGTGTGTCCCATGGGTACGTGTCTGTGCTGGGGGCGTGTATCCTATGGCTGGCATGTCCAGGACAAGCACATGTCTCCAGGGATGGAGCTGCTCCAACCTCCCTGCTCCTGTGCTGGGTCTGACTCGTTCCCATGGCCCAGCCCACCTCCATGTCCCAGCCAGTCTCTGTGACCCAGGCCATCTATGTCCCAGCCTATCTCTGTGTCCTAGCCCACCTCTGTGTCCCAGTCCATCTCCATGTCTCAGCCCGTCTCTGCGTCCCCAGCCTATCTCCATTTCCCTGCCCACCTGCCAGAGATGCCCTGACCGCTCAGGACGAGGATCCTGGACCTTCCCGTGGTCCCAGGGGGGGCGCCCACCGCAGTGCCCCAGGAGGGAGGGGCTGCAGCTTTCGTTGACTTTTGTTCACTTTTAAGAGAGACCTTTGGAGGAGTCAGGTGGGAATCAGGAGCTCCCTGCTGCAGGTTCCCCGTACACTGCCTTTTAGGTAGTTTCATTTGCAGACAAACTATTAAACTCCACTGCTTCATCAGATGAAGTGGAAAGATCAAATGCAGAACTTCAGAATATCACTTTGTGGAGCAACAGTGTCTAAATTCATGGCATCTATTCAAGACAAACATATACTCAGAGGTGCCCCAACAATATCACTTCTGTTACACAGTTTTAGGAACAAATACCCAAGTATTTAATGACAAGAAAAGGAATAATTTAGCTGCACAGAAGTGCCCTCCAAACATATGGGATGTATTGGTTTGGGTGTTTCTTTGAATCCCCAAGTCAGAAGTAAGAAACAGCACCAAGTTTAACAATGATGGTTTCTCAGTCGTTTTTGATAACTTTTTCAAAAACCATTAGGCAAAAAAAAAGCATTGAAAAACAAGAGCTGAGTGATACAATGTGAAAATGGCAAAAACTACACTCCAAACAATTTTTTTTGCAAGAAACAGAAATCACACAGCAAGCTATACAAACATACATGTTACCGGCTCTGGACAGACAGATGCAGCCCATGGCAGCACGTTCAGCTGTGCAAACCTTGAACCCGCATGATCTAGAAACAACCTGACATTATCTGTACAACACAAAGTCATACCGGAAATATTCTGGCACATTCAATACGAAATACAACGTCCTGCTGGGTACAAACACCAATATTCACATCAGAACTGTGCAAACCATGGCATTACTCACTTTGGATTTACAACACAGCCTATGTCTTAGTGGAAAATACATCACGTTAACGTTTGTAAAATCAATACAAGGCTACATTGTCTAGAATTCAGTGTAGTGTGTAGAGAGAAAGTGAGAATGTGTTTTTACGTGCTGCTTTTGATGTTCCACTCACTGGCTCCTTTCGACTTCTAGAAGGAAAAATAAAGGTGATCAGAACTTCAGGTAAAACCCAACATGAAACAATGAAAACAGATTGTAAAACCTCAGTATCAAAAGCCTATGTTCTGATAGGCTAGTGAATGTGGCAATTTATTTGTATGAACTGTTCTCTCTCGGTACATTCAGGGCAACTAAAAAAACCCCAAGCCAAAATCACATTCCTTCTTTGTCACAAATTAAGAGTTGCAGATCTAGAACACAACTGTGCCAGAGGAACTCCTCAGATATTTTGTCTCTGCTACATAAGCATCAGAAACACGAAATCTGTACTCCAGGTTTGTGTTCTTAAACAGTCAGCCACCAAAACAGGAAGGTAACTTCAGCCAATCCGTATGTCCCAAGTATTACAAATAGGTACCAGCCACAGCGCTTGAGTTCCTAGGAAACCACAGTGACAGTCTAGACACTTCAACGTGCACATTAGTGCTCTGACAAGGAAATAACAAAAAAACCTTTGGAACAGTGTTTAGTTGTGGAAGCTCAAGTGCCGTGTTCAGATATCTACCACGTTTAGCCATGAAAATGCTGAGATACAAAATACCTTACAGATACTGTCGTGACTAAAAATTGGGGTAGAAATGTCACTTGAAAGGAGTTCCAAGGGTCTGCGGCCAGCAGAACTTGTGATACCTGGATGGTATTGGCCTAGAGGAGCTTTGAAGGTCATGTCTGTGATTTGATGATTCTGTGACAGGAAAGCCCGAATGTAATGATGACTGACTGCTGGAAAAGGTCTTCACCAGCTGCTGACAGCTTCACCAGCAGCTCTCCCGACTCAGAGAGGAGTAATAAACCGATTCCCCCGCTCTCACGCTGCCCCACAGTGTCCAGAGGCACTGTGGTGAGGCACCGATCTTGGTGAACGGGCTTCTTGTGCCATGGGCCCTGGGCAAACTGAGCTTATCAGAGCCGCTGTGGCAGCAAACATCCCTCCTCGTGCCAGGGGAGCTCCGTCCCGCAATTGGCTCCGAGCGGCTGCCTGGGAACAAGCGCCCGCTTCATCACGTCCCTCTGGACGGCCACGTCCTGCTCAGGGACAGCGCTGGCCTGGGCCGGGGATGGGGGCATTGAAGGGACACTGGGTGGGGACAAGGGCCTTTGGTGAGCTGTGGCCACGTCCCAGGAAGGGCCGGGGCTGGAGCCAGAGCCTTGTTGGGGACAGGGACACTGGGACCCACCACGCGGGATCAGCTCTGCAGAGTGGGACCCAGGTTGTCTGGGAGGGCACAGTGACCCCAGGCAGGGGCAGGTGAGAGCCAGGGCAGGGGACGTTCCCTCCGCTCTGTTCTCAGCTGTGGCTGGAGACTGGACCAGTTGGGGGCTGGCGGTGCAAGGGAAATGGGGTGGGCAGGAGCTCTCACTGACACCACCCCAGCACTTCCCCCAAGCCCAGCCCTGCTCTCCCAGAGCCCAGGATTCACCAGTGCTCCCCACTGTCAGTGCCACCAGTGACTGAGGATCCCAGTCACCAGCTGTCCACACTGCCCATTGCCCCAGTTCTCCCCCCACCTCCCAGAGTTCCCTAATCCTGGGGCCCCTGGTGCCCCAAGAAGAGGAGTGACTCCCAGCCCCTCATTTATTTAAGGGACTGGAAAGGGCTCAGAGATAATTGTGCTTAGAGACCCCAGATTTGAGGCTGGTGTCATCTCTGAAGGGGTTCCACAGGGAAAGACTGGCCTGGGCGTTGAGGGGCGCTGGGAGATGGTGGTGCTGGGAGGTGAGGGGCACTGGGAGGTGGGGGGATCTGGCTTTTGGGGCTGTTGCAGGATGGTTTCGAGTTGGAGCAGTGGGTCATCACCACAGGGTGTCTGGCTGTCAGGGACACACTCCTGCCCCCCGTCGCCCCCGTGGATGCCTGGGCCCTTCCCCGTGCAGCTGCCCCATGCAGGAAGCTGCACTGATGCCGGGGAAGGCAGCTGGATCAGTGCTCAAGGCGGGGGTGACTCTGTGCCGAGGCTGGGCTGCCAGGGCGGTGTCTGTGCCAAGCCTGGCTTTGCCCTGGGGGCTGGAGGGGTGGGGAGGGGCAAGGAGTCGTCCTGGGAGGGATAAAGGTGCCCTCACCTTCTCCAGCATCACCCAGGACTCCCTGCACCGCAGAGGAAGAGGAAGGCCGCAGTGCTCAGCGTGGCCCTGCTCTTCACCATCCTGCTGTGCACCCCGGAGGATGCGCAGGTGAGGCTCCAGTGAGGGCCCCCACCGGTTTCTTGTCTTGGTGCCCCCACACCCCTCTTCTTTGGGCATCCCCATTCCATCCTTTTGGGCCCCTCAGGTATCTCCTCCTCAGGATCTCCTCTGTGTCCTATATAGGGACCCCAAATGCCCTCCCTTTCATGGATGCCAATGCCTTTCTTTCCATCTTTCTCCTCTGTCCTCTGCCTTTCATCCTGTCCACTGCAGCAGTGTCCCCAGATCCCCTTCCTTGAACACCCCCTCCCAAACACTTTCCCGATCCCCGCGTTCTGTTCCTCTGCTGTCCTCTTCCTCCTGCCCCCACCACCAACCTCACTTGATTCCCCGTGTCCCCTCCCCTTGAATTCCTTTACCCCTCACTTGCATCCCATGCAGTCCTGTCCCTCCAACACCCCCAGCCCGGTCCCTTGGGTTCTGCTAGTTCACAACAGTGCCCTGTCTCTGGGTGCCCCCCAACCCCCGTCCTCCTTGGAGGCCCCAAATTCCCATGTTATCCTTTTCTCCGACCCGAGCCCTGGTCCCTGCATGAACAGGTATCCCAGGTGAAACTTGAGGAATGAGGCTGGGGGAGCAGAAGGGATTTTCAGGCTCATATGAGGGAGAATCCCCGGGCCTGGGTGGGGCTGGTGTCACCTGTGTCCCTCCCACAGCCCCATTTCTCTCCAAGCCAGACCAACCCCTTTCTCTTCTTTCATAGGCATTTCCAGGAGCACGGCTGGAAGCAAGTGGAGGTTCTCTCCTGGATGTAAGTAGTGGGGCGGACTTGGAGGACATCCAGTCTGGGGAACTGGAGGGCACTTTGGTCCTCCCCTCCCTTGCTGGGACTGGGACATCCCAGTGACCACTGAGGTCTCATGGTCTCTCTACAGGGGGAACTCAACCTCGGGCGAGTGAAGAGGGCTGCGGTAGGTGTCACAAGTTCCGCTGGCCCACACCCTCCCTCCCACGGCCACGAAAGTCCAGGGCATCCCAGCGCGCCCCAGAACATGCCAGTGTGCCTCCGTACACTCCCATGCACCCCCCGCTGCCCCCCAGAACATCCCTGCTCCCCAGTGTTCTCCCAGGGATGCCCCATTGCCCAGGGCTCCCATTGCATTCCCATCCATCCCATCACAACCCACTACACCCCACTGCACCCCAGGATACCCCAGGACACAGCCCCTTCCCCAGGACCTCCAATGCTTTCTGTGCCCCACCACACAAGCTCACGTACCCCATTTTTCCCTGGAGTCACCTTCCCCAATGACCCCATCGCTTTCTCCTGCCTCGCAGTGCACCCAAGTGTGTCCCTCACCCAACCTTCCTCCCCACCTCCCTCTGTCTGTCAGGGTGGATGATGTTTTGCAGCAGAAACGCCAGGTTCCAGATCTTCCAGATGTTGACTTGGAACTGCAGGATACGCTGTTGCGACCTCTTGAACTCGAGGTGAGCAGCATCAGGGCATCTCCTGCCCCACCAAGGGTCCTGGACCCCGGGGCATCCCTGAGCTGTCTGGGTGGGCAGAACGTGGATCTAGGAAAAGAAAACAGAGGAGACTGTCCATGACCTGTGTCCCAGGCCACACTGGACAGAGCTGCCCCCATGACTTCTGTTGCACCCAGTGGGGCTCTACGGACCCAGAGGGTCACCGTGCAGGCCAGGCAGCGGCTCTGGGGCCATAGAGACCCCGAGGATCACCCTGACGGCTGGGCAGGGTTCTGGGAGATGTAGGGGCATCCGGGGCTAATGACACACTGGCCAAAGAGCTCTGGGTGCCACATGGATCTCAGGAGAACCAAGTCTTGTCCTGGGTTGACTGAGGGCTCCAACTCTTCTCTCCTTCCCTGGGTCTCTGCAGAGAGAGACGGTGGGGACAAGCCTCCCCTCATGTCCCAGCTGACACTGGAGGTCTCATTTTTGGCTCCGATTTCAGACCTGAAACTGATGCTGACAGCTGTGTCCTGTCCCCCCTCCAGCGGCATGAGGAGATGATCATCCCTGGATGACCCCATCTGATCCCCTGGGAGCCCTGGGCCATTTCCCTCTCATAATCAGTAAATCCCTTCAGCAAAGCTACGCTCTGCGTGTGGATGTGTGTGTCCGTGTCCATGTTCCCACTGCTGTGCCAGCACTCGGACGCCTGGGTCCTCTCTGGCCACACCATGGCCATGAGCGGCATGGCTGAGGGAGCCCGGACACCCAGGGTGTCACTGTAAAGGACACCTCCTTCCCACCTGCCATGTGCCCCCAGATACGGGCAGATTAGGGGAAAGTGGAGTGTTCCCCCATGAGGCTGGAGGAGGCTGGTTCATGAGGACTGGGTTATAGACCAGTTAAACAATCTGGACATCCATAAATCCATGGGTCTGGATGGGATCCACCTGCGGGTGCTGAGGGAGCTGGCTGAGGTCACTGTTAGGTCACTGTCCATCATCTTTGATAAGTCGTGGGAGACAGGAGAGGTGCCTGAGGACTGGAGGAAAGCAAATGTCACTCCAGTCTTCAAAAAGGGCAAGAAGGAGGATCCAGGTAACTACAGACCGGTCAGCCTCACCTCCAACCCTGGGAAGACGATGGAACGACTTCTCTTTGGTGCCATCTCAAGGCATATCAGGGATAAGAGGGTCATTATGGGCAGTCAGCATGGCTTCACCAAGGGGAAGTCGTGCTTGACCAAGCTCATTGACTTTTATGAGGACATAACAAGGTGGATGGATGATGGCAGAGCAGTGGATGTGGTCTATCTTGATTTCAGTAAAGCATTTGACACAGTCTCCCACAGCATCCTCACAGCTGAACTGAGGGAGCGCGGTCTGGACGATCGGGTAGTGAGGTGACTGTGAACTGGCTGAAGGGAAGAAGCCAGAGAGTCGTGGTCAATGGGCAGAGTCCAGTTGAGGCCTGTATCCAGTGCAGTGCCTCAGGGGGCAGTGCTGGGGCCGGAATTATTCAATATATTCATCAATGATTTGGACGAGGGAATAGAGTGACTGTCAGCAAGTTTGCTGATGACACCAAGCTGGGAGGAGTGGTGACACTGGAAGCTGTGCTGCCATCAGAGACCTGGACAGGCTGGAGAGCTGGGCAGGGAAAAATGTAATGAAATATAACAAGGACAAATGTAGAGTCTTGAATGTGGGCAGGAACAACCCCAGGTTCCAGTATAAGTTGGGGAATGACCTATTAGAGAGCAGCGTAGGGGAAAGGGACCTGGGGGTCCTGGGGACAGCAGGGTGACCATGAGCCAGCACTGGGCCCTTGTGGCCAGGAAGCCAATGGGACCTGGGGTGGGTTAGAAGGGGGTGGTCAGTAGGTCAGAGAGGTTCTCCTGCCCCTCTGCTCTGCCCTGGGGAGACCACACCTAGAATATTGTGTCCAGTTGTGGCCCCTCAGTTCCAGCAGGACAGGGAACTGCTGGAGAGAGTCCAGCGCAGCCACCAAGATGCTGCAGGGAGTGGAGCATCTCCCGTGTGAGGAAAGGCTGAGGGAGCTGGGGCTCTGGAGCTGGACAAGAGGAGACTGAGGGGGGACTCATTCATGGGGATCAATATGGAAAGGGGCAGTGTCAGGAGGATGGAGCCAGGCTCTTCTGGTGACAACCAGTGATAGGACAAGGGGCAATGGGGACAAACTGGAACACAGGAGGTTCCACTTAAATCTGAGAAGAAACTTGTTCCCGGTGAGGGTGGCAGAGCCTGGCCCAGGCTGCCCAGGGGGTTGTGGAGTCTCCTTCTGTGCAGACATTCCAACCCGCCTGGACACCTTCCTGTGTAACCTCATCTGGGTGTTCCTGCTCCATGGGGGATTGCACTGCATGAGCTTTCCAGGTCCCTTCCAACCCCTCACATTCTGGGATTCTGTGAGGTGAAGGGCAGACAGTGCCAGCCCTTGGGGCACCCTGTGTTTTGAAGGCACCATGGGAAACAGATTCTTCGCGGGGCTCTGGTGAGAACCATCCCCCAAGGAACATATTTTGGTGTTGGGGCAGGAGAGGAGCGTGGACAGGCAGCCCGGACCCCTGGGTCCTCTGCCCTGCTCGGGGAGGGGAGGTTGTTCCCTGGACGATGGGCTCAGCACTCCTGGGCTCACAGGAGATGTCACCACCTCCAGGAGCCATCTGCTGTTCCCAAGGCCAACAGTGCTGCAAGTCAACATTTATTTGATGCAACCAGTCTGTTACAGCCAGTACTCCTGTGTAAAATCGATGTAATTAAGCGCAGTGGTAATTTTGCAATGTGCCATATAAAAACCAGGCATTGACAAATTTCTCTGTTTTCCCTGGGAAATCACATTTCTGGCACTTTTACCCCTAAATCCCGGCAGCGGCGTTTGTTAACACGGGGCAGCTTTGCTCTCCCAACAGGCACTTCCAGTCATTCACGCCCAAGCCAACACGTCACTGGAACCTGGCCACGCATTTTCAAACAATGCCCTTCTGGGGTCCAACTGATGCTGGGGTCAATGTTCTCCATCAGAAAGGCAGAAAATCCAAGCAATACAAGACGTGCTCCTCTCTGCTCCAACAGCTCTCAACCTCCTGCACTTCAGCTTTCATGGCATTGTGAAATAACAGAACAAACCCCAACACAAAAGACTCAAGCAGAGCACGCTCCTTAAAAACCAAATCCCAACACGAGTGCTCATTGCAATCACAGGAAGCTGGGACACCGCCCTGCAAATGCTCCGGCTGTGCAGCCTGGACGAGACGGTGTCTGCGGTTCAGCAACATCCACGCTCGTCACAACCGGCTGGTGCCGTCACCCCCAAATCTCGGCAGCAGCGTTTGTTAACACCGGTTAACAGCTTTGGGTACCCAGAGCTGCCTTCAGCTCACGTGAAAGCGTCTCCTCGTAACGCCCAGTGTGAGCTCAAGAACGACGCCTCCCTAACGCCCAAACTGAGGAACCTCAAACAGTGCCCCCTTCTCCACGGGCTGCGTTACAACCTGCGACAGAAAGGGGATTCCACAGCCTGGAAAAGCTCCACGAGGAACTGGAGATTCCTGGGTCTCAGAGTAATTCTAGAGCTCAAGTGGTGACAGACATCAGCTCCAGCTCAGATAATACATGCCAACACCCATCACTGACCCAAGAAGGCAGCTCCTCCCGTCCTGACCAACGGCTTCAGATCCAACACACTTTGTCCCTCCAACAGGTCGCAGCTTATTTGTCTGTCTTCCTCGAGATGAACTAGAGATACCTGAAAAAGCCTCTGGCCCAGCTCTGAAAAAAACCCCAGCCCCAAGATCCCGACTCTCCTTAAAGACACAGCACGACGCTAATGGAATATTCTCATTGACCAGCCTGGGTGTCAGTCAAGCTCTGCCCCATCCATCCCCCCTTCCCAGCTCCTCACACCCGCGGGCAGAGCTCAGACCTTGGCCCACAGCAGGTTGTTAAACCCAGAGTGACACCAGCTGACGGAGCTGGAGCAGCAGCCTATGTATTACTGGAAGGTGACAAGATCTCACACCTTTGGAACTAATGCAGCAAGTGAAACCATCTACTGATAATGTCTGGCTGAATAACTCGTGCAACTCCTTGACAAGATGAATGGGACACCTGATTATTGCAGAAATATGTTTCTTCCTTTTTCTGTAAGTGTTTATTGTGTGCCCCTGTAAATTGCTCTGTGCTTCACCCCACAAGCACAAATGAACAACTCTGGATTCGTTGGACCCAGCAGAAGCAAGTCACCTGAGCGAGAGGGTGTAAGGCATGGGGATATAGCGGAAGATTTGGTGAAGTGATTAGTTAAATGTAAATACACTCCAGTGACTTGCACCTGCCTGTAGAAAGGGATCACACAGACACTTTTACAGGCAGCGTGTGACACTGGCTGATTTAAAACACCTCCATCTACAGACACACTCACCCGTCCTGCGCGGCACTCAGAACCTCCTCATCCACCACAGCTCAGGCGGGAACAAAACGAATCCTCCTGCTTTCCCCACACCGAGAGCAGCCAGTTTTCCCTGCAAGCACAACAGCAGCTCCTGCGCTGCATCTCCCAACCACGCTCGTTACCGCAGAAGCTTCGGCAGCGCTAACCAGGACAGCCTGTACTTGTGCAAGTGATGAGCTCGGTCTCAGCACAAGGCCCGGGACGGCTGCAGCACACAGGGAGAGCGTTGTAGCTGTTTCTCCTGGAAGGCGGGGCTGCAGGAAAGGAAATATATTAGTTTTTCAGGAACAGGAAGAACACATTCAAATCACCAGGGAAAATCTGGAACAAAACACTAAAACCCCAGGTTTTGCAGGGAGCTGGAAAAAACACCTAAAACCTGTCCCCGGACCCTTCCCTTTTCCGAATCGCAGACAATTTCCTCACTCATCGACAAGGGCACATGAACACTCCAGGGGTCTGTCTGTCTGTCTACTGCAGGTAAACGCAAACACCACCATTTCAGGTGGTCCATATATCCCCAGATAGAAGCAAATGAACTCAAACGCTGTCGCCTGCCAAGAGCTTTGTCACCTCAAACATTATCTGCAGGGCCCGCTGGACAACTGCAGAGCGGGCGACTCACACACCCTGGGCCACAACCTCGGCTGCTTGGAACGTTCACGGCTCTCCAGAAATCTGGGCAGGACTCAAAGCCATTCTGGTTCGAGAGCAAGACCGGCTTGAGCTCAAGTTTCCTTTTGCATTCTCGCACCTAGAAGCTCAATCACAAAGGCTCCACGAGTCCACACCAACGGAGCTCTCCCAACAGGCACTTCCAGTCATTCACGCCCAAGCCAACACGTCACTGGAACCTGGCCACGCATTTTCAAACAATGCCCTTCTGGGGTCCAACTGATGCTGGGGTCGATGTCCTCCATCAGAAATGCAGAAAATCCAAGCAATACAAGACGTGCTCCTCTCTGCTCCAACAGCTCTCAACCTCCTGCACTTCAGCACTTTCATGGCATTGTGAAATAACAGAACAAACCCCAACACAAAAGACTCAAGCAGAGCACGCTCCTTAAAAACCAAATCCCAACACGAGTGCTCATTGCAATCAAAGGAAGCTGGGACACCGCCCTGCAAACGCTCGGGCTGTGCAGCCTGGACGAGACGGTGTCTGCGGTTCAGCAACATCCACGCTCGTCACAACCGGCTGGTGCCGTCACCCCCAAATCTCGGCAGCAGCGTTTGTTAACACCGGTTAACAGCTTTGGGTACCCAGAGCTGCCTTCAGCTCACGTGAAAGCGTCTCCTCGTAACGCCCAGTGTGAGCTCAAGAACGACGCCTCCCTAACGCCCAAACTGAGGAACCTCAAACAGTGCCCCCTTCTCCACGGGCTGCGTTACAACCTGCGACAGAAAGGGGATTCCACAGCCTGGAAAAGCTCCACGAGGAACTGGAGATTCCTGGGTCTCAGAGCAATTCTAGAGCTCAAGTGGTGACAGACATCAGCTCCAGCTCAGATAATACATGCCAACACCCATCACTGACCCAAGAAGGCAGCTCCTCCCGTCCTGACCAACGGCTTCAGATCCAACACACTTTGTCCCTCCAACAGGTCGCAGCTTATTTGTCTGTCTTCCTCGAGATGAACTAGAGATACCTGAAAAAGCCTCTGGCCCGGCTCTGAAAAAAACCCCAGCCCCAAGATCCCGACTCTCCTTAAAGACACAGCAGGACGCTAATGGAATATTCTCATTGACCAGCCTGGGTGTCAGTCAAGCTCTGCCCCATCCATCCCCCCTTCCCAGCTCCTCACACCCGCGGGCAGAGCTCAGACCGTGGCCCACAGCAGGTTGTTAAACCCAGACTGACACCAGCTGACGGAGCTGGAGCAGCAGCCTATGTATTACTGGAAGGTGACAAGATCTCACACCTTTGGAACTAATGCAGCAAGTGAAACCATCTACTGATAATGTCTGGCTGAATAACTCGTGTAACTCCTTGACAAGATGAATGGGACACCTGATTATTGCAGAAATGTTTCTCCCTTTTTCTGTAAGTGTTTATTGTGTGCCCCTGTAAACTGCTCTGTGCTACACCTCACAAGCACAAATGAACAACTCTGGATTCGTTGGACCCAGCAGAAGCAAGTCACCTGAGCGAGAGGGTGTAAGGCATGGGGATATAGCGGAAGATTTGGTGAAGTGATTAGTTAAATGTAAATACACTCCAGTGACTTGCACCTGCCTGTAGAAAGGGATCACACAGACACTTTTACAGGCAGCGTGTGACACTGGCTGATTTAAAACACCTCCATCTACAGACACACTCACCCGTCCTGCGCGGCACTCAGAACCTCCTCATCCACCACAGCTCAGGCGGGAACAAAACGAATCCTCCTGCTTTCCCCACACCGAGAGCAGCCAGTTTTCCCTGCAAGCACAACAGCAGCTCCTGCGCTGCATCTCCCAACCGCGCTCGTTACCGCAGAAGCTTCGGCAGCGCTAACCAGGACAGCCTGTACTTGTGCAAGTGATGAGCTCGGTCTCAGCACAAGGCCCGGGACGGCTGCAGCACACAGGGAGAGCGTTGTAGCTGTTTCTCCTGGAAGGCGGGGCTGCAGGAAAGGAAATAAATTAGTTTTTCAGGAACAGGAAGAACACATTCAAATCACCAGGGAGAATCTGGAACAAAGCACTGTATGGGGATATAGGAGAAGATTTGGAGAGGTGATTAGTTAAATGTAAATACGCTCAAGGGACTTGCACCTGTCTGTAGAAAAAGCACATACATCACACTAACTGTTCTACTGACCCTGTGTGCTTGATGAGCAGAACGTCTGTGTTAGATAACACAGGGCTGTGAGAAACTCTGGGCACCTCATCACTGTGTCTGAGATTCCTGCTTTGTTGTGAGAAAGAGCGGGAGGCTGCGCCTGCCTGAAGCCGTGAAATACAGGCGAGCTCAGCAGGCCCAGTGACCTTCCAGCAGGGTGAACTGACCAGCGCCTGCGTCCCCGCTGCTGTCACCTCTGCTGGGAGCTCAGGTGCGGCTTCGGAGACCCCCAGAAGAGAGGGAACTACAATAAAACTTGCTCCTTGCAATGCATTCATGGCCTCTGGCTCTTCTTGCGATGTGCCTGCGTACCCGTACAAAATGTCCTTTTGGGGTGCAACTGATCCAAATCTTTTCTCCTTCAGAAACCCAGAAAAATGCAAGCAATACAAGACGTGCTCCTCTCTGCTCCAACAGCTCTCAACCGCCTGCACTTCAGCTTTCATGGCATTGTGAAATAACAGAACAAACCCCAACACAAAAGATTCAAGCAGAGCACGCTCCTTAAAAACCAAATCCCAACACGAGTGCTCATTGCAATCAAAGGAAGCTGGGACACCGCCCTGCAAACGCTCCGGCTGCGCAGCCTGGACGAGACGGTGTCTGCGGTTCAGCAACATCCACGCTCGTCACAACCGGCTGGTGCCGTCACCCCCAAATCTCGGCAGCAGCGTTTGTTAACACCGGTTAACAGCTTTGGGTACCCAGAGCTGCCTTCAGCTCACGTGAAAGCGTCTCCTCGTAACGCCCAGTGTGAGCTCAAGAACGACGCCTCCCTAACGCCCAAACTGAGGAACCTCAAACAGTGCCCCCTTCTCCACGGGCTGCGTTACAACCTGTGACAGAAAGGGGATTCCACAGCCTGGAAAAGCTCCACGAGGAACTGGAGATTCCTGGGTCTCAGAGTAATTCTAGAGCTCAAGTGGTGACAGACATCAGCTCCAGCTCAGATAATACATGCCAACACCCATCACTGACCCAAGAAGGCTGCTCCTCCCGTCCTGACCAACGGCTTCAGATCCAACACACTTTGTCCCTCCTACAGGTCACACCTTATTGATTTCTAACACCATTCATCTCTGTCTTCCTCGAGAGGAACTAGACATGCATTAGACAAGCAACCAAGTCCCTGCCTGGAAGCAGCGGAGCCTTTGCCTTCTCTTTTCCACCCCACTTTGCAGGAGAAGGAAAACAAACGGCAGCAGAGATGCTGAGAAATTCAACCACCAAATGGAGAGAGAACCTCTGAGAGCGGGAAAACTTACCCGTCCAACGGAGAGAGCTACACTGAATGAATAACACTGAAAATGAATCCTTCTTGCAGGGTAAAAGTGCACAGCAATTAAAGACCTGCTGAACAGACCCGTCATTCTCAGAAATAAACAACCCCCAAGGCTCAACAAGCCAGCCAGGGCTACTGCTCTGAATCCACGCGCAGCTGCACCGACCTGAGTCAACACGGACACAGTCGCCTCCCTCGTCCCACACGAAGCTGCACGGGCCACGCGCTGCTCCAGCAGGAACGTGCTGGGACACCCGGGTCTCCATGGCGGCCTCTGCGCTGCCACCTGCACAAAGCACCGCCAGGCCGTCAGCTGTGGGCTCAGCTCCGGCGGTTCCGGGACCGGGGTCTCCCAGGGCCTGTTCGCACACGGGCCTTGGTGCGCGCGCCCCGCCCGCGGGCGCTTCTCCCGCCCCGATCCGACCCGCCGCTCGGCCGGACCCGCTCAGGAGCCGCCGCTCGGCCCGGCGCTGCAGACGGAAATTGCGTCACCGGGACGGGCGAGGCGAGCCGCGCTACCTCAGGACCCCGCCAGAGCTGTCCGATTATTCGCCTGACCCGCCAAGTTTTTATACGAAATCTGATTGCGCTGAACCACGTCTCTGCCACTGAGGCCAATGAGAAAACATGTCGTCCTCATGGCACTGGGGCCGCGGTGCCTCCTTGCAGCCCCGTGGGGAAGCTGGAAGTCGGTGTACCAGTGTTGTCCTTCCCTTGGCCTTGCACACACACATCCACGGTCCCAGGAAGAGCCCTGAGCCGTGTGTGAGGGACAGGATCCCCCTTCCCATCGCCTGGAGCTCATGGGTCTCCTTTCTGCTTCAGAAAGCAAACCAAGGGGTTTCTCAGCATCAGAGCCACCTGCACAGGGCCTTGGCCCACCTGTCATCACAGCCTCCAACGAATGCCCGGGGAGCCTTTGTCAGTAACAGGCCTCAGTGGGGCCCATTAATGCTTCAAGGAGCTTTGAAGCTTTGTTTCTGACTTTGCCTCCTTGAGAGCTTTGTTTGTTCTCAGTACCTGAGGTTCATGGACTCGGCCTCAAACGCAGCATGAGCTCACTCAAATGCCCCAAGCTCTCACAAGCCATGTCTCCTGCATGATTTTCTTCAAGCTCTACAAGGCTTGTAGTGTAATAAGTGATGGTCAAAATTGTTAATGTTGAACAAATCGAGTAGGATTCAATTGTATTATGCATATTATTGTAAGCAGTAACTGTGCTTGTGCGAGTTTGATTATGTTTTGTAGAACCTTGTAGTAGTAGTTAAAGACAATGCCATAAATAACAGGACTACCAGGTGGTGCCATAAATAACAGGACTCCCGGATGGTGCCACAGATAATAGGACTCCCAGATGGTGTTACAGATAACAAAGCGCTCGGATGTTGCAACAGATAACAAAAGTTCCAGAGGCGGAAATTCCCAGCACGTAAACGAACGCATAACGTATATAAGCACATACGAAAGGTTGATTTGGTGTGCCTGTTGGTGGAACTGAGCTTCCCCCGGTCACCCAGCGCTGTTTTGCCTAATTACCGCTTGCTAAATAAAATCGATTGATTGACGCAGAATCGATTTATTGGCTCTTATTTATCACAAATTTTGGTGCCGTGACTCGGATTAAGGATCTCTGGGAGGGACTCCTAAACTTCAGGGAGGCGCCCCGTCCCGTTTTCAGACGGCCCTGGAGTGGACGGAGGATCGCCCTGAAACCTTAACCTCCGAACCCTAAATTTAGGTAATTAGGCAAAAGAATTGAACCCCGTAAACCGGACGAAGACCCCGGGGAGGGTAAGTATAGAAAGCGATTCCGTTCGGTTGGGGTGGGTATCCTGGAGTGTGCATGAACGAGACGCCCCCCCCGCTTGGGGAGGAAGCGAAGCGAGTGTGGACCCTGTAAGGCAGGGCGGGACTCTCTAGTAGTGCGGTTCCCATAGCCCGCGAGGGCGTGAGCCACGAACGAGGGGTGCGTGTGTGTGTGTGAAAAGAAGACACTCCGGAAGATGGGACAGAAGAAGGGCAAGCCTTCTGATCTCATGGGGAAGGGACCCAAGGAGAGGTTGCCAGATATTCCCCGAGAATCCTCATTGGGCCTTGTGTTCACTGGGAAGGGACCCACGGAGAGGTCTAGCACGCGAAACAAAAATAGGGAAAAGATGGTTTACTATTGCATGCATGGCTGGGGAAACCAGCAGATTAGACCAGATCATTTATTTTGGCCAATTTTTGGGTCATATGAGAATTGGATTTGTCAGGCCCTAAATCTTTACCAACGGCACCAACAAGGGCCGGGTGCTGACATTAAGTGGCCCCAGCAGCGCCCTAACTGGGATAATCAAAACCCGGAACACAGGGGCCATATGGGAGATCTCCGCACTATAATCGTCCAAGGGATTAGGGAATCTGTCCCTCGAGGGCAGAACATAAATAAAGCCTTTAATGAACAACAAAAGAAAGATGAAACTCCCACAGAATGGCTAGAAAGACTAAGAAAGAGCTTGCAGCTTTATTCCGGGATAGACCCTATGACACCAGTCGGGCAAGCCCTTTTAAAAACACAGTTTGTGGCGAAGTCATGGCCAGATATTAGAAAGAAGTTAAAATAGCTGGAAGATTGGCAAGAGAAAGGGTTGGATGAGTTGCTAAGGGAAGCACAGAAGGTTTATGTGAGAAGGGAGGAAGAGACTCAGAAGAGGCAAGCTAAAATGTTGGTAGCGGCAGTTGGAGAGGGACAGAGGACGGCTCCACAGAAGGGAGGGCCACCACGCATAGGTGGGAACGGGCCACCTCAGGGAAGTCAAGTCGGACTGAAGGATTTGAAGGAAATCGAATGTTTTTACTGTCAGAGGAAGGGACATATGCGAAGGAGCTGTAGGAAACGTATACAGGATGAGAAAATGTATTATTTTGAGTAGGGGTGTCAGGGGGTCTATCTGCTGGGGACTCCTAAAACAACAGAGCCCTTGATAAAATTAAAGTTAGGTCCCCAGTGCCAGGAAATGGAATTCCTGGTGGATTCTGGGGCAGAAAGATCTATTGTCCAAACTGTGCCCCGGGGATGTGCTCCATCTTCGGAGAAAATAGAAGTAATAGGAGCAAAAGGAGACCCCTTTTCTGTACTAGTAATTAAAGGGGTAGAAATAGAATCCCCATCCCGAATAGGGACAGGGTCCCTTTTATTAGTGCCTGAAGCTGAACATAACCTATTAGGAAGGGATTTAGTGGTCGAATTGGGAATTAGTTTAGAAATAAAAGATCGGGAATTGAAAGTAAAACTATACCAAGGTAAGAGAGGATTTAGAAGAAGAAGAGGAGTTTTTATGTGGATCATCATGGGTAGTGGACGGGAAAAGGAAGTCAGGATACGCTATAATAGATGGAAACAGCTGGACAACTAAGGAGTCAGGTCCCCTTAACTCAGGATGGTCAGCGCAGGCTTGTGAGCTGTTCGCAGTATTGAGGGTGTTACAGTTGTTAAAAGATAAGAGAGGGGACTGATGAATTCTCAGGGTAAAGGATTAATACATGAGACCTTAATAAAGCAAACTTTGGAGGCATTAAGAGGGCCCAAACAAATTGCGGTAGTTTATGTAAAGGGCCATCGGAAGGGAACCTCCACGCAAATAAGAGGGAATAATTTAGCAGATGAGGAAGCTAAGAAAGCTGCGTTGCTGGTAATAAAAGAAATGGGCAGCTGGAATCAGCAGTTTCCAAAAAGTGTTAGAATGGAAGAATCCTTTTTGCACTCTTTTCTTAATATTAAGGACATTCTTAAAACTAGTTAACACGTCAGTGTATTAGTTTTTAAACTTCAAGGTATTTTCGGGAGCTTTTACTTAATAAGAATAAAACTTTGTTATTGTGCAATATTTGTTCATTAGTTTAAAAATTGTCACCTTTGAGAGTTGGTCCCATATAAATGTATCTTCTGTCAGGGAGTTTTAAATACCAGATTTCTTTTTTTTGTTACTTTGTATTTTGAAATCTGTTTTCCTATGTGCTTGTACTCTGTGCCTTCAGCTTGTGCACTTTGCAACTTTATAGACCATATTTTGTTACTGCAAAATGTGTTCTTGAGGCAAAACTTGACGTGAACAAACATGCTGCAAAGTTGCACTTTTCTCTTGCTTTAATGGGAGGTGAATCTGAAAAAAAAGTCGAACCTATCACCGTCCCTAATCGTGACTTGGAAGTTTGCCCCCTTTTATTTTACATGTGTTTTAGTGTTCAGTGTGGGGACCAACTCTCGTAGAACCCCTTTCATTGACTTTTCAGTGGCTTCCATAATCGCAATAGATTGAGGTGTGAATTCCAGACTGAATAAGATACTAAGATGTGTTTGATGCTGTGCTATGTAGAAATATTTGGGGCAAATTCTTGGGTTTTGTAGGTCTGCAAAGTGCGTCTCTGGCAGCACGAACCAGACTTGCAGTTGGTTGATCAGTGAACAGTGGCACCTGTCCAAGGTCACTTTGTGGCTCCTGTGCCGTTTCTCCTGTCCAGGGCACCGAGCAGAGTGGGGGGGGAGGTGTTGTCCCTGCCGCATATGTTCTTTGTTTTTTTTTCCTGCGTTGTGTGGTGAAGTCCCGCGGGCCCTTTTGTGCTTGTGTGGCTTCGTAAGAACTGTTAAAGCGAGGTCTGGTGGTCTAGAGACCACCTTTAGATATAGCAATACATCGTATCAAACCAGGAAATCAAGTACTCATAAAAACATGGAGGGAATCATCGCTAACCCGTCCTGGGAGGGACCTTTCCTTGTTTTACTCACCACAGATACCGCAGTCCGCACCGCGGAAAGAGGATGGACACACGCTAGTCGAGTAAAAGGTCCTATCCTGCACACAGACTGGGAAGTCGCTGGGAAACCAGATGAGTTGAAGCTGACCTTCAAGAGGAAACAGACACGTGACGCACAGCCCTGGATACTAGGCTTTTATGGACAATTGTAAGGAATTACAGAAGTCGCACATCGCATGTCCTGTATGTAAGCAATGCAATCCGTGGGTATGTCGCGTGTGTCACGGGTGTGGGATACAGCAGTGAAAAAGTTTCCTTATGTTGAACGATGGTGTAATGAGTGTTGGGGAAAAACCTTAGATACCATTAGGATATTAATAATCACTGATAAGTCCAGACATTTGGGAAATAACCAAGAGGAAGTGTAAGAAGCGTTTTGGTAAGAAAAGATACAGGAAGTGTTCCAAACCCTGTGAGGATTCGGGACAGTGGCCAAACCCTTGTATTTGAAAATAGCCCTATTGGGTTCAATATTGGAAAGTGGGTTGTGACAGAACAAGGAGAGGATTCAGGAGGCAGTCCCCTGAAGACTACAACTGCTGCCGAGAAGATAACTTACCCGGCTACTCTGAAGCAACAGAGTAGGCCCAGGGCAAGGCAGAGGGGTATCCTTGTGGGGATTGGCAAGTGCCTCCGAAAACTCCTAAAATAAAGCAGCTCCTTAAGCAGAACAACCCTCAACAAAATGAACCTCCACTGGCTGATTTTCAGCCAACCACGGGCCGGGTTGCTCTCCCTAATCCTCCTTACCTTACCGGTAATAATAGCAATAAACAAGGGGAGTTCTCACCGACCTTTTAAATGGACTCTCTATCGATGGGAGGACCAAACGATAATACAACAACAGACCACATCAGGGTCACCTTCTTTTACTACAACCTTATGCCAATTAGTTCAAATTGAGCCATGCTTTAACAAAATAGGGTTTTATATGTGCCCCAGCACAGGGCCCTCATATTGTAATACCCCAGGACACTATTACTGCGCTTACTGGGGGTGTGAAACAATTGCTTCAAACTGGCCAATTCCTCGGGCAAATACTGATAAGTTCTTAAGGGTTGGATGGGGACCTGCAGGGTGCACTCCTCCCTCGGGAGAAAGGAGTTCCCTACAATTAGCTCCCCGCGGGTACACCCCACCCGATGGCAACTGTGAATATATTCCTTAACGTAACAGATCCTGAACATAGTGGATGGTTTGTTGGAAAAACCTGGGGAATGCGATATTATCAACCGGGTGCTGATCGAGGAGGCATGTTTCTCATAAAGAAAGAAGAAGTTAAACCGACCTCTCGAGCGATAGGTCCCAATCCAGTAGTAAGATCCCCTCCCGCTCTGGGTAGGGAGACAAAGACAGTAGAGAAGGAGAATATAATAGTAATAGAGGAAACTGTCACTGAAGCCTTGAAATCTCTGAATATTGAAGCCCCGGAATCTTTGAATCCTCTATGGGGAATTATCCTGGCTGCTTATCAAACTCTAACTATACGCAACCCAACTTAACCATGGGTTGCTGGTTGTGTTATAATGTTAATCCACCCTTTTATGAAGCTATAGGGGATAATCGTCGGTATACCATAAACAAGGAGTCTGTGCCTATTCAATGTCCTTGGGAAAAGCAGAAAAGAGGGATAACTATGCAACATGTAACTGGGATAGGGACTTGTATAGGTAAAGTACCAAACTCCAAGAGACCACTTTGTGGGAATATCGTACCGAGCCTTAACGAAACCACAGGATATATTATTCCCCCGAATGGAACAAAATGGATATGTTCTAGGACGGGACTTACTCCATGTGTGTCTTTAAAGGTGTTCAACAGTTCCCGAGAGTATTGCATGTTAGTTAGCATCATCCCAAGGATATTGTATCAAGAAAATGTAATGTATGATATTTGGGATACAGGACTCCATCGTACCAAACGGGAACCCATTACAGCCATTACTATAGCCACGTTGCTAGGGTTAGGGGCAGCCGGAGCAGGAACAGGGATAGCTTCACTTGTTCAACAAAATCAAGGATTCAGTTCCTTGAAGACTGCGATAGATGAGGACCTAGAGAGAATTGAAAACTCCATAACCGCCTTAGAGAGATCTCTAACCTCGCTATCTGAAGTGGTGTTACAAAACAGGAGAGGGATGGATCTCCTTTTCTTACAGCAAGGGGGACTATGTGCAGCCTTGAAGGAAGAGTGTTGTTTTTATGCAGATCACACAGGGGCAGTCCGAGACTCGATGGCAAAATTAAGGGAGAGACTGGAACAGAGAAAAAGGGAAAGAGAAGCTGCAAAAGGGTGGTACGAGTCTTGGTTTACTCAGTCCCCGTGGCTAACTACATTGCTATCCACAGTAGCTGGACCCTTGATGATATTATTACTCACCCTAACCTTTGGACCCTGTATCCTAAATCGACTTATTAGACTAGTTAAAAACCGTATAGAGCGGGTACACCTTATGTTGCTACAGAAACATGGAACTGATGAAGAAGCTGAAATAACCTTACTAGCCCGAAAAGCGGTAATTCGATTTGATCAACAAATAAATGAGTAAAAAAAAAAAAAAAAAGGGGGGGAATTGTAATAAGTGACGGTCAAAATTGTTAATGTTGAACAAATCGAGTAGGATTCAATTGTATTATGCATATTATTGTAAGCAGTAACTGTGCTTGTGCGAGTTTGATTATGTTTTGTAGAACCTTGTAGTAGTAGTCAAAGACAATGCCATAAATAACAGGACTACCAGGTGGTGCCATAAATAACAGGACTCCCGGATGGTGCCACAGATAATAGGACTCCCAGATGGTGTTACAGATAACAAAGCGCTCGGATGTTGCAACAGATAACAAAAGTTCCAGAGACGGAAATTCCCAGCACGTAAACGAACGCATAACGTATATAAGCACATACGAAAGGTTGATTTGGTGTGCCTGTTGGTGGAACTGAGCTTCCCCCGGTCACCCAGCGCTGTTTT
This sequence comes from Columba livia, assembly GCF_036013475.1. Taxonomy (NCBI): domain Eukaryota; kingdom Metazoa; phylum Chordata; class Aves; order Columbiformes; family Columbidae; genus Columba; species Columba livia. Next base: position 551,226 of record NC_088623.1, on the reverse strand, counting down.
GCCTAATTACCGCTTGCTAAATAAAATCGATTGATTGACTCAGAATCGATTTATTGGCTCTTATTTATAACAGTAGAGTTAATTAGAGAGGTTTCAGGAGAGCAGATAAAGAGGACATTTTGAATGAGCATTTTGAAGATGTGATAGTAGAATTCTCCAATGGATACTGATGCAGAGTGTCTCCTGAAGAGCTGTGGACAGACAGGAAAAGCAGATCCAGCTCCAGCAGATCCCCACCACAGATGAGCTGTGTCCATCAGTGCCAGCCCCTCTCCTCAGACCAGAACAAGAGTCCTGCTCCAGCAACAGAGCAGCCTGACCCAAAGGAGTGTCTGCAGAAGGAGGTTTCTCTTCCTCCTGGATTCCTCCCTGCAGGCACAGAAATGCTCCCTTGCTCTGCTCCAGGGACATCCCTTTCCCCAGGGGAGGGTGTCCAGCCTGGCCTGGCCGGCTGGTCCTGGTTCCCTCCCTGTGCTCCCCACAGGGCCCTGAGCTGGCGATGCTGCTCTGCAGAGCGAGGGGCTGCGGTGCCCTGGGGCCACCCTGGGACTCTGCTCTGGCCACGCTGGTTGGGCTGGGAAACAGACCCAGCTGGATGAGGATCACTGCTGCTGAGCCCTTTCCATCCTCCCAGCTGGCTCAGGAGCCCAGGACAAGGCTGGGCAGGACCATGGGGTGTCTCTCATGGCACCAAGGGCAGGGGAGGGCTGAACCAGATCCAGCCTCTGGGCTTCCAGGATGGTGTCCTGAAACATTCTCCAGTCTGACATCTTTTGGCATCCTGGCTCCTCACAGCCTGTCCTGGCATTGAAGGGCCCTTGTTACCCTGTGCCCTCCTCAGGTTCACCTCTTCCTCTGGGACACCTTGCATGATCACTCCTTTTACCAGGACTGTTTTGTTGAACCCAGCAGGCAGCTGAACATCACACACAGCCCTTCTCTTACTCCCTCCAGCCCAGTGGGATGGGAGAGGGAATCAGGAAAGAAATAAACATCTTGGGTTAAAATGAAGACAGTTTAATGAGACAGAAAGGGAAAACAATAACAATAGCAACAATAGCTACAATAGCTACAATAGCTACAATAAATATAACATAATAATGATAATAAATAAAATAATTATAGTAATAGCAATTATCATAATAATGATGGCAGTAGTAATAGTAGTAATTGCAAAAATGGTAATAACAATAACAGGAGATATAAACCACGTCACGCACAATGCAATTGCTCACAGCCCATTGAGTGACACCCAGCCAGATCCCAAACAGCGGTCCCCCAGATAACTTTTCTCTAGTTTACATGCCAAGCATGACATCATATGGTGTGGAATATCCCTTTGGCCACTTGGGCCAGCTGTCCTGTCTGTGCCCCTCCCAGCTTCTTGTGCATCTCCAGCCTCCTTGATGAAAACTCCTTGGTTTGGGATAAACATGGCTTAACAAGAACCAAAACATCCCTGTGCTATCAACATTCTTCTCAGATTAAATCCAACACACCGCACTCTACCAGCTGCTAGGAAGAAAATTAACTCTCTCCCAGCTGAAACCAGGACAGTGCCCCCCCCTTATTCTGCACCATCTGTGTTGTGCCCGGGTCCCACACTCTCCAATACATTCCAGTTAATCAAGAGCACTTTCCTGTCTCTGGATATACACACAGATCTCATTCCTCAGTCTATAGGCCACGCCTCTAAAATGTCCAGTGAGTTCATGTGGTCCATGGCTTTGGGCTCCAGGGGTCATAAGAGTCTTTCAGGACAGGAGAGATGGTCTTTGCTGTTGGACTGTTGTGTCCTGTGTCCAGAGCTCGTAGCTGGTGTATCTGTCACAGCCAGGGACAGGGTGTGAGTCTGGGTGGGCAGCGAGTGGCACCTCAGGGAGATCCTCTGACAGTGCCTGGCAGCTCCACTCCTCTCCAGGATGCATCTGCCACTGCTGGTGGGACAGCGCCAGGCAGATCAGTCACAGACGTGTCCCTGTCTTTTTGGATGTGTGTGACCAAGAAGGGAGCTCTTCATCCAGGCCTTGGTACCTCACAAATCCCCCTGGGACCCTGAGCCAGACCCCAACCCTAACCACTTCCACTGACACCACTCCCTAAGCCCTAACCCTAACACTTATCCATCCCTTACCCTAACCCTCGTCCTAACCCCTGGATTAAAACTTACCCTACACCTATCATTCACCTGAAACTAACCATAACATTAACCCAATCACCACCCTAACCCTATTTCTTAGCCCAAAATCTAACCTAAACCAAACCCTCCCTAACCCTAAAACTAACCCTAACCCTAACCCTAGCCTTCCCCTAACTCTTACCTGAAATATCACCCTAATGTTACCTCTAACCCTAACCCATAACACTAACCTAATCCTAAAACTAACCCCAACGCACCATACTAACACCAGACTTAAACCAAACACTACACTAAACCAAGCCCTAACCCTAACTCCTAACCTATAACTCTTACGACTGACTCCAACCCTAAACTACCCCTAATTCAAACCCTAATCCATTATCCTAACCCTAAAGCTATGTCGACCCCTAACCCCAAAACCTAACTCCATAAGCTGTAACCCTAGCACTTATCCATCCCTTACACTAACCATGATCCTAACCCCTAAACCTAAAACTTACCCTACACCTATCATTCACCTAACCATAACATTCACTCAAACACCATCCTAACCCTACCTCTTGCACAAAATCTAACCTAAACCAAACCCCCCTAACCCTAAAACTAACCCTAGTATAACCCAAAACCTAAACCTAACCCTAAACCTAAGCCTATCTAACCCCAACTTTAACCGCTTACACTAAAACTAACCCTAACTCTACCCTTACCCTAACTCGAACCACTGAAATCTTACCCTATGCGACCTCTAAGCCTAACCCATAACCCTAGCCTAACCCTAAAACTAACCCTAACCCATCATACTAACACCAGCCTTAAACCAAACACTACACTAAACCAAGCCCTAACCCTAACTCCTAAACTGTGACTCTTACAACTGACTCTAACACTAAACTAACCCTAATTCAAACCCTAACCCATTATCCTAACCCTAAAACTATCCCGACCCCTAAGCTCTAAACCTAACCCCTTACACTAATCCTAACGACTTACACTAACACTACCCCCTAACCACTAACCAGAATTGCAACCCTTAATGCCAACCCCAACCTCCATCTCCAATTTAAATCTAAAACCTAATTCTGACCATTCCACTGACACTACTGCCTAACCCTAATGCTAACCCCATCCCTAACTCTAACCTAAATCTAAAACTAAAACATACTCCTAACTCTAACCCAAAACATAAAACTAACCCCTAACGCTAACTCCAACCCTACATTCTAACCCTCTTCTAATCTAACTCTAATACTTACCCATAATCCTAACTCTAACCCTAGTCCTACCCTTCACCCCTAATATTAAAACCTAACCCTAACTGCTTACACTAACACTATTCCCTAACTCTGAAACGTAATGCTTGGCCCTAACACTAACTATATCCTAATATTAATCTAATCCTAACTGTAAACCTCATCCAAAGCCCTAACCATAAGTCTAACTGTAAACACCATCCCCTAACTCTAATCAAACCCTAACCCTAAATCTAATCTGAAACTTCACCCTAACTCAAACCCTAAATCCTAAAACTAACCCCTAACCTTAACCACTTCCACTGACACAACTACCTGGCCCCTAAATTTAACCCTAACTGTAAATCTAAAACTAACCACTAACCCTAACACTAACCTGAACACTAACCAAACCCAAAACGTAAATCCAAACCCTAACTCTAACCCAAAATCTAACCCTAGTACCTAAACCTACTCCTAACCACTTTCACTACTCCGTAACCCCAACCCATAACACTAACCCAACACTTAGCAAAAGCCTAATCCTTATCCTAAATCCTAACCCTGACTCTAAACTGAACCCCAAACCCCTGTCCCGAAACCTAATTCTACCTCCTAATCCCAAACCCTAAATGCAATCCTAACCCATCATTCTAACCTTAACCCTATCCACACCCCTAACCTTGCCCCCTTACAGTAATCCTAACCACTTTTAATAACACTACTCCCTAACCCCTAACCCTAAATAAACCCCTACCACCAAGCCTAACACTAACCTAAAACTAATCTAACTATAACCCCAAGCCCTTACCCCAATTCCAACCCTAACCCTAACTCCTAACCCTAAGCCTAACCCTACCCTGAAAACTAAACCCTAACCCTACCTCAAATGCCTAACCCCAAGCACTAACCATAGGCCCTTACCCCTAAACCTAACCTGTACTCTAATCCTGACCCTGACTCTAACTCTATTCCCTAACCCTAATCTAAACCTAACCCTAAACCTTATCCAACACTAACCCTTATCTAAATGATAACCCTAGTGCTAACCCTAACTCTAAATGCAATCCTAACTCATAAACCTAACTCAACCCTTAAACTAAGCCCTAACTTTTACCCTAATGCTAACCTTAACTGTAATTCCTAACCCCAACTCCAAGTCTAACCCTAAACATCTAACGCTAACTCTACCCCAACCAAAACCGTAACACCAGACCCTAACTCTAACCCTTCCTCCAACTGGTAATGCCAACTCTAACCCTAACCATCATCTAACCCTAGCTGAAACCCTAACCCTAAGTCATAACTGCTAACCCTAACTCTATCCTTAACTATAATACTAACTCATCTGCTTAATCACTAACCCTTCCCCTACGCCATAAAACTAACCCCTAACCATAACCACATATATGAACATTCATTGCTAAACTTCAAACCTGATCCTAACCTCTAAACCATAACTCTAACCCTAACCTCATCTCTAACCCCATCCCCAAACCCTAACCCTATTCACAACCTAATCCTACCTGTAAGCCTACCCCCTAACACCTACCCCTAAAAAGATCTAACCATAATGCTTAACCCATACCCTCACTCTAATCCTAAATCAAAGCCTGAGTCTAAGCCTAAACTCAAACCCTAACCCTCCCTCTAACTTTAATCATAAACCTAAATCTAAACTTAACCATAACCCTATCTCTGTCCCTAACCCATAAACCTAAACTCTACACCTAATCACTTCAACTGACCCTAACACGACACCCTAACCGCGAAACCTAACACTATTCCAACCCTTACCCTAACCTTAATCTTAACCCCTACCACTAATTCTAACCATAAATCTAAAACTGAGCCCTAACCCTACCACTAACGCTAACAGTAACCCTAAACTCTAACCCCAATACTAAACTCTAACCCTAACCTAACACTAACTCTATCACTAACCTTAATGGTAAGCCGTAACTATCCTAACCTAAGGCTAATTCTAACCTGAAATCTACACCTAACCCCAAAATTCACCTCTAAACCAAACCTTAAACCTAAACATAACCCTAGTCTAATCCTAGCCCCATTCATATCCCTAGCCCATGAACCCAGCCACCAACCGTAAGCACTTATACTAAAATTAACACTAACCCAGCCCCATTATCTAACCCTAACCATTAACTTAACCTCTAAGCCTAACCCTAAACCCTAACCAAAACCCATCTCTAATCTAATACTAAATCCTAACCCATCATTCTAACTATAACCCTAAACCGCTATCCCAAAAATAACATTAACACTACCTCTAACCCTAACCCAGTGTCCTAGCCCTAACCCTTCAATATAAATCTAAAACCTAAACCTGACCATCCAAATAACAAAACTCCTAACCCCAACATCTAACTCTAATCCAACCCTTACCCCAACCCTAATCCTAATCCCTATCTGTAACTCAAATCTTTAAGTCTAAAATCTAAGACTAATTCTAACCCTAAATCTAATCAAAATTATAATGGTAACCCCTAAACTGACCTCTAACCTTTACTCTAAGCCTAACCCTAATTCTAACTCTAACCCCTAACACTCACCCCTAACCTAAACCTAACTATAACTGTAATACTTACAAATAGTGCTAACCTTAACCATATTCCTACCCTTTCCCCCTAAACCTGAAGTCTAACTGCTTATACTAACACTATTCCCTAACCCCTAACCTTAATCCTTACCTCTAACACTAAGCCTAATACTAACCTTTGCCACTAACCGCATTCCTACCCATAAACCCTAAACCTAATCCTAATCAAACCTTAATAATAACCCTAACACTACCCCTAACACCTATCCCCAAATCTAAAGCTCTAATGTTCGTCCAATCACTTACTGTAATCCTAAAACAAAGGCTAAATCAACCTCTAACCCTAACTCTAAAACTAATTCAATGCCCTAACCCTGATTCTAACCCTAAACCTTAATCTAACCCTACCTCTAAATCTAACCCCAAAACTTAACTCTGCCCCTAAGACAACTCCGGAACCCCTAATACTAACCCTAATCCAACCATTACCCTAAACCAAATCCTAAAACTTAAGCCTAAATGTATACCTAAATACTAATTCTAAATCTAATCCTAAAATTTAAGACAAACCCCTAACTCTAACCCTAAGACTAACATCACATATATAGAAATCCAAACCCTAACCTAAGAATACCCCCAACCCAAAATCTAACGCTCACATCAAACCCTAACTCTAACCTTTCTCCCTAACTGGTAACGCTACCCAATAACTGACTCTAATCTAACCCTAAAAGGAACTATAACCCTAAACCGAAGTCCTAACCACTTACCCTAGCCATAATCTTATCCTTCAATCTAACCCTAATTCTTCTCCCTAATACCTAAGCCTAACACCAACCCCCTAAAGCTGACTCTAAAGTTCAGCCCTAAACCTTAACCCTAACCCTAGCCAGTAACCATCATTCTAAACCTCACCCTTACTCTAGCAATAACCCCTAAACCCTGAAACTAACCCTACCTAACCCTAACCAGTTTCACTAACCGTAACACTACTCCCTAACACAAACATGATAACCCTAATGCTGACCCCTAACACTAACTATAACCTTAATGGTAAGCCTAAACCCTAATACTAACTCTAACCCTAACTTGAAACCTAGTCCTAACACTAAACCTAAACCCTAACCTTAACCTAACCATAACCCTATCACTAACCTAACTTCAACCACAACCCTTCAACCAACTTAACCCAACACTAACCCTAACATGAAATCTAACCCTAACCTGACCTCTAAACAGAATCCTAACCCTAACGCTAGCCTCACCCCTAAACCTAATCTCCTATGCTAATCTTAACCATTTACAATAACATTACTCCATAACCATGAACCCGAACCCCTATCTCCAACAGAATTCTAAAACCTAACCCTAACCACCTTTTCTAACACTACTGCCTAACCCCTAAACTTTAATCTAACCCTTACCCTAATCCTAATTGTATTTCCTATCCCTAACTCTAATCCCAACCACTAAATCTCACCCCAATTCCAACTCCTACACCTAAGCTACTCCTAACTGTGTCCACTAATGCTACTCCCTCAACCCTAAGCCTAACCCTAAATTCTACCCAATTCTCTTCACCCTAATGGAACTCTAATGCAAACCCCTAACTCTAACTCCAACTCTAAACCTAATGCTTAGCCCTCTTACTGTAATCACAAATCTAAGCCTAAACCTAAAACCAAACTCTACCCCTAACCCAAACCCAAAAGCCCTAACCTTAATTCTAACCCTAATCCTAATCAAACCCTGACCCTACCCCTAACTCTAACCCTAAACCTGACTCTAAATATAACCCTAACTTTAGCCCTACCACTTCCACTGACACTACTCTCGAACTCCAACACTAATCAAATCCTACCCCTAATAATTAAACACCTAACCCAAACCCCAATGCAAACACATACCCGAACCTCAAACCCTACCTCTCAGACTAATCCCTAGCTCCTAACTCTAGCACTAACCATAACTCCTAACCCTAAAGCCTAACTCTAACACATAACCCTAATCCTAAACCTCATCTAACTCAAACACAGGAATTCTAACCCTAACTCTGACCCCTTGCCCTACGTTTAACCCTATTTCTAACCCTAAATGTAACCCTTCCCCTAACCCTAGCTCAAACCCCTATACCCCAAAGTCTAACCCAACCCCCTAATTCCTAAACCTAACCCTAACTGGAACTCCTAACACTTACTTTACCCTAAATCTAACCCTAGACCTTAACCCTACCACGGAACCCTAACCTAAACCTCATATAACCCAAACACAAACTCCTAACCCTAAACGCTATACTCTAACCTCTTGCCCAAACTTCAACTCCAGCTCTAAGACTAACTCTAACCCAAAACCTGACCCATAACCCTCACTCAAAATCCTAATCCCAAACACTAACCCTAACCATGCTCCATAAACCTATCCCAAACTCTAACCCTAACTCTATCCCCTAACCCAAAACCTTATCTAACACTAACCCTCAACCTTATCTAAAACCTAACCCTCATCTAAATGCTAAACCTAAACCAAATTCTAACCCTAAATCTCAATCTAACCCTAATTTAACCCTTAAATTAAGCCCTAATTTTTACCCTAACTCTAACCTTTACTGTAAATCCTAACCCTAAGTCTAAACCTGAAACCTAATGCTAATTCTAGCCCTAACCAAACCCCTAACACCAAACCCTAACAATAACCGTAATCTAACCCTAAGCCTAACTATAACCATAACCCTAAGTCCTAACTGCTTACTATAACCCTGTCCTTAACTCTACTTCTAACTCTAACCACAAAAACAAACCCCTAACACTTATTCTAAACCTAACTCCTAAAACTTAACCCTATACCCTAGCCTGCAAGCCTCATTCTAAACCTCAGACTTACTTTAAAAATAACCCCTACACCTTAACACTAACGCAAATCCTATCCCTAAAACTAAAATTAATTCTTTTCCCTAAGGCTAAGTCTAGCCCTACCTCTAATTAGAACTCGAAAACTAACCACTAACCCTAACCGCAAACCCTAATCCTAACTATAACCCTAACCCCTAAATCTACCTGTAATCTAAACCTAACCTGAAACCTTACCTAATGCTAACTCTAACTCTACACCCAAACCCCTAACCCATATCTAAGCCTCACCATACACCTTATCTCAACCTAACACTACTCCTAATCCCTAACTGGTAACTCTAATCCTGACCCTGTGCTTTACCCAAAGCCCTATCCCTACATCTGACGAAACACTAGCCCCCTCTGATGCTAATACAAACCTAATCCTAACTCTAACCTGTAGCACTAATCTCAAACTAACATATCCTCTAACCCTAGCCCCTAACCCTAACACTGAAACCTAACCATAAACACTAATCCTAACTCTAAACCTAACTAATACACACTAGCCAAGAAACCGTAACCAGCAAATGATAACCCTAAGCAAAACTCTGATCCTGGTCCTAACCGCTAACCCCAGCTCTACCCCAAATTCCAACCCTTAATCTAACTCTTAACTCTAACCACTATTCCAAGCACTACCAGACCCCTAATCCTAACCCCAAACCCAAAATCTAACCATTTCCCTTATCCACAAACCATACCACTAACTACAATGCCAGTTCTTCATCCCTAACCCTACCCTAATCCTAACCACTAACTCTAAACCTAAACCATAAACCTACCTCTAACCAAAACCCAACCTTAACTCTGTCCCTAGCCCTAACCCTAACTACTTACCATAATACTCTTCAATAACCCCAAGTCTAACCCTAGCACCTAACAGCAAACTGTAACTCTAATCCTAACCCCTAAACCTAACTTTAACCCTATCACTAACTCAAACCCTAAACACTAAACCTAAACCCAAGCCTTCATTCTAACCCTTACCCACAATCTGTAACCCTAATGCTAAACATAATTCTAACCCTGAGCAGCCCTCTTCTGTCTCCTCCATTCTCCTCTTTTTCTTCCTCTTGAGGGGGCAGATGGGCTCTGTGGCCAGACAGGTCCTGGGGACTGACACTTGCACCACGGGGCTGATCTTTCGGAGCTGACAGCTGGGTGCCTCCCTGACACCGCTGGGACCCTTGCCTGCCACCTCCTCCCCGCAGGGGACACTGAGCCCTCCTGTGAGATTCTTCTTCTTCTTCCTTGAGGGCTGGAGACTTGATCCTTGTCCTTCACAGCCAGAGCACAGGGGCTGCTGTCTGCTCCACGGTGCTGCTTACACTGACACTTTCTGGAGGAACCAGAGGTGACCTGGCTGGGCTCCTTCTTGCTGCTGCAGGAGGAAGGTGGTGCGAAGGGTGGGCAGTGGAACAGGTGGTCACGGGGAGGCTGGGAGCCAAAGGGCTGAGCTGAGGATGAAGCTGAAGGTCGGCTTTTCATGATTTGGCCAACGGAGAGCAGATGAGGACAGCCTGCAGAACAGGAAAAGAGGCTGACATGATCTGAAGGCCAGGTCAGGAGCAGGAGCCCCCTCTTCCTCCACACTCCACAGTGCACAAGCACAGCACCCAACTGCTGCCATCTTAGCCAATCCAAGAGAACAGGAGAGGTGGCTGCTGAAACCACTCCCCCGGGCCACCTGCCATGTCAGACATTTGCCTCGTGGACTACTGGCCTTGCTGCCATGCAGGAGCCTGGGAGCCACTGGCACCACTTACCTTGACTTGCCAACAGGCCAAGGAGTTGGGGTGGGTGGTGTCCATGGGGTAGGTGTGGTTGGCAAATTGTGAATGAGGTGGTGTGCAATGGTCACTTCTGCTCGCCTTCCACAGGATGCTGCGCTGCAGTTATTGACATGGAAAAAAATAAACAACAAACTTGGTGATCTAAAGAAAAGACGTTTCCATGACCCAAGAGAAGAAAATAAGAAGATGAGCCCAGAGAAAAAGGACGGTAAAGACACAGAAGGGGAGAGGAAAGTGGGGGGTGGTCAACCAATTAGAAGAGTTTTCTGTTAGAAGCAGAAACAAAAAAAGGAAGGAAGGAAGTTTAAACAACAGAAACCCCACCGTGCTGTCCTGAGCCCTGGTTGCACAGCGGCGCCCAGAGGGCCGGTCCCAGCCCCTGCCTGGGGAGGAGGAGACTCTGCAGCCTCCAGCTGGGGAGTCACCTGCTCCCATTGCCCCAGGGGACAGGACACTCAGAGAAGATTGGTGAGGCCACCCCGCTCCAGGGACTGGCACAGCCGCCCCTCTGTCCTGAGCAAGAAGACAGGAGGCGTTTCTCCAGCCTTAATCAGGGATGGGAACAACAGCGGGGACCTGGCCCTGTACCCCAAACCACAGCAACTGCTGCAGCCCTGGGGCTGAGGGGCTCTCCCTGTCTGCCTCCAGCTTAGCAAGACACCCAGCATCCGGTCTGTGCTATCCCCAACACAATCTCCAGCTCAGAAGACACAAGGCACCTGTCGAAGACTGCAGGCAGAAGCTCAGGCTCACTTTTTGGCAGAAAGCACCAGCTTCATGGCTGGTGCTGGTGACGACATGGTGATGTTCAGCTCCAGAGCAGCACTGGCCAACAGGGACGATTTCAATTTTGCCAGTTTGGAGTCTTTGGGTGCAGCCATCTTGGTGCTGGAGGTAGCAGGGAGGTCCATGCCACAGCCTGATTCCTGAGATGTGCAGAAGCTGCTGGTTCCACCCTGGGCCTTCTGGGACGCTTTGGACAGATCCCCGCTGTGCCGTGCACTGGGCTGGCAGCACTGCTGCTGCAGGAGTCCCTCTCCAGGGTCTCAGCATTCTCCCCACAACCCCTGGGCTCCTGGCTGGGGATGGGCTCCAGCAGCAGCTTGGGTGAGATAGGTGGCTGATGCTCTCCCAGGAGCTCTGCCAGGACAGCTCTGCTTTGGCCCCACTTGTATTGCTGGTGTTGCAGGAGCTCTGAACTGTTCTGGGCACAGGAGGCAGCTGCAGGAGGGCGAGCAGCTTTTTGGGCCTCCAGGCTGAATCACTGTGCCAAGGACACAGGGTGATACTGCAATCCCATCCCCTCCAAGCTTAAACAGCAACTCTTAACTGAGCAGGATCCTTCCTGCAAGCCATCCTCCCTCACACCTGTCCATTGGGTGCAGTGCCTGCCTCCCTGCCAAGCTGCAGCCCACCTGCCCTCGCAGAGCAGGCAGAGGGGCAGCAGCTCCCTGCAGCTCTGGCCCAGAACAGCCTTCAGGACTCACCTGGCCTGTCACTGGTGAAGACCTGGGTCTGTTGGTCACAGCTTTTTTCACCTGATCAGAGACGCTGGCCCCAAGAGATAAAACAGAGCATGAGCACAGGGCCACAGACTGCACCAAATTACTGAGCCTGACCCCAGCCAGGCACTGGCCAGCATGCCATGAGGGACGGCTGTACTGTCCCTAAGCCCATGGAGCCTCACTGGAGGAGTCGTGGCTCACGCTCAGGCAACAGGCTCTGCTCTGCCAGACAGAGGCAGCACAACAACAGAAGCTGCTTCTCTCTTGCCTGCACCCTGCCTGACACTGGCAGTTAAGCAGCCTGGAGAGCAGTAACGGTGCAGCTGCAGGAACATCCCCTGTGAGAGCAGAGCTCCCCCCACCCACACCCTGCCCCACTACCTGATCTCCAGCACCAGGCCCAGGAAAGGGTCAGAGGTCTCCCAGATGCTCTGGCACACTGAGAACTTCACTGCAAAAGCAAGAGCAGTAAGCACACCCTGGCACAACACCTGCACCCAGCACCACCCCAGCACAGCACAGGCAGCTGCCGTGTTCCCCCTCTCCAGCTTTGGGCTCTGGGATGTTGGCACCAGGATCCACAGCGTGCAATTCCACTGTGTGCTGGGACAGCAAGTGCTGGTACATAACTGCCAACATGTGTTCCTCAGCTGGTGGCAAAGAGCTGGGGGCGCCCAGCCCACAGCTTTTTCCATCACTACAACACACGCCACAACCCACAGGAACCACAAGACTGACCAGCTGCACCTCTGGATAAGTTACACACACTCAGGAGTTTTCCCAAAAGATTTTTACTGCAAGGCTCTCAGGGAAACCGCTGCCCTGAGAGTCACAGGCCCAGGACCTGGCAGCCAGCGCTCAACACGGGACCACAGGGATCTGCCAAGGACTTGGTGAACCAGCATGGTGGCCTGGGTCTGGTGATCCAACCTGGAGACAGCAGCACCAGAGCTCACACTGCCCCTCCGCAATGGCCACCCCTGTCACCCACCGCTGTGTCCTCAGGATCCAAACCCATCCCAGCGGCAGCTCCTCTCTCCCTTCCCGTCAGGAGCAGCTTGCCAACATTTATCCAGCACTTGCAGTGGCCACTAACCAGGCCTGGAGCTGTCAGGAGAAAGGACTCCCTGGAGCTCACCCAGCTCTAAACTCAGCCCCAACCTGCTGCTGGCTCGGCAGCCGGCACTGCGAGCAGCGCAGAGATGGAGCAGTTGGCAAAGAGCTTTGCAAGGCAGAGCCCTCTGGGGCACAGCACTGAGGCGGACCCACTTCCCCTCTGCGTGACCCAGCGTCAGCCAAGAAAGCAGCAAGCTAAATTTCACAGGAACAGAAAATTAACATGTAAACACTCATTTGTTCCAAGGTCGTACCTGTGGGATCGCCCCGAGGCTCACGGACAGACTCAAGTCAAGAAGTCAAGTAGCCGCTGCCTACAGGGACGGCTGGAATCAAGGAGAAAGGAAAAGAGTTTCCATTTCACGTTGTGATCTACCTTGTCCTCAGTGACCCGCAGTGCCTGGACGGGGGTCAGGCAACAACATGGGACCCAGACGCATGCTGAAATTGCCAAAGCTGCAGAGGGGCTGCAGACCCCTTGGCTGGGACCTGGCAGCTTCCAAACTACTGTGACCAGGCCACATGCAACACCCCTCAAGGACCAGACGGACAAACGTGGGGGCTCTCAGGGCCTTCTGACCAGGACACCTCTCACACACACAAAAGAAAACCCACACTAAGGTGGCAGCATGGAGCACCAGGGCAAAAAATCATCATCCATGTTTCTTCTAGCAAAGAGCCTGCTGGCTACTGCAAGGCTCAACTATTGCAGGAAAATGTTAACAAATAATAAACCAAATATTAACAAATGCAAAAGGCCAGTGACCAATGAAGACTGAACACCTACCCCTGGGATTGCCCCCAGGCTCAGGAACAGGATTACACCAAGAGGCTTGATCACCATGGACTGCAGGAACCAAACAGGGAGTCAAACACAGGGGAGGAGCTTCCATGGCATGTTGTGATCTCCTTCTTCCTCAGTCACCTGCAGTGACGGGAGGGGGTGAGGTAAGGACACAGGACACACACAAAGGTGTACGTTCCCACAGCTAGAAATGGAACATGGGTGACCTTTTTGCTGAGACCTAGCAGGTTTGCAGGCAAATAGTATTTATGACTTGTCTGTGTAACACCACCAAGGACCAAAAAGCTTTTGAAAAGCCTCTGAGATGATCCTGGAGACAATCACATGTGAATAACCTATTAAAACGTGAGTGTTTATTCCTTCAAGCAGACAGGCAGTGACAACGTACCTCTGGGACAGCCCAAGGCTCATAACCAGGATCCAGCTGAGAAGCTCCATCAACTCTGCCAATGCCATGGCCTGGAGTCAAGCACAGACCAGAGAGGTTTCCAGGCTCACAGAGCAATACTCCTGCATTTCGGGTAAAAGAGGACATAAAGAAGAGAGAAACAATGCCCATCTATTGCAGAGAAATAGCCCTATTTAGGGAGAAAACTGGAGAAATGACTAAATATTCCAAATATTTGGGGGCTAAATTGGCCAATACAGGCAAAAGATTCTGAGTATTTGGGCAAAAAGTGGCCAAAAGAGGCAAAAACATCCACATTTGGGAGCAAAACTGTTGGCAAAGGTGAAAACATCCCATAGTTGGGAACACAGCACCTCCATTAGGGGAAAAAATGGGCAAAAGCACCTGAGTATATCGGGTAAAAAGAGCCAGAAAAACCAAAGCACCACTAGATTTGGATCAAAACTGGCCAAAAACGGGTATAACATCCCCAGATTTGGGGTGAAATTGGACCACAAAGTCAAAGTATGCCCAGATTTGGGTAAAAAATGGCCAAAAGTGGCCCAAACACGCCCAGATTTGGGTAGAAACTGGACTGCAAAGCCAAAGAACTCCCAGATCTAGGCAGAAACAACCCCAAAGCGCACAAATGTGCCCAGATTTAGCTCAAAACTGGCCCAAAGGGCCAAAGCAATCCCAGCTTTGATTTGAAACAGGCCCAAAGGCTCAAAGCGAGCCCTGGGATGGGGCCGTGTGGCACGAGGCTGGGGGCAGCGAGGGCCCACAGGGACTCAGTGCTGGTTTCTGCCCCTGGGCCACCACTCCCAGCCCCTGCTTGCCCAGAACTTGCCCCCGAAGCAGCCGCAGCCCCTCTCCCCTCCCTGCGGGGCGTCTGCCCCCTGCCCACACCCTGGTGCTGCCTGGCTCGCCCTGCCCGGCCCAGCCCGGCTGCTCTCCCGGCCCCAGCCCCAGCCCTGGCCCCACTGCTGCCCTGCTGAGCTGCTCGGGGCTGGGTGCTGCCCCTGCCCGCCCACCTGCTCCCTGCGCTCGGCTGGAGCAGCCTGGGCGTCCCGGGCTGGCAGGGGCACCAGGAGGAGGAGGAGGGTGAGGACCATGGCCCCCACGCTCGCACCATGATGCTGCTGCTGCTGCTGCCAAGACACAGCACAGCACGTCACCGTGGGGCTGTGACCTCATGGTCACATTGGAATCACCACATCTGCACACTACTGCATGGCCTTGTTCTACACCAGCATGGAAGGAACACAAGTGGAGAAGGGTGCACCTATTTGGGAGGCAGCGCTGCCTATGGGAGTGCACAGGCTCTCACTTCTTGCTTCCCAGAAATCAATCAATCAATCAATCAATCAATCCCAAAAGCACCAACTTCAAGGGTCTTGTAACTATTTTTGTCAGGCAGCTCTCTAGGAAGAAACCAGCTTTACCTGCTGGTTTTACCACAGCTTCAATGCCTTTAAAGCCACCACTTCTTACCTCTGCTGCTCCAACACAGCCTCACAGCCCAGCAAAATCATGGACGAGGCCATTTCAAATTTCACGAGGCCAGCAAGAGTTTGTTTTTAATCGTGGCTTTGGCTGTTCTGCCCGCTGGTGCCCAGTGAGTGTTTCTGAGCAGCGATCCCAGCCGTGGCCGCAGGTTGCAGCTCTTCCTCCCGGGGCCTGTGGGCAGGCGGGCCGGCCGGCAGAGCTGCCCGTGGCTCTGGAAGGGCTCTCTGAGCTCTTCCTGCCAGAGGCAGCACTGGCTGCTGGTGCCCTGGGGCAGCTTGGTCCCTGCTGGGGCAGCTTTGCTGCCTCCTGGACTCTTCCTCCTCCTCTTCCTCCTCTCCAGCATCACAGGCGTCAGATGCTGTGTCCTCCCTCGTCCAGGCTGCAATCTGTCCCCGTCACCACCGACCATTTTCCTCATCTGCATCTCCAGGGCACTGAAGCCTTCCTGCTCCTCCTCCTCCTCTGTGCTGAGGGGTCACAGTCCGTGATCTCCACAACTGCGTGTGGAGATCATAGCGGCGCTGCGGGGATCTGCTCCGCTCCCTCTGCCTCAGCTGGGTCTGCTCCCGAGCAGCTTTGGGTGCAGAACGACACCGGGAGCTGTGGCTGGAGGGCCCTGGAGCTGCATCATCCCTTAGGGCTCGGTCAGACTGTGGAGGACTGGTTCTCCAGCTCCTCGTCCTCCCTGCTGAGTGATGCTGGTCTGTGATCTCCAGAAACCGGCTGCGGAGATCATAGTCCCGCCGTGGGGATCTGCTCCGATGTCTCATCCTTCCCCGGGTTTTCCTCTGAGCAGCTCTGGGGGCAGGAACAGACTGGGAGCTGCTGCTGGAGGACAGTGGAGGTGCTGGTGCAGACTGGGAGCTGCCATTGGAGGGTCTTGGAGCTGCCTCGTCCCTGTGAGTGGGGTCACAGCTCAGGGGACTGGTTCTCCCCCTCCTCCCATCTGAGTGTTCGTAGTCCGCGGTCTCCACAACCCAGCTGCGGAGATCGTTGCCCCAGTGCGGGGATCTGCTCCTGGGCCTCTCCCTGGCACCGTTCTCCTGGCAGGGGGCAGAAGGGCTGAATCCCCGCTCCTCTTTGCTGCTGTCCTCTCGTGCAGCGTGGAGCACACGGTCACGGGGGTGACAGCGCAGCGGGCACGCAGCTTTCCTTCTGGACACCAGCCTGAGACAGCCGTGGAAGAAGCGACGCAAGCAGGAGGCCAGGGAGGAGCTGCTGTTGATCCTGCCTGGCCAGATGGGGCACGGCCAGCCCGCAGCTGCCTCCTGGGCTCCTGCCCGGCTTTGCTGGCTGGTGATGGCTGGTGCGGATGAGCTGCTGTCCTCTGGAGAGTCCTCCATGCCCCCCGCCATGTCCTGCAAAGAGAGCTGTGAGAAGCTCCTGCCCTCTCCTCCTGACAGGACTATAACAGTGGGGAACCCCTAGAAGCTGTGAGGGAACATCTAATGGCCTCCCAAAGGCTCCTGGAGGCTGCAGAGGAGCCAAGGAGGACAAATGTGATGGATCCAGGTGGATGTTGGGAGTGGGAGCCGTGCTGCATCTGTGCAGAAAGCTGCCGTGTAGGAGGGAAAAGAGAGCGCTGCCAAGATCCCCAAAAGAAACCCGCTGTCCATCTGGTGCCCTGACCACCTCCCCACAGCCGCCTTAGTCCTATGGGGCAGATGCTGCTGTCCCACAGAACGCACCTGCTTGCTGCCGGCCGCCCACTGACTGAGGAGGGAACGGGCTTCTGATGGTGCTGGTGAGGAAGAAGCCCTTTGTCCAACTTCCAAATCAGAGCACCTGGGGAAAAAAAGAGGGATCTCTGTTGGGGGCTGTTCTTGCAGCCTCCTCTGGGTTCCGGCATTTTCTTGGAACAGTTTATATGACAGGGAGAAGATGCAACTAAGACCACAAATGGGAAATGTGGTTGGGCTGAAGGATGCAGGTGGTAATTGTCTGCTATGACAGAAACACTCAACAGGATGAGAAGAAAAATAGCAAAGCCAGGAAAAGGAAATGTGTTCTGAACACAGTTTAAAACTTGTGATTACCTGATGTAAAACAGTAAATAGGCTTGCTGCCTGAGGACTGTGTCACTGTCGCAAAGATCCACAGACTTGTCGTCCATGTGGTACCACAGTCCATCACTGGCCTGCAAAGAAAAGCGTCGATATCTGGAGATGAATGGCACGGCTTCTCCACAAAACACAGGCCAAAAACTGCCGAACCAGCAGTGTTCAAAACATATGCATTCCAGCCCCTGAGGAAACCTTCTCCCATCAAATCCATGGCTGTCAGTAACACGGCCAGGAAAGTCAGTTTTCCCCAGGATACATTTTTCCGTTGTTCAGAAGGAAGTAGCTTTTCACCTTTATGTAGCAGAAGTAGTGTCCTGCACGGCAGCTGCCACCTCCATGCACCAGGACGGCGTATAAGGAGTAGAGGAGCGGTTCTCCGGCTGCCTGAGACATGTACGGGCGAAGATCCAGGTACTGGGGATACTCCACGACCTACGGAGAGACCAGGAGGGCTCAGCAATGACCCTGGAACACTTCAGGACACAGCAATATGTCCCGAGTTGGGTGGCAGGAAACTCATCTGGACCAAAGCAGCTCTGTGGGAGCAGAGGACACACTTGTCTTCCCACAGGAAGTGTCCCCAGAAGGGAACGTGAAAATCTCAACATGAGCAGCTTGTGACAGAGCGTCCGGCTTTGGGAAACCCGCTCCAGGAAGAGAACGTTGCACTCCAGTTGTGCACACACCTTGCTGATCTTGTCGCCGGTGAAAGCTTCAAACCTCTTCAGACAGACCGTGAGAACCTTGGGCGCGCGATGGACCGAGAACCTCTTGGAGGCGGCAGTCACCTTGTCACACCTTGAAAGCCAGGACAGAGCCAAGGGCTGAAACGCACCATTTTTTCCCCCAAAGGCCAGACAGACTTTCCTGTCTCACACATCCCTCTGCTCTTTTAAGGCTATTCAGTACCATAATGCCATGTTAAAAAACCTGCGTCTCATTACTCTGCCTTAATTCAATGTGAAAAGCTGACTTCTGCTCAATGACACCTTCGCACAGGATCCAGTATGAATACATCATCAATAATGGCCTTACTTGCTACATTTAAAGCAGTTTTCACCATCCAGGTGCTCCGGTTTCACAAAGTCTTCCAGAGCTGCGGTGACAGATGCGGCTGCCTGGAGGAGTGAGAAGGGAGAGCCCTGAGCTCTGGGAAATTCCCACACCCAAACACTTACGAGGAGTTTACGCAAAAAAACCAGCTCGATGAGGCTGAGGAGACCCACTGTGAACCCGCAAGCAGTGCCCAGGAGGCAGAAAGAGGGTGTGATGCTGAACATCTCCCTCATTTCTCAGGGATTCCCAGGGTTCTCCAGAGCCACCTCTTTGTGGCACTGCACAGTTCAGCTGCGATGGTATGGGTGTCACCAGTGATGGAAACAACACCCCCATGAGCCTGGGAGCCAGACGGGTGTTGCGGGAGGGCAAGGGAAGAAGGAGGAGGGTACGCCATGGTGCAGAGAGGGGCACGTGTGCCTGTCCAGCTGAAACCAGCTCTGACAGGGAGACCACTGCCATGGCCTCTGCAGAACACAGTCCATTCCACCTCCCGCCCACCGCCAACCTCTCTTGTCAGATACGTTTTTAAGCCAACTGTGTGGAATCTGGAAAGCTACAGGGGCCTTGGGACGTCTTGAAGCACAATTACAAACTCTCTTACTTTGATATCCAGAGGAACATCCAGGAAGGCCTCGTAGGAATCGGAAACCGCTTGGCAGCTCCAGCATGTGACTGGAAGGCAAATGGAAATGCTCAGTGACAGGGGAAGTCGACAGACTGTGCCGGGTTACCCTCTCACACCCACTGCGCCAATCACACCATCGGCTGTTATCGCAGGCAGACAGGAGGGCACAGACGATTCCAAGGAGAGCAATAGCAGTGGAAAAGTACCTCTGGATCTCAGAAAGCCCCCAAAGATCTGATGGACGATGGTGGTTGCTTGAGAGGACATGTCCAAGCTGCAAACCAATGGGAAGGCAGAGTTATCTCCTCCCAGAGTCTGGCTTTGTCTGAAAGCCCTGGGCATAGTTTTCCTTGAGGGGAGGACATCAAGGACTCCAAAGGGCTTGGGAACGCTGGAAACACAATTTGCTTGCACTTACTCGCTGTTTCCTCTCAGACAAGCTCTCTGCATGGCATCCATGGTGCAGCGTAAGAACTCGTGGGCGTCCTCCTGCCTGCCATGCTGGAAATTTTCTCCTATTTCTAAGAAAGAAGAAGTTACTAGTTCTCTCCTACGAGAACGGCATCAATCATGTCACAGCACCTGCACTGACTCACCTGTGAGAAAATCGACGACAGCCCAAGGCTCGATGGCACTGGCTGAGGAATGCAGGACCTGTTGGACGTGCACTTCCATCCTGCACATGACGCAGAAGCCTTTCTGGCCACCTGGAGAGAGAGGGAGGAATGGGAGAGGAAAGCTCCTCAGGTTTGCAAAATATCCACAGTGATGGGAAACCTAATGGAGGTCTTGCAGTTTAAGAATTCTCCATTCCTCCCAAGTTGCCCAAGTCCCAACAAGCCCGGGACATTTTAATGCACAGAAAACTTTCTTCAGAGGGATGCTGAACTGACGGAAGCTTTCTGTGCAATAAGCAAAGGAGTTTAACTTGCAGGAACAGGGACCAAGAGCCTGGGATAGAAAGAGGTGCCTTTCTGAAGATGAACACATCCAGATACAACAAGCTGCTTCTAGGCTTGAGTGTTCAGAGAACACCAACTCAGGGAGCTGACAAAGAAGGGCCACTTTTCTCCTAGATCAGCTTCCAGATTCTGGGAGCCCTTGGGCCCTGCTCAACAGATGGACAAGGAATGTTCCCTAAAGTACTCACAGGCCCGGCTGTGCTCCCCAGAGAGCAGGTGGTTGGCCAGAGGCGGGGTGTAGGTCAGGCACTGCAGGACGGAGTTGAGGAAGCACGTGTTGCCCAGGTTGTGCAGTCCCGCTCCAGCTCTCTGGCTGTGCTGCCAGGCCATGCAAATCTTCTCTGGGGGAAAGAGGATTCTCTGCGGCGGAGCCATTCCCTCAGCAACGACTGCCAAGAAACCACATTGGAAGAGAGATGAGTCCATGTTCTTGCAGAGAAGCAGATTTAAAAGTTGAGTTCTGTATCTGTACAGGAGCACCCAGGAAAACAAGCTCTAACCTCCCACACAGAAAAACTGGGGGAAGCCTAACACTGCTCTTGAAAGTTCCTGGTCAAGGAGCAGATTTGGAAAATAGCATGTTCCCCTGCTCACTTTGCCAAAAGTGCAACAAATCCCCACTCTGACTTTTGTGCCCTGAGCAACCTTCCTTTCCCTCTGGAGTCTTGACCTGGATCAGCCCCCGGCACAGTCTCCCCGTGCGTGTCAGGGCTGGAGGGTGCCCGGCAGACGGGCTGCGATGCTGGAGCCAGGCAGGACGGGGAAAGCCGGGTGCAGCGGGTGAGGAACTCGCTTCAGACGGGCAGGAAAGGTCCCCGTCCCACAGCACGGTTGCCTCCTGCCCGCCCAGCTGCCTCTCGCTGCCCGTGCCCTGGAGCAGGAGCTGGGTCCCCTCTGCCCGCAGAGGCTGTGCTGGGGCCGGCTCCCAGCTCGGAGCAGCCCTGGACTTCAGGCAGCATCATGGCCAACACCTGTGGAACCCCCCTGCCAGCGTGCAGGGAAACGTGATCCCGGTGTTGAGCAGGGAGTGCTCGCTGGCCCCCGCCCTGCCCAGACAATCAGGGCCCCTCACTCACCCATCTCCAGGTCCTGGGCCATGCACAGCTCCTGGGGCTCTGCTGGAGAGCTGCTCTCCTGGGGAGCCCTGTCCTCCTCCAGGGCCACCATGGGGCAGGTGAGGTGTTTGTCTGCCATCTCGTGGGTTTGGGGAATGAGGTATAGGTGAGGAATTGGGAAGACTTGGTGAAACACCACGAGTCTGCCAAGGGCAGCCGGGAAAGACGTGGGCTGCACTTGGGGAGTCCTCAGCACAAGGCTGCCGGGGGCAGAGGGGAGTCTGCCAGGGGCAGCTAAAGTGAGGGTATGGTTGGACTCGACGATCTTAAAGGTGCCGGACAGTGTGGGCCGGGGCTGCAGCTGCGCTGAGCACATGCAGCACCGCGATTGAGAGACGGGGCGCGGTTTGATGCAAACAAAATGTCCGCTTTATTAGTGTACTTCACATACATTTATACTTTTCCTCAGCAATGTGCTTCGAGCTGATTGGTGTTTCTGTTACCGTGTTACAGACTGATTGGTCTACACTGTACACATTCACAGACTGGCTGGTGCTAAGACATTTTCTTAAACAGTTACTACCCCAACCCAAGCAATCTTCCCTGTGCAAAAACAAGAGTCTCCTTTTTACAGGACAACATTATTAACTTGTGAACCTTGTCTAAACATAGAATCAGCGCTCTCCACTCCTTCTAATTAAGGTTCTCGCCTCTATCCTTCCCATGGCCTGTGACCAACAAGTTCCAGCACATCTCCTTTTACCAATTGATAAGTGCTGGGAGTTTTGCTGAGGCCAGCCAAATCCTGTCCCACAATGCAGGGCAGTGGGTGTCACAATGCGAGGTCACAAAGGGCCCCACTGTGACCCTGCGCCTGGGGAGCAAGGGGCACCATGTCCTGTTGGGAGGAACAGGCCAGTTCAGCCCTGGGCACCTGGGTGCTCTCAGGTGTCTCCAGGTCCCCCTTTGCCCTCATGTCCCCTTGGGACTGCCCTGTTGCCCTGTGGTGTGTTCCAGAGACCCGTGTTCACCTGGCTGGCTGATCTGAACAGCAGTGAAGCTGCTCCTGTAGTGGGTTTGTAGAAGTTTCTAGGGAACTCCAAGGGTGGGCAGCAGAGGACATGGGCTTTGTGTGCTGTCTCACCGCTTACAGAAGCTCTCAGTGGCTTGAGGATAAACTGACCGTATAACCAAGTGACAAACTGTTGGAGCTGGCAGAGCACAAAATGAGGAATCCAGGTGGTGGGGGGTGAAAAAGGTGAAGGGACTCTGCCGCCTGCCAGGGTCAGCGCTCAGCCTGCCCGGGAGAGCCCAGCAACACTGAGGGGAGAAGCTGTGGGGGGAAGGAGCAAGCCCTATTGGGCAGGAAAGTTGCTTCTGCTGTTGAGAGGGCGCCGTGTGGTCAGTGCTGCTCACAGTTCCAGATCACCTGCAGGATTTTTTGCGGCGATTAGAAATGACGCATACCAGGACACAGACAGAAATTCGCGCAGAGGCAGAGATCTTGTTCAGGAAGGAGCGCAGAGCCTGGCCAAGCAGAGACCTGACCTAGGCCTAGGCTGCCTTCTTTATTCACCATTGACAACGTATAGGATTTACAGGTACGGGCCTGGACTAAGATGTTTGCAAAAGGTGTTTTTCCACTAATTGTTATTAAAAACACACTAAACTCATGTGATGTTTCTCTCACTTGTTTTTCCACTCATTCACAGACCAGGCCCAAGGACATTCACACATCCCATGCACTAGGGGTCGGTTATCCAGCCCGAGATACCATTCTGACGAGTCTGGGCTATAACTTTTTACAATTAGGAGAAATGTACTTCAAAGTAATCTGTCCAAGGCCCTTTACATATTATTGTGTTAGTATTATGTCTTTGGCCGTCCGGATGGTCGTGTTAGTATTGATCTTCCTTTATCATCCAGGTGGCTGGAACCGCACATCTTGCTTTCCCACGTTTTACTCTCCAACACGGGTCCTCAAGACATTATCTTAGAATCTCTCACATATGGCCAGTTGAACAGCTTGTCAGAGGAAATAAGATGAAGTGAGTGCACTCTGATGAAAACAAGGTTTCATACAAGTTGCTCATTGTTTTACTTGTCTATTAATACTATTTAACAGATTTAAAGCAGTACAGACAATGCCACATTGTACACCTCGTGTTGCAAACATCGGCACTGAGTGTATTTCTGATATGAAATACAGGTGGATGCCTCTTGGAAAATTTTTGTTCCTTTATAGAATGTCTTTCCATTTTTTTTCAATTGTCTGGAATGCTTTTCCTATTCATATTCTTTCCCTTTTTTTCCATCCCAGGATGTGAATGTAACTTCCTACGATCGTCTCTTTAGGAAAGAGAGTGAAATCCAGGGGTTTACTTTGCTCTAGTTGGGAGGGGAGCAAATACAGCGGTTTTGACTATTGATGTGATTCAGAGCAGCACACCAGACAGATGTGCTGGGCGCAGCTTTTTAATGTGAGACTTGCAGAATCAACAAGAATAAACAAGCCATTTCTGCCAAAGCAGCAGCTGCTGAAAGTGACATAACACAGGCTGATTGTGCACGTCCCAATGTGAATGGTCAGCAAAGACCAGGAGAAAACCCTTGGACACTGAAGATGAATTTGGCGCTTCCCGCCATCACATCCTGCTCTGCTGAGGCCATGGCATGAGGGGCAAGGTGTCAGGCAGAGTGACAGGCCAAGCAGCCAATCAGAGGTCAGCCCCTCAGATGAAGGGCGGGCACTGCACTGCACACCCAGTCTGAGCAGTTTACGTGATGGGATTTTGAGAGCTGTGTGATGGCATGTGCCCATGTTGCAGTCTCTTTTGTTTTAAACATGGAGGTTGAGTCCCTGGAACTGAAATGGGCTGGATGAGCCAGCGGCAAGTGAGACTGACACTGGCTGACGGCCCGGTCCAGAGCGTGTTGCTCAGTGGCACCAAGTCTGGTTGCAGGCCAGTTACAGGCAGTGTCTCCCAGGGGTCAATACTGGGTCCAATCCTGTTTAACATCTTCCTTAAGTGGTCGGGATGGTGGGGCAGAGTGCACCCTCAGCAAGCTGGCGGAGGACACCACGCTGGGAGGAGTGGCACTTAGGCCAGGGGGTCGTGCTGCCATCCGCAGGGACCTGGGCACACTGGAGAGATGGGCTGACAGAGATCTCACGCAGCTCAGCAGAGGGTGCTGTGTGAGTGACGCGCACTGGCAGAGAGTGCCCAGGGAGCTTGTGGAGTCTCCTTCCTTGGAGATGTTCCACAGCCCTGTGAACACCATCGTGGACAACCGGCTGCAGGTGGCCCTGCTTGAGCAGGGGGTGGGACCAGGTGACCTCACCCTCCAAGTGACCTCACCCTTCAGGTGACCTCCTGGCCAGTCTCAAGTAGCCTGTGATCTGTGAAATGGATGCCTAGAAGAGGATCCAGCCACTAACACTGTCACCCTCAGGCAGCCATCGACAACTCCACCAGCAAGCTGCAGTCCCTGGAGGGAGAAATCCACCCCTGAGGAGCACAGGCACCTGCACCCCGAATCCCAGAGCTGCCCCAGCCCGCTCCCCCTGCAGCTGTCCCAGCCCAAAACCTCCCTGACCTGTCCCACAGCTCCGGGCCACCCCACGGCCTCTCCTGGCAGCAGCAGCTGGGCCTGGGGCTGCTCCATCCTCCGTTAACGCAGGTGCCAGCAGCACGGGTGCGGGGAAGGAGCGGGGTGTGCAGGAGCTCCTGCAGCAGGCGGTCTCCAGCCAAGCAGCTGCGGGAATCGTGGCTGCTGGTTTGTTCTCTGCCAGAGGCTGCACTGGGGCCCTGGGGCTGTTGTTGCTGCATCTGGCTCAGGTGTGCGTGGGCTGCTTTGGCCTTGTTCTCCCGGTGGGGTGTGTAAAGGGGCAGGTGGGCACTTGCTGGCTTTGGAGAGGAGCTGCTGGGGCTGGAGCTGGAGAGAGCAGGAAAAGGTAAAGCAGCTGGAGGATGAAGTAGAGGGGATCCCCACAGCTGCTGCTCCAGCTGCACAAGAGACAGCTGCCCCTCTGGGCGAGGAAGAGTCCCTGTGAGCCGCCTCAGC
Source organism: Columba livia (assembly GCF_036013475.1). Lineage (NCBI taxonomy): Eukaryota > Metazoa > Chordata > Aves > Columbiformes > Columbidae > Columba > Columba livia. The sequence continues at coordinate 525,461 of NC_088623.1, read as the reverse complement.
AGAGCAGATCACAAACGTGCACCGCAGGGTCTGTGTCAGTGAGGAAAATTACTGTACGGCCGTAGAGTGTGTGTTTGCGTGGTGTGTGTCTGGGAAGCCTCGTGGTGTAAGAGCTGTCAAACACCAGTGTCTTCTCCTAGGTGGAGGATGGGCAAGCGGCTGGGGCTACAGAAGAGAAAGGGAGGACAGAAACACAGAGACAGAGTTGCCTGAACTCCACAACTTGCCTGGCAGTGCAGAGAGCGGGAACTGTGGTGAGCCCTGGGCCCTGGGGGTCGTGTCACCCTCTTTTGTGTCCCAGTCCTTCCCCGCCCTCTCCTGTTTCCTTCTGTGTCGGGTTTTTTTGGCTTCCACGTAGCTCTCTTCCCCTCTGTTATTATGCTCTGCTCCCTGTCACCCCTTTCTCTTTTCTCCAAGTCTTTGTCATCCAACTGTTCCTCTCCTCATTGCTGCTCTTTCCTGCTCCCTGTGCATTTATTTTTCTGTCCCTCTCTACCCTTCAGGCCATTGTCTCTTTCTTCTTCTCCATCTCTTTGTCTTGATCTGCGTCCCTGTCTTTTTCCCTCATAATCTTCCTGGCCTGTTCTCTGTCTTTTGTCTCTTTCTGCCTCTATGTCCTGCTCTCTGCCCTTGTCTTCCCCTCTCCTTCATTCCTTCTGCTCTTCTTTCCTTCTGTTCGCTGTCGTGGGTCCAAAGCGGGGCAGAGTGGCAGCCCAGGGACCAATGCGGGGCAGCGTCACCTCAGGGAGGAGACTGGCCGCCCTGCCGCCCTGTGCTGGCAAAGGTGGAAGTGAGAAGGCGGCGGCTCTGCCGGTGGCCGGGCTGAGCTCGGACGTGGCGCCCGTGGGGCTGCCCCAGGGCTGAGCAGCCCCCGGCCCTGGCCCCGCCTCCTCTCTTCAGCCCTCCCCCCCTTGCCCGTGTTCTGGACCCCCCGTCTCTGTGGGAGCCACCGCCTCACAGAGTCAGTGTCCCTGGGCTGTGCCACCACACAGCAGCCATGGGCCACTGGGCTTCTCGCCGCCATCGCCGCCAGCACGTGACCGACAGCGATGAGGACGTGACGCTGAGGTGGAGGACGGGGTGGGTGGTGATGATGGCGGGGGCCGTGTTTGCCGTGGGGGTGCTCGCTCTCATCTCACCCACGTCCCCTCCCGCAGCACAAGCGACCCCACAGCGCCTGGAGGACGGTGAGGAGGGGAGGACGTGGCCGCCATCCCACGTCTGGCCTGAGATGGTGAGTGGAGCAGGGGGGTGGCGGGGCTGGGGTCTCCCCTCAGAGCAGGGGGTCCCAGGGCTGACGCTCTCCCCGCCTCCCCACAGCTCCTGCTCATCATCTCCTGACGCTGCCCGACCTGCTGAGCCGGGGCCAGACCTGCTGCTGCCGCCACGAGCTCTGAACAGCGAGGCCGCCTGGGGCCACTTCTGCCCCCTCTGCCCCCACCAGCACCCGGCCCTGCAAGATGCCGCAGTCTCAGCTGTGAGCCCCCGGCACCGCCAAGGGAGGGGAGGGTGGTGGCACTTTGTCCCCAGCCCATGACAACGTCTCTGCTTCCCCCTCCAGACACCAACGGGCTGAGCCTCCAGGGCCTGGGCCCCTGTCAGCAGCCAGCGCTGGTGGCCTCCATCCCATCCCCCTTTGCTCACGGCCACCACAAGCTGCCGCCTGCCCAGCAGCACCTCTTCCTCCTGGGTTATGGCAGGACCCTCTTCTTCCTCCATGACTCTGGCTGCCACACCTGCCACTGCCAGGCCCTCTCCCGTGGCATCGATGACGTACGCCGACCCCTCACCCCACCCCTTTCGCCCATGCCACCGCCACGCTGGGTGACCGTCCCCTCCTCCCCACGGGTGACAGCAGGCCCCTGTGAGGAGCCCACCCATATCTACGTGCTGATGGGGCAGGAGCAGCAACAGCTCAGCAGCAGGTCCTCGTCACAGAAGGTAACGTGCATTGGAGACTTTCAAAAGGCCTTTGAAACTGCTGTGAACTGGGGCCCCGTGAGAGTCATGGGAAGGTCATCAGCCTTGCAGCTCTGCAGCAGTTAAAACTGCCACTGAAACACTCTCGGTGGCAGATGCTGTTCTGTGGGTTTCAATTTGGGTATTTTTTAATCATTTTGTTGAGGTGCAATTCTTTATTTGGAATCAGGTGACGGGATTGACGCTCATCTTCTCTTTCTGGAGCACATCCTGACATCCTTTGTCATCCAGAGCCCTGTGTTCCTGAGAGGAGCGATGGCCACAACGGAGAATGACCTCTGTGAGTAGCAGCTGCAGCAGCAGCCTCGGACTTTGTGAATCCCCAAGGTCAACGGACGTGGCTGGTGCTCAATTCCTGAATACTGATGTGCTGACAACCCAGAGTGGATTCTGGGGCACTTCCTGAGAGCAGCCAGACTTACCAAGGTGTTCTCAATTAGACAGGGGAAGTTGTGTTTCCTCACTCCCTGCCGCTCTGTACAGGAGTTTTAAAGATGTCGTTGCTCGCAGAAAGGTCCGACATCAGTAGGGTTACCTTCTGTGCCAGGTACTTGGTTGTTTTCATCAACTTACAATCAAGAAAAGGGAAGACTTGACCTGCTAATGCCATTCAAGACTCTAGAGGGAAAGGAAGGTTGTCTGGGGCACAGAAACGTGTGTGGGTTTGTTGGACTTGAGGCAAAGTAAGCAGGGGAACACACTTTTTCAAAACTGTTTCTTGACCAGCAAATTGCAATGGCACTGTTAGGCTTCCCCAACGTATCTCTGTTGGAGGTTAGGGCTGGTTGTCCTGGGTACTCCTGTAGAAAACTTGACTGTTAAAATGCGCTTTCATGCAACAACATTATTTCTTTTCAAATGTGGTTTCTTGGCAGTCGTTGCTGAGGGAATGGCTCCACCACAGAGGATCTTCTTTCCCCTAGAGAAGATTTGCATGGCCTCGCAGCACAACCAGAGAGCTGGAGCGGGACTGCACAACGTGGGCAACCCATGCTTCCTCAGTTCCATCCTGCAGTGCCTGACGTACACCACGCTCTGGCCAACCACCTGCTCTCTGGGGAGCACAGCCAGGCCTGTCAGTACTTCTGTGAACATTTCCTTCTAAATCTGTTGGGCAGTTCCCAAGGGCTGCCAGTGTCTGGAACTGATTTAGGAGAAAAGCAGCCCTTCTTTGTCAGTCCCCGCAGGGCTGTTCTTTGAACATGCAAGCCTAGAGGCTGCTTGTTGTATCTCTTTCTTTCCCCAGGTCTCAGTCCCTCTTCTTGTAAGTTAAATTCTCTCTGCTTATTGTACAGAAACCTTTGGTGAGTTCAGCATCCCTATCCCAGCATCCAGCTGGATCCCTTCCATTTGTGCTCCTTGGCCCCCCTGCAGCCTCCAGGAGAGCGTCTGGGGGGCTCTTACAGCTTCTGGAGTTTCCCCACTGGTGGGTCCTGTCAGGAGGAGAGGGCAGGACCTTTTCACAGCCCTCTTTGCAGGACATGGCAGGGGGCACGGTGGAGTCTCCAGAGGACAGCAGCTCATCCGCACCAGCCGTCACCAGCCAGCAAAGCCGGGCAGGAGCCCAGGAGGCAGCTGCGGGCTGGCCGTGCCCCATCTGGCCAGGCAGGATCAACAGCAGCTCCTCCCTGGGCTCCTGCTTGCGTCGCTTCTTCCATGGCTGTCTCAGGCTGGTGTCCAGAAGGAAAGCTGCGTGCCCGCTGCGCTGTCACCCCCGTGACCGTGTGCTCCACGCTGCACGAGAGGACAGCAGCAAAGAGGAGCGGGGATTCAGCCCTTCTGCCCCCTGCCAGGAGAACGGTGACAGGGAGAGGCCCAGGAGCAGATCCCCGCACTGGGGCAACGATCTCGGCAGCTGGGTTGTGGAGACCGCGGACTACGAACACTCAGACAGGAGGAGGGGGAGAACCAGTCCCCTGAGCTGTGACCCCACTCACAGGGACGAGGCAGCTCCAAGACCCTCCAATGGCAGCTCCCAGTCTGCACCAGCAGCTCCACTGTCCTCCAGCAGCAGCTCCCAGTCTGTTCCTGCCCCCAGAGCTGCTCAGGGGCAAACCCGGCCAAGGATGAGACATCGGAGCAGATCCCCACGGCGGGACTATGATCTCTGCAGCCGGTTTCTGGAGATCACAGACCAGCATCACTCAGCAAGGAGGACGAGGAGCTGGAGAACCAGTCCTCCACGGTCTGACCGAGCCCTAAGGGATGATGCAGCTCCAGGGCCCTCCAGCCACAGCTCCCGGTGTCGTTCTGCACCCAAAGCTGCTCGGGAGCAGACCCAGCTGAGGCAGAGGGAGCGGAGCAGATCCCCGCGGCGCCGCTATGATCTCCACACGCAGTTGTGGAGATCACGGACTGTGACCCCTCAGCACAGAGGAGGAGGAGGAGCAGGAAGGCTTCAGTGCCCTGGAGATGCAGGTGAGGAAAACGGTCAGTGGTGACGGGGACAGATTGCAGCCTGGATGAGGGAGGACACAGCATCTGACGCCTGTGGTGCTGGAGAGGAGGAAGAGGAGGAGGAAGAGTCCAGGAGGCAGCAAAGCTGCCCCAGCAGGGACCAAGCTGCCCCAGGGCACCAGCAGCCAGTGCTGCCTCTGGCAGGAAGAGCTCAGAGAGCCCTTCCAGAGCCACGGGCAGCTCTGCCGGCCGGCCCGCCTGCCCACAGGCCCCGGGAGGAAGAGCTGCAACCTGCGGCCACGGCTGGGATCGCTGCTCAGAAACACTCACTGGGCACCAGCGGGCAGAACAGCCAAAGCCACGATTAAAAACAAACTCTTGTTGGCCTCGTGTGTCTCATTTGTGGGGTGTTTGCTTCTCGGTGGATTTTGAGGCAATTGGAGAAATGCCCATTCTGAGAAGTCTCTGTGGTGGGTTTTGGGAGCTGTGTGTTGTGTGTGCCCATCTTGCCGTCTCTTCTGTTTCAATGTGGAGTTGTAAGGAGCCATTGAAAGGGGGAATGTTGTTTTTGGAACGGATCTGGCACCTGGCCCCAGCAGGGGAAGGACTCAGAGACATCAGCCCACGAATCCTTAACGTAAAACAAAGCCCATTTGAAATAATCCCGGAATCCAAACGGATTGCTGTATTTAAAAGTTAATCTAGGGGGAAGGGTACCCAAAGAGCCAGGAATCCATATTTTGAATAAATCAATAGGTTAGAGGTTGTTAGAATTAGATGAATGAGACAGGCAAACCGAGGCAAGCAGCGGGCAGTCTGTAAACCCTGCAGTACCAGCCGATGGGGAGCAGGGAGGGGATGTGCAGCTGGGATCGGTGGATATGTAAGCGGGGGCTTTTTGTCCTACTCCCCGTGCCTGTCTTTGGGTAGAACACCTGGTCTTGCAAAATGGTTTATAAAATACGCTTTGCTGAGAGATGCTGCCCGGGCCTGTTCTATTGGCAAGGTGATTGTTTCCTGCAGCAGGATTTGCAGCAGAAGTTGGGCAGGACAAGAGCGCCCATGCGGTCAGAAAGCACAGCAGACAGCTGGACCGTGGGGTCACGGGCACCAAACCCAGCTCGGGTGGGAACCAAGAGGGTCCCCTCGTGTTCAGGGCCCAAAGCGCCACCTGTAGCATCTGCCCGTCCTTCTGAGTGCCCAGAGCCTCCTTCCTGGGGCCAAATCCTCGTGTTCAGGGTCCCCACGTGTCTTTCATCACCCACGGCCTTTGCTCAGGGCCCACAGTTCATTCTCAGGTGGAGCTCGCTGCCTGGCAACAACCGCCCGGAAGTCCGGGGCCGGTCAGTGGATGAAACGCAGCCAATCACATTGGAGGAGGCGGGGTAACTCATGTGATTGAAATGGAAGCAGCCAATCAAGCTTTGCGAGCTGCAGGACAGTTGGCGACAGTGGAACAAACTGGGCAGCGTTCGGGGCGGGCTGTGCTGGCTGCACCAATCACTCCTGGTGGGAGTGCAGCACATGGATGATTGACAAGGGTCTGGCCAATCACTTGGTGGGGGGGGCAGTGGGAACACCCAGCCAGCCAAGCAGAGGAAACCTTGCCTCAGGGAAGGCGGACACTGTGGAGGGAAAGACCCCTCAGGCAGCCAATCAGAGAGAGCATCACCTCAGGGCAGGGTGGGCCCCAAACCAGGGCAGAGTCACAGCCCAGACAGCCAATCAGCTGCAGGATCAGCTCAGGGGAGGAGACTGACAGCCCTCCCGACCAATGGTGGCGCAGCCCAGGCTGAGCAGGCGGTTGCTCTGCAGGCGGCCAGGGTGAGTTTTGCCATGGCGCCCGTGGAGCTGCCCCGAGGCTGAGCAGCGCCCGGCCCAGCCCTGGGGCCCTTTTTCCTCCCTCTGGGGCCCTGGGGATGTTGTTGCTGCCTCTGGCTCAGGTGTGCTTGGGCTGCTCTGGCCTTGTTCTCCTGGGCGGGGGAGGGGGCAGGGGGCACTTGCTGGAGAGGAGCTGCTGGGGCTGGAGCTGGAGAGAGCAGGAGAAGGAGAAGCAGCTGGAGGGTGAAGTGCAGGAGATCCCCACAGCTGCTGCTGCAGCTGCACAGGAGACAGCTGCCCCTCTGGGTGAGGAAGAGTCCCTGTGAGCAGCCTCAGCAGAGCAGATCACGAACCTGCACCGCAGGGTCTGTGTCAGTGAGGAAAATTACAGCACGGCCGTACAGTGTGTGTGCGTGGTGTGTGTCTGGGAAGCCTCGTGGTGTAAGAGCTGTAGAACACCGATGTGTTCTCTTAGGTGCAGGATGGGCGAGCGACTGCAGCTGCAGACTAGGAGGGGAGGAAAAGACAGACAGACAGAAGTGCCTGAACTCCACAGCTTGCCTGGCAGTGCAGAGAGCAGGAACTGTGGTGAGTCCTGGGCCCTTGGGGTCATTTCATCCTGTTTTGTGCTCCAGTCCCTCCCTGCTCCCTCCGCTTTCCTGCTGTGTCCTTCTTCCTCTTCATCTCTTCTCTCTCTGTCCCTCTGCTGCTTCCTCACCGTTTCCCCCACCCTTCTCCATCTCTGTGCAGGGTTTCTCGTATCTCCCTCTCTGTCTCCACCCCTCTGTGGTTCTCATCATCCCTGGTTTCTCTTTGTCGTCATTCTGCTCTGTTCCTCTGTCCTGCTCCCTGCCCCATCATTTCTCACTGTATCCCTCTGTCCTGCTCCCTGCACCTATTCCTGCCCCTCTTCTTTTTTACTCCCTCTCCGTCTTGCTGCCCACCCCAGGATTTTTTCCCCAATCTCTGTCCTGCCCCCAACCCTTATTGTTCTTTCTCTCTCCTGCTCCCTTTCTGTCTTTCTGCCTGTCTTCCCTTTCCCTGTTCTTCTTTCTCCATCTCTGTCCAGATTACTGCCCCTTTTCCTTCTTGATGTCTTTCTGTCCTGTTTGTCTTTCTGTCTTCCTTGCCTGTTCCCAGTCCCATCCTTTCTCCCTATATCACCCCTGTCCAGCTGGCTCTGCCTTTTCTTTTTCTTCTCTTCCTCTTTCCTGCTCCTCAGCCCTCTTTTCCTCTTCCTCCAGCTCACTGCTGCATGTTTCCCCTTTCCAGTGTCTTCATTTGGATCTGAACTTTGTTTTATTTCTCAGACTTTCTTTTTGTCTCTCCATCTGTACATCCCCCTCCCTGTCTTTCTCTAGCCCCTTCCTGCTTCTCCTCCTCCCCCCTCCCCATCCCTCTGTCCTGCTCATCAGCCCTGCTGTTTCTTCCTCCCTGTTTCTTCACAGCTCCTTGTCCCTTTCTGCCTTGATCTCTCCATCTCTCCATCCTTTCCCCTGTGTGTTTCTTTCTCTCTCAGCTCCTCTGTCTTCTCTCTTGTCTCTTTTGTCTCTCTCTAGTCCTCTGTCCTTCTCCCCAGCAGCTTGAACTGAATGACCAGGTGTCCCTGCACTCTGGTGTTTGCTCATCCCTGCCCTGGGGAAGATCTGTGTCTGTAGGGCTGGGGATCATTCAGGAGCTGGTCTCCTGCAGACAGCAGAGCCAGGTGCAGCTACAGCAGAGGTTGTTCTCAGCTGCTGCTTGTGCAGCTTGTTGGAAGGGCAGCTGTGGGCCTTCTTTGGAAGGGAGGTTTCTTGTTCTGTGCTTACTGCTCCTCAGGACCCTGCACAGGAGCGCTGTTGGGGTCTGCAGGGACGGGTGGGAGCTGCTGTGACTCCTGGTGAATGTGAACTCAACTTGTCATCATGTCCTCGAATGAAACCAGACTGGCTGTAGGTGGATTTCTTGCCTGTTTCAGTTCTAAACTACATGTTTGGCACTGAAGGACATGAGAGTTTGTGCTGTTTTCCAGATGTCAGTGGCTGCGAATCAGCTGAGAACATCACTGCCTTAGGTATCAGGGCGGGTGGTCTGTGATCAGGGATGTGGACTTGCATGGCAGTGCTTTTATGAACATTTGATGGTCTTGCCACTTCAAAGCCCGTCATTTTCCTAGAAATTTTAAGATGATATTTCTTATTCGGAGGTTCAGACTCGGGTTGGACTTGATGATGAATAGTCCATATAATGGGCTCCATAAAATAAGAAGCTCGCTTCCTTGTTGTTTTCTTACACTGTCTGAATTTGGTAAGCGAGAGCAAGAGTGGTTGACAGTGTCTGTTTTTTGAGAGTAATGTATTCCTGACTCTCCCTCTCTGTATGGTGAAGGTTTCTGCCTGCACTATGATTTTGCTGGGCTGTGAGGCTGTGTTGGAGCAGCAGAGGTAAGAAGTGGTGGCTTTAAAGGCATTGAAGCTGTGGTAAAACCAGCAGGTAAAGCTGGTTTCTTCCTAGAGAGCTGCCTGACAAAAATAGTTACAAGACCCTTGAAGTTGGTGCTTTTGGGATTGATTGATTGATTGATTGATTGATTTCTGGGAAGCAAGAAGTGAGAGCCTGTGCACTCCCATAGGCAGCACTGCCTCCCAAATAGGTGCACCCTTCTCCACTTGTGTTCCTTCCATGCTGGTGTAGAACAAGGCCATGCAGTAGTGTGCAGATGTGGTGACTGCAATGTGACCATGAGGTCACAGACCCACGGTGACGTGCTGTGCTGTGTCTTGGCAGAAGCAGCAGCAGCATCATGGTGCGAGCGTGGGGGCCATGGTCCTCACCCTCCTCCTCCTCCTGGTGCCCCTGCCAGCCCGGGACGCCCAGGCTGCTCCAGCCGAGCGCAGGGAGCAGGTGGGCGGGCAGGGGCAGCACCCAGCCCCGAGCAGCTCAGCAGGGCAGCAGTGGGGCCAGGGCTGGGGCTGGGGCCGGGAGAGCAGCCGGGCTGGGCCGGGCAGGGCGAGCCAGGCAGCACCAGGGTGTGGGCAGGGGGCAGACGCCCCGCAGGGAGGGGAGAGGGGCTGCGGCTGCTTCAGGGGCAAGTTCTGGGCAAGCAGGGGCTGGGAGTGGTGTCCCAGGGGCAGAAACCAGCACTGAGTCCCTGTGGGCCCTCGCTGCCCCCAGCCTCGTGCCACACTGCCCCATCCCAGGGCACGCTTTGAGCCTTTGGGCCTGTTTCAAATCAAAGCTGGGATTGCTTTGGCCCTTTGGGCCAGTTTTGAGCTAAATCTGGGCACATTTGTGCCCTTTGGGGTCGTTTCTGCCTAGATCTGGTGGTTCTTTGGCTTTGCAGTCCAGTTTCTACCCAAATCTGGGCGTGTTTGGGCCACTTTTGGCCATTTTTTACCCAAATCTGGGCATACTTTGACTTTGTGGTCCAATTTCACCCCAAATCTGGGGATGTTATACCCCTTTTTGGCCAGTTTTGATCCAAATCTAGTGGTGCTTTGTTTTTTCTGTCTCTTTTTACCCGATATACTCAGGTGCTTTTGCCCATTTTTTCCCCTAATGGAGGTGCTGTGTTCCCAAATATGGGATGTTTTCACCTTTGCCGACAGTTTTGCTACCAAATGTGAATGTTTTTGCCTCTTTTGGCCACTTTTTGCCCAAATACTCAGAATCTTTTGCCTGTATTGGCCAATTTAGCCCCCAAATATTTGGAATATTTAGTCATGTTTCCAGTTTTCTCCCTAAGTAGGGCTATTTCTCTGCAATAGATGGGCATTGTTTCTCTCTTCTTTATGTCCTCTTTTACCCGAAATGCAGGAGTATTGCTCTGTGAGCCTGGAAACCTCTCTGGTCTGTGCTTGACTCCAGGCCATGGCACTGGCAGAGCTGATGGAGCTTCTCAGCTGGATCCTGGTTATGAGCCTTGGGCTGTCCCAGAGGTACGTTGTCACTGCCTGTCTGCTTGAAGGAATAAACACTCACGTTTTAATAGGTTATTCACGTGTGATTGTACCCAAGATCATCTCAGAGGCTTTTCAAAAGCTTTTTGGTCCTTGGTGGTGTTACACAGACAAGTCATAAATACTATTTGCCTGAAAACCTGCTAGATCTCAGCAAAAAGGTCACCCATGTTCCATTTCTAGCTGTGGGAACGTACACCTTTGTGTGTGTCCTGTGTCCTTACCTCACCCCCTCCCGTCACTGCAGGTGACTGAGGAAGAAGGAGATCACAACATGCCATGGAAGCTCCTCCCCTGTGTTTGACTCCCTGTTTGGTTCCTGCAGTCCATGGTGATCAAGCCTCTTGGTGTAATCCTGTTCCTGAGCCTGGGGGCAATCCCAGGGGTAAGTGTTCAGTCTTCATTGGTCACTGGCCTTTTGCATTTGTTAATATTTGGTTTATTATTTGTTAACATTTTCCTGCAATAGTTGAGCCTTGCAGTAGCCAGCAGGCTCTTTGCTAGTAGAAACATGGATGGTCACGTTTTTGCCCTGGTGGTCCATGCTGCCACCTTAGTGTGGGTTTTCTTTTGTGTGTGTGAGAGGTGTCCTGGTCAGAAGGCCCTGAGAGCCCCCACGTTTGTCCATCTGGTCCTTGAGGGGTGTTGCATGTGGCCTGGTCACAGTAGTTTTCCTGGTCACAAACCCTGCATCTGGCCAGGAAGGCTGAACACGGCCTCCTCTCTGGGCTCCTGCTTGCACCGCTTCTTCCGTGGCGGCATAAGGCTGGTGTCCAGAAGGAAAGCCGCGTGCCCGCTGCGCTGTCACCCCCGTGACCGTGTGCTCCACTCTGCACGAGAGGACAGCAGCAAAGAGGAGCGGGGATTCAGCCCTTCTGCCCCCTGCCAGGAGAACGGTGCCAGGGAGAGGCCCAGGAGCAGATCCCCGCACTGGGGCAACGATCTCGGCAGCTGGGTAGTGGCCACCACAGACTACGAACACTCAGATGGGAGGAGGGGGAGAACCAGTCCCCTGAGCTGTGACCCCACTCACAGGGATGACAGAGCTGCAGTGCCCTCCAACCGCAGCTCTCAGTGTGCTCCCGCCCCAGTGCTGCTCAGGAGCAAACCCAGCCAAGGCACAGGAAGCGGAGCAGGTCCCCACAGCAGGGCCATGATCTGCGCAGCCAGCTTATGGAGATCATGGACCAGCATCGCCTGGCAAGGAGCACGAGGAGGTGGAGGATAAGTTCTCCATGTTGGGACCGAGCCCCAAGGGAGGTTGCAGCTCCAGTTCCCCGCAATGCCAGCTCCCAGTGTGCTTCGGTACCCCCAGCTGCTCAGAAGAAACCTCAGCTGAGGCACAGAGACCGGAGCAGATCCCCACAGCGGGGTCATGATCTCCACAGCTGGTTTGTGGACACCACAGACTATGATCCCTCAGCAAGGAGGAGGAGGAGGAAGGCTTCGGTGCCCAAGAGATACACATCAGGAAAACAGTCATGGCACTGCAGTAGTGATGGGGGCAGATTGTGACCTGAGAGAGGAATGAACACAGCATCTGACCCCAGCAATGTCAGAGAGGAGGAGGAGGAGGAGGAAGAATCCAGGAAGCACTAAAACTTCCTCTAGCAGGGACCAAGCTGCACCAAGGGCACCAGCAGCTCCCCCATCCCTCCTGCCAGTGCTGCCTCTGACCAGGAAGAGCTCAGAGAGCCCCTCCAGACACACGGACAGCTCTGCCTGCCTGCCCACAGGCCCCTTGAGGAAGAACCTGAATCTGGGTCCAATGTTTGGGATCGCTTCCCCAAAACAACACTCATTTCGTACCAGCAGGCAGAAAAGCCAAACCCATAATTAAAAATGTGTCCTTTACAGGGTGTTTTCTTCTCTGTGGATTTTGGGGCAATTGGTGAGTGCACCCAGTCTGAGCAGTTTACGTGATGGGATTTTGAGAGCTGTGTGATGGCATGTGCCCATGTTGCAGTCTCTTTTGTTTTAAATATGGAGGTTGAGTCCCTGGAACTGAAATGGGCTGGATGAGCCAGCGGCAAGTGAGACTGACACTGGCTGACGGCCCGGTCCAGAGCGTGTTGCTCAGTGGCACCAAGTCTGGTTGCAGGCCAGTTACAGGCAGTGTCTCCCAGGGGTCAATACTGGGTCCAATCCTGTTTAACATCTTCCTTAAGTGGTCGGGATGGTGGGGCAGAGTGCACCCTCAGCAAGCTGGCGGAGGACACCACGCTGGGAGGAGTGGCACTTAGGCCAGGGGGTCGTGCTGCCATCCGCAGGGACCTGGGCACACTGGAGAGATGGGCTGACAGAGATCTCACGCAGCTCAGCAGAGGGTGCTGTGTGAGTGACGCGCACTGGCAGAGAGTGCCCAGGGAGCTTGTGGAGTCTCCTTCCTTGGAGATGTTCCACAGCCCTGTGAACACCATCGTGGACAACCGGCTGCAGGTGGCCCTGCTTGAGCAGGGGGTGGGACCAGGTGACCTCACCCTCCAAGTGACCTCACCCTTCAGGTGACCTCCTGGCCAGTCTCAAGTAGCCTGTGATCTGTGAAATGGATGCCTAGAAGAGGATCCAGCCACTAACACTGTCACCCTCAGGCAGCCATCGACAACTCCACCAGCAAGCTGCAGTCCCTGGAGGGAGAAATCCACCCCTGAGGAGCACAGGCACCTGCACCCCGAATCCCAGAGCTGCCCCAGCCCGCTCCCCCTGCAGCTGTCCCAGCCCAAAACCTCCCTGACCTGTCCCACAGCTCCGGGCCACCCCACGGCCTCTCCTGGCAGCAGCAGCTGGGCCTGGGGCTGCTCCATCCTCCGTTAACGCAGGTGCCAGCAGCACGGGTGCGGGGAAGGAGCGGGGTGTGCAGGAGCTCCTGCAGCAGGCGGTCTCCAGCCAAGCAGCTGCGGGAATCGTGGCTGCTGGTTTGTTCTCTGCCAGAGGCTGCACTGGGGCCCTGGGGCTGTTGTTGCTGCATCTGGCTCAGGTGTGCGTGGGCTGCTTTGGCCTTGTTCTCCCGGTGGGGTGTGTAAAGGGGCAGGTGGGCACTTGCTGGCTTTGGAGAGGAGCTGCTGGGGCTGGAGCTGGAGAGAGCAGGAAAAGGTAAAGCAGCTGGAGGATGAAGTAGAGGGGATCCCCACAGCTGCTGCTCCAGCTGCACAAGAGACAGCTGCCCCTCTGGGCGAGGAAGAGTCCCTGTGAGCCGCCTCAGCAGAGCAGATCACAAACGTGCACCGCAGGGTCTGTGTCAGTGAGGAAAATTACTGTACGGCCGTAGAGTGTGTGTTTGCGTGGTGTGTGTCTGGGAAGCCTCGTGGTGTAAGAGCTGTCAAACACCAGTGTCTTCTCCTAGGTGGAGGATGGGCAAGCGGCTGGGGCTACAGAAGAGAAAGGGAGGACAGAAACACAGAGACAGAGTTGCCTGAACTCCACAACTTGCCTGGCAGTGCAGAGAGCGGGAACTGTGGTGAGCCCTGGGCCCTGGGGGTCGTGTCACCCTCTTTTGTGTCCCAGTCCTTCCCTGCCCTCTCCTGTTTCCTTCTGTGTCGGGTTTTTTTGGCTTCCACGTGGCTCTCTTCCCCTCTGTTATTATGCTCTGGTCCCTGTCACCCCTTTCTCTTTTCTCCAAGTCTTTGTCATCCAACTGTTCCTCTCCTCATTGCTGCTCTTTCCTGCTCCCTGTGCATTTTTTTTCTGTCCCTCTCTACCCTTCAGGCCATTGTCTCTTTCTTCTTCTCCATCTCTTTGTCTTGATCTGCGTCCCTGTCTTTTTCCCTCATAATCTTCCTGACCTGTTCTCTGTCTTTTGTCTCTTTCTGCCTCTATGTCCTGCTCTCTGCCCTTGTCTTCCCCTCTCCTTCATTCCTTCTGCTCTTCTTTCCTTCTTTCTCTCTTGCCGTGTTCTGTTCGCTGTCGTGGGTCCAAAGCGGGGCAGAGTGACAGCCCAGGGACCAATGCGGGGCAGCGTCACCTCAGGGAGGAGACTGGCCGCCCTGCCGCCCTGTGCTGGCAAAGGTGGAAGTGAGAAGGCGGCGGCTCTGCCGGTGGCCAGGCTGAGCTCGGACGTGGCGCCCGTGGGGCTGCCCCAGGGCTGAGCAGCCCCCGGCCCTGGCCCCGCCTCCTCTCTTCAGCCCTCCCCCCCTTGCCCGTGTTCTGGACCCCCCGTCTCTGTGGGAGCCACCGCCTCACAGAGTCAGTGTCCCTGGGCTGTGCCACCACACAGCAGCCATGGGCCACTGGGCTTCTCGCCGCCATCGCCGCCAGCACGTGACCGACAGCGATGAGGACGTGACGCTGAGGTGGAGGACGGGGTGGGTGGTGATGATGGCGGGGGCCGTGTTTGCCGTGGGGGTGCTCGCTCTCATCTCACCCACGTCCCCTCCCGCAGCACAAGCGACCCCACAGCGCCTGGAGGACGGTGAGGAGGGGAGGACGTGGCCGCCATCCCACGTCTGGCCTGAGATGGTGAGTGGAGCAGGGGGGTGGCGGGGCTGGGGTCTCCCCTCAGAGCAGGGGGTCCCAGGGCTGACGCTCTCCCCGCCTCCCCACAGCTCCTGCTCATCATCTCCTGACGCTGCCCGACCTGCTGAGCCGGGGCCAGACCTGCTGCTGCCGCCACGAGCTCTGAACAGCGAGGCCGCCTGGGGCCACTTCTGCCCCCTCTGCCCCCACCAGCACCCGGCCCTGCAAGATGCCGCAGTCTCAGCTGTGAGCCCCCGGCACCGCCAAGGGAGGGGAGGGTGGTGGCACTTTGTCCCCAGCCCATGACAACGTCTCTGCTTCCCCCTCCAGACACCAACGGGCTGAGCCTCCAGGGCCTGGGCCCCTGTCAGCAGCCAGCGCTGGTGGCCTCCATCCCATCCCCCTTTGCTCACGGCCACCACAAGCTGCCGCCTGCCCAGCAGCACCTCTTCCTCCTGGGTTATGGCAGGACCCTCTTCTTCCTCCATGACTCTGGCTGCCACACCTGCCACTGCCAGGCCCTCTCCCGTGGCATCGATGACGTACGCCGACCCCTCACCCCACCCCTTTCGCCCATGCCACCGCCACGCTGGGTGACCGTCCCCTCCTCCCCACGGGTGACAGCAGGCCCCTGTGAGGAGCCCACCCATATCTACGTGCTGATGGGGCAGGAGCAGCAACAGCTCAGCAGCAGGTCCTCGTCACAGAAGGTAACGTGCATTGGAGACTTTCAAAAGGCCTTTGAAACTGCTGTGAACCGGGGCCCCGTGAGAGTCATGGGAAGGTCATCAGCCTTGCAGCTCTGCAGCAGTTAAAACTGCCACTGAAACACTCTCGGTGGCAGATGCTGTTCTGTGGGTTTCAATTTGGGTATTTTTTAATCATTTTGTTGAGGTGCAATTCTTTATTTGGAATCAGGTGACGGGATTGACGCTCATCTTCTCTTTCTGGAGCACATCCTGACATCCTTTGTCATCCAGAGCCCTGTGTTCCTGAGAGGAGCGATGGCCACAATGGAGAATGACCTCTGTGAGTAGCAGCTGCAGCAGCAGCCTCGGACTTTGTGAATCCCCAAGGTCAACGGACGTGGCTGGTGCTCAATTCCTGAATACTGATGTGCTGACAACCCAGAGTGGATTCTGGGGCACTTCCTGAGAGCAGCCAGACTTACCAAGGTGTTCTCAATTAGACAGGGGAAGTTGTGTTTCCTCACTCCCTGCCGCTCTGTACAGGAGTTTTAAAGATGTCGTTGCTCGCAGAAAGGTCCGACATCAGTAGGGTTACCTTCTGTGCCAGGTACTTGGTTGTTTTCATCAACTTACAATCAAGAAAAGGGAAGACTTGACCTGCTAATGCCATTCAAGACTCTAGAGGGAAAGGAAGGTTGTCTGGGGCACAGAAACGAGTGTGGGTTTGTTGGACTTGAGGCAAAGTAAGCAGGGGAACACACTTTTTCAAAACTGTTTCTTGACCAGCAAATTGCAATGGCACTGTTAGGCTTGCCCCAACGTATCTCTGTTGGAGGTTAGGGCTGGTTGTCCTGGGTACTCCTGTAGAAAACTTGACTGTTAAAATGCGCTTTCATGCAACAACATTATTTCTTTTCAAATGTGGTTTCTTGGCAGTCGTTGCTGAGGGAATGGCTCCACCACAGAGGATCTTCTTTCCCCTAGAGAAGATTTGCATGGCCTCGCAGCACAACCAGAGAGCTGGAGCGGGACTGCACAACGTGGGCAACCCATGCTTCCTCAATTGCATCCTGCAGTGCCTGACGTACACCACGCTCTGGCCAACCACCTGCTCTCTGGGGAGCACAGCCAGGCCTGTCAGTACTTCTGTGAACATTTCCTTCTAAATCTGCTGGGCAGTTCCCAAGGGCTGCCAGTATCTGGAACTGATTTAGGAGAAAAGCAGCCCTTCTTTGTCAGTCCCTGCAGGGCTGTTCTTTGAACATGCAAGCCTAGAAGCTGCTTCTTCTATCTCTTTCTTTCCCCAGGTCTCAGTCCCTCTTCTTGTAAGTTAAATTCTCTCTGCTTATTGTACAGAAACCTTTGGTGAGTTCAGCATCCCTATCCCAGCATCCAGCTGGATCCCTTCCATTTGTGCTCCTTGGCCCCCCTGCAGCCCCCAGGAGAGCGTCTGGGGGGCTCTTACAGCTTCTGGAGTTTCCCCACTGGTGGGTCCTGTCAGGAGGGGAGGGCAGGACCTTTTCACAGCCCTCTTTGCAGGACATGGCAGGAGGCACGGTGGAGTCTCCAGAGGACAGCAGCTCATCCGCACCAGCCATCACCAGCCAGCAAAGCCGGGCAGGAGCCCAGGAGGCAGCTGCGGGCTGGCCGTGCCCCATCTGGCCAGGCAGGATCAACAGCAGCTCCTCCCTGGGCTCCTGCTTGCGTCGCTTCTTCCACGGCTGTCTCAGTCTGGTGTCCAGAAGGAAAGCTGCGTGCCCGCTGCGCTGTCACCCCCGTGACTGTGTGCTCCACGCTGCACGAGAGGACAGCAGCAAAGAGGAGCGGGGATTCAGCCCTTCTGCCCCCTGCCAGGAGGACGGTGCCAGGGAGAGGCCCAGGAGCAGATCCCCGCACTGGGGCAACGATCTCCGCAGCTGGGTTGTGGAGACCGCGGACTACGAACACTCAGATGGGAGGAGGGGGAGAACCAGTCCCCTGAGCTGTGACCCCACTCACAGGGACGAGGCAGCTCCAAGACCCTCCAATGGCAGCTCCCAGTCTGCACCAGCACCTCCACTGTCCTCCAGCAGCAACTCCCAGTCTGCTCCTGCCCCCAGAGCTGCTCAGGGGCAAACCCGGCCAAGGATGAGACATCGGAGCAGATCGCCACGGCGGGACTATGATCTCTGCAGCCAGTTTCTGGAGATCACAGACCAGCATCGCTCAGCAAGGAGGACGAGGAGCTGGAGAACCAGTCCTCCACGGTCTGACCGAGCCCTAAGGGATGATGCAGCTCCAGGGCCCTCCAGCCACAGCTCCCGGTGTCGTTCTGCACCCAAAGCTGCTCGGGAGCAGACCCAGCTGAGGCAGAGGGAGCGGAGCAGATCCCCGCGGCGCCGCTATGATCTCCACACGCAGTTGTGGAGATCACGGACTGTGACCCCTCAGCACAGAGGAGGAGGAGGAGCAGGAAGGCTTCAGTGCCCTGGAGATGCAGATGAGGAAAACAGTGGGTGGTGACGGGGACAGATTGCAGCCTGGATGAGGGAGGACACAGCATCTGACGCCTGTGGTGCTGGAGAGGAGGAAGAGGAGGAGGAAGAGTCCAGGAGGCAGCAAAGCTGCCCCAGCAGGGACCAAGCTGCCCCAGGGCACCAGCAGCCAGTGCTGCCTCTGGCAGGAAGAGCTCAGAGAGCCCTTCCAGAGCCACGGGCAGCTCTGCCGGCCGGCCCGCCTGCCCACAGGCCCCGGGAGGAAGAGCTGCAACCTGCGGCCACGGCTGGGATCGCTGCTCAGAAACACTCACTGGGCACCAGCGGGCACAACAGCCAAAGCCACGATTAAAAACAAACTCTTGTTGGCCTCGTGAAATTTGAAACTGCCTCGTCCATTTGAAATAATCCCGGAATCCAGTGCTTTTATGAACATTTGATGGTCTTGCCACTTCAAAGCCCTTCATTTTCCTTGAAATTTTAAGATGATATTTCTTATTCGGAGGTTCAGACTCTGGTTGGACTTGATGTTGAATGGTCCATATAATGGGCTCCATAAAATAAGAATCTCGCTTCCTTGTTGTTTTCTTACACTGTCTGAATTTGGTAAGCGAGAGCAAGAGTGGTTGACACTGCCTGTTTTTTGAGAGTAACGTATTCCTGATTCTCCCTCTCTGTATGGTGAAGGTTTCTGCCTGCACTATGATTTTGCTGGGCTGTGAGGCTGTGTTGGAGCAGCAGAGGTAAGAAGTGGTGGCTTTAAAGGCATTGAAGCTGTGGTAAAACCGGCAGGTAAAGCTGGTTTCTTCCTAGAGAGCTGCCTGACAAAAATAGTTACAAGACCCCTGAAGTTGGTGCTTTTGGTATTGATTGATTGATTGATTGATTTCTGGGAAGCAAGAAGTGAGAGCCTGTGCACTCCCATAGGCAGCGCTGCCTCCCAAATAGGTGCACCCTTCTCCACTTGTGTTCCTTCCATGCTGGTGTAGAACAAGGCCATGCAGTAGTGTGCAGATGTGGTGATTGCAATGTGACCATGAGGTCACAGCCCCACGGTGACGTGCTGTGCTGTGTCTTGGCAGCAGCAGCATCATGGTGCGAGCGTGGGGGCCATGGTCCTCACCCTCCTCCTCCTCCTGGTGCCCCTGCCAGCCCGGGACGCCCAGGCTGCTCCAGCCGAGCGCAGGGAGCAGGTGGGCGGGCAGGGGCAGCACCCAGCCCCGAGCAGCTCAGCAGGGCAGCAGTGGGGCCAGGGCTGGGGCTGGGGCCGGGAGAGCAGCCGGGCTGGGCCGGGCAGGGCGAGCCAGGCAGCACCAGGGTGTGGGCAGGGGGCAGACGCCCCGCAGGGAGGGGAGAGGGGCTGCGGCTGCTTCAGGGGCAAGTTGTGGGCAAGCAGGGGCTGGGAGTGGTGGCCCAGGGGCAGAAACCAGCACTGAGTCCCTGTGGGCCCTCGCTGCCCCCCAGCCTCGTGCCACACGGCCCCATCCCAGGGCTCGCTTTGAGCCTTTGGGCCTGTTTCAAATCAAAGCTGGGATTGCTTTGGCCCTTTGGGCCAGTTTTGAGCTAAATCTGGGCACATTTGTGCGCTTTGGGGTCGTTTCTGCCTAGATCTGGGAGTTCTTTGGCTTTGCAGTCCAGTTTCTACCCAAATCTGGGCGTGTTTGGGCCACTTTTGGCCGTTTTTTACCCAAATCTGGGCGTACTTTGACTTTGTGGTCCAATTTCACCCCAAATCTGGGGATGTTATACCCCTTTTTGGCCAGTTTTGATCCAAATCTAGTGGTGCTTTGTTTTTTCTGTCTCTTTTTACCCGATATACTCAGGTGCTTTTGCCCATTTTTTCCCCTAATGGAGGTGCTGTGTTCCCAACTATGGGATGTTTTCACCTTTGCCAACAGTTTTGCTCCCAAATGTGGACGTTTTTGCCTCTTTTGGCCACTTTTTGCCCAAATACTCAGAATCTTTTGCCTGTATTGGCCAATTTAGCCCCCAAATATTTGGAATATTTAGTCATTTCTCCAGTTTTCTCCCTAAGTAGGGCTATTTCTCTGCAATAGATGGGCATTGTTTCTCTCTTCTTTATGTCCTCTTTTACCCGAAATGCAGGAGTATTGCTCTGTGAGCCTGGAAACCTCTCTGGTCTGTGCTTGACTCCAGGCCATGGCACTGGCAGAGTTGATGGAGCTTCTCAGCTGGATCCTGGTTATGAGCCTTGGGCTGTCCCAGAGGTACGTTGTCACTGCCTGTCTGCTTGAAGGAATAAACACTCACGTTTTAATAGGTTATTCACATGTGATTGTCTCCAGGATCATCTCAGAGGCTTTTCAAAAGCTTTTTGGTCCTTGGTGGTGTTACACAGACAAGTCATAAATACTATTTGCCTGCAAACCTGCTAGGTCTCAGCAAAAAGGTCACGTATGTTCCATTTCTAGCTGTGGGAACGTACACCTTTGTGTGTGTCCTGTGTCCTTACCTCACCCCCTCCCGTCACTGCAGGTGACTGAGGAAGAAGGAGATCACAACATGCCATGGAAGCTCCTCCCCTGTGTTTGACTCCCTGTTTGGTTCCTGCAGTCCATGCTGATCAAGCCTCTTGGTGTAATCCTGTTCCTGAGCCTGGGGGCAATCCCAGGGGTAGGTGTTCAGTCTTCATTGGTCACTGGCCTTTTACATTTGTTAATATTTGGTTTATTATTTGTTAACATTTTCCTGCAATAGTTGAGCCTTGCAGTAGCCAGCAGGCTCTTTGCTAGAAGAAACATGGATGGTCATATTTTTGCCCTGGTGCTCCATGCTGCCACCTTAGTGTGGGTTTTCTTTTGTGTGTGTGAGAGGTGTCCTGGTCAGAAGGCCCTGAGAGCCCCCACGTTTGTCCGTCTGGTCCTTGAGGGGTGTTGCATGTGGCCTGGTCACAGTAGTTTGGAAGCTGCCAGGTCCCAGCCAAGGGGTCTGCAGCCCCTCTGCAGCTTTGGCAATTTCAGCATGCGTCTGGGTCCCATGTTGTTGCCTGACCCCCGTCCAGGCACTGCGGGTCACTGAGGACAAGGTAGATCACAACGTGAAATGAAAACTCTTTTCCTTTCTCCTTGATTCCAGCCGTCCCTGTAGGCAGCGGCTACTTGACTTCTTGACTTGAGTCTGTCCGTGAGCCTCGGGGCGATCGCACAGGTACGACCTTGGATCAAATGAGTGTTTACATGTTAATTTTCTGTTCCTGTGAAATTTAGCTTGCTGCTTTCTTGGCTGACGCTTGGTCACGCAGAGGGGAAGTGGGTCCGCCTCAGTGCTGTGCCCCAGAGGGCTCTGCCCTGCAAAGCTCTTTGCCAACTGCTCCATCTCTGCGCTGCTCGCAGTGCCGGCTGCCGAGCCAGCAGCAGGTTGGGGCTGAGTTTAGAGCTGGGTGAGCTCCAGGGAGTCCTTTCTCCTGACAGCTCCAGGCCTGGTTAGTGGCCACTGCAAGTGCTGGATAAATGTTGGCAAGCTGCTCCTGACGGGAAGGGAGAGAGGAGCTGCCACTGGGATGGGTTTGGATCCTGAGGACACAGCGGTGGGTGACAGGGGTGGCCATTGCGGAGGGGCAGTGTGAGCTCTGGTGCTGCTGTCTCCAGGTTGGATCACCAGACCCAGGCCACCATGCTGGTTCGCCAAGTCCTTGGCAGATCCCTGTGGTCCCGTGTTGAGCGCTGGCTGCCAGGTCCTGGGCCTGTGACTCTCAGGGCAGCGGTTTCCCTGAGAGCCTTGCAGTAAAAATCTTTTGGGAAAACTGCTGAGTTTGTGTAACTTATCCAGAGGTGCAGCTGGTCAGTCTTGTGGTTCCTGTGGGTTGTGGCGTGTGTTGTAGTGATGAAAAAAGCTGTGGGCTGGGCGCCCCCAGCTCTTTGCCACCAGCTGAGGAACCCATGTTGGCAGTAATGTACCAGCACTTGCTGTCCCAGCACACAGTGGAATTGCACGCTGTGAATCCTGGTGCTGACATCCCAGAGCCCAAAGCTGGAGAGGGAGAACAGGGCAGCTGCCTGTGCTGTGCTGGGGTGGTGCTGGGTGCAGGTGTTTTGCCAGGGTGTGCTTACTGCTCTTGCTTTTGCAGTGAAGTTCTCAGTGTGCCAGAGCATCTGGGAGACCTCTGACCCTTTCCTGGACCTGGTGCTGGAGATCAGGTAGTGGGGCAGGGTGTGGGTGGGGGGAGCTCTGCTCTCACAGGGGATGTTCCTGCAGCTGCACCGTTACTGCTCTCGAGGCTGCTTAACTGCCAGTGTCAGGCAGGGTGCAGGCAAGAGAGAAGCAGCTTCTGTTGTTGTGCTGCCTCTGTCTGGCAGAGCAGAGCCTGTTGCCTGAGCGTGAGCCACGACTCCTCCATTGAGGCTCCATGGGATTGGGGACAGTACAGCCGTCCCTCATGGCATGCTGGCCAGTGCCTGGCTGGGGTCAGGCTCAGTAATTTGGTGCAGTCTGTGGCCCTGTGCTCATGTTCTATTTTATCTCTCGGGGCCAGTGTCTCTGATCACGTCAAAAAAGCTGTGACCAACAGACCCAGGTCTTCACCAGTGACAGGCCAGGTGAGTCCTGAAGGCTGTTCTGGGCCAGAGCTGCAGGGAGCTGCTGCCCCTCTGCCTGCTCTGCGAGGGCAGGTGGGCTGCAGCTTGGCAGGGAGGCAGGCACTGCACCCAGTGGACAGGTGTGAGGGAGGATGGCTTGCAGGAAGGATCCTGCTCAGTTAAGAGTTGCTGTTTAAGCTTGGAGGGGATGGGATTGCAGTATCACCCTGTGTCCTTGGCACAGTGATTCAGCCTGGAGGCCCAAAAAGCTGCTCGCCCTCCTGCAGATGCCTCCTGTGCCCAGAACAGTTCAGAGCTCCTGCAACACCAGCAATACAAGTGGGGCCAAAGCAGAGCTGTCCTGGCAGAGCTCCTGGGAGAGCAAGCAGCCACCCACCTCACCCAAGCCGCTGCTGGAGCCCATCCCCAGCCAGGAGCCCAGGGGTTGTGGGGAGAATGCTGAGACCCTGGAGAGGGACTCCTGCAGCAGCGGTGCTGCCAGCCCAGTGCACGGCACAGCGGGGATCTGTCCAAAGCGTCCCAGAAGGCCCAGGGTGGAACCAGCAGCTTCTGCACATCTCAGGAATCAGGCTGTGGCATGGACCTCCCTGCTACATCCAGCACCAAGATGGCTGCACCCAAAGACTCCAAATTAGCAAAATTGAAATCGTCCCTGTTGGCCAGTGCTGCTCTGGAGCTGAACATCACCATGTCGTCACCATCACCAGCCATGAAGCTGGTGCTTTCTGCCAAAAAGTGAGCCTGAGCTTCTGCCTGGAGTCTTCGACAGGTGCCTTGTGTCTTCTGAGCTGGAGATTGTGTTGGGGAGAGTGTAGACCGGATGCTGGGTGTCTTGCTAAGCTGGAGGCAGACAGGGAGAGCCCCTCAGCCCCAGGGCTGCAGCGGTTGCTCTGGTTTGGGGTACAGGCCCAGGTCCCCGCTGTTGTTCCCATCCCTGATTAAGGCTGGAGAAACGCCTCCTGTCTTCTTGCTCAGGACAGGGGGGCGGCTGTGCCAGTCCCTGGAACGGGGTGGCCTCACCAGTCTTCTCTGAGTGTCCTGTTCCCTGGGGCAATGGGAGCAGGTGACTCCCCAGCTGGAGGCTGCAGATTCTCCTCCTCCCCAGGCAGGGGCTGGGACCGGCCCTCTGGGCGCCGCTGTGCAACCAGGGCTCAGGACAGCACGGTGGGGTTTCTGTTGTTTAAACTTCCTTCCTTCCTTTTTTTGTTTCTGCTTCTAACAGAAAACTCTTCTAATTGGTTGACCATCCCCCACTTTCCTCTCCCCTTCTGTGTCTTTACCCTTCCTTTTTCTCTGGGCTCATCTTATTTTCTTCTCTTGGCTCATGGAAACCTCTTTTCTTTAGATCACCAAGTTTGTTGTTTATTTTTTTCCACGTCAATAACTGCAGCGCAGCATCCTGTGGAAGGCGAGCAGAAGTGACCATTGCACACCACCTCATTCACAATTTGCCAACCACACCTACCCCATGGACACCACCCACCCCAACTCCTTGGCCTGTTGGCAAGTCGAGGTAAGTGGTGCCAGTGGCTCCCAGGCTCCTGCATGGCAGCAAGGCCAGTAGTCCACGAGGCAACTGTCTGACATGGCAGGTGGCCCGGGGGAGTGGTTTCAGCAGCCACCTCTCCTGTTCTCTTGGATTGGCTAAGATGGCAGCAGTTGGGTGTTGTGCTTGTGCACTGTGGAGTGTGGAGGAAGAGGGGGGCTCCTGCTCCTGACCTGGCCTTCAGATCACGTCAGCCTCTTTTCCTGTTCTGCAGGCTGTCCTCATCTGCTCTCCGTTGGCCAAATCATGAAAAGCCGACCTTCAGCTTCATCCTCAGCTCAGCCCTTTGGCTCCCAGCCTCCCCGTGACCACCTGTTCCACTGCCCACCCTTCGCACCACCTTCCTCCTGCAGCAGCGAGAAGGAGCCCAGCCAGGTCACCCCTGGTTCCTCCAGAAAGTGTCAGTGTAAGCAGCACCGTGGAGCAGACAGCAGCCCTGTGCTCTGGCTGTGAAGGACAAGGATCAAGTCTCCAGCCCCCGAGGAAGAAGAGGAAGGATCTCACAGGAGGGCTCAGTGTCCCCTGCGGGGTAGGAGGTGGCAGGCAAGGGTCCCAGCGGTGTCAGGGAGGCACCCAGCTGTCAGCTCCGAAAGATCAGCCCCGTGGTGCAAGTGTCAGTCCCCAGGACCTGTCTGGACACAGAGCCCATCTGCCCCCTCAAGAGGAAGAAAAAGAGGAGAATGGAGGAGACAGAAGAGGGCTGCTCAGGGTTAGAATTATGTTTAGCATTAGGGTTACAGATTGTGGGTAAGGGTTAGAATGAAGGCTTGGGTTTAGGTTTAGTGTTTAGGGTTTGAATTAGTGATAGGGTTAAAGTTAGGTTTAGGGGTTAGGATTAGAGTTACAGTTTGCTGTTAGGTGCTAGGGTTAGACTTGGGGTTATTGAAGAGTATTATGGTAAGTAGTTAGGGTTAGGGCTAGGGACAGAGTTAAGGTTGGGTTTTGGTTAGAGGTAGGTTTATTGTTTAGGTTTAGAGTTAGTGGTTAGGATTAGGGTAGGGTTAGGGATGAAGAACTGGCATTGTAGTTAGTGGTATGGTTTGTGGATAAGGGAAATGGTTAGATTTTGGGTTTGGGGTTAGGATTAGGGGTCTGGTAGTGCTTGGAATAGTGGTTAGGGTTAAGAGTTAGATTAAGGGTTGGAATTTGGGGTAGAGCTGGGGTTAGCGGTTAGGACCAGGATCAGAGTTTTGCTTAGGGTTATCATTTGTTGGCTATGGTTTCTTGGCTAGTGTGTATTAGTTAGGTTTAGAGTTAGGATTAGTGTTTAGGGTTAAGTTTCAGTGTTAGGGTTAGGGGCTAGGGTTAGAGGATATGTTAGGTTGACATTAGTGCTACAGGTTAGAGTTAGGATTAGGTTTGTATTAGCATCAGAGGGGGCTAGTGTTTCGTCAGATGTAGGGATAGGGCTTTGGGTAAAGCACAGGGTCAGGATTAGAGTTACCAGTTAGGGATTAGGAGTAGTGTTAGGTTGAGATAAGGTGTATGGTGACGCTTAGATATGGGTTAGGGGTTTGGGTGTAGAGTTAGAGTTAGCATTAGGTAAGGTTTCGGGTTAGGTTTAGATTACAGGTAGGTTTAGGGGTTAGGGTTATAGTTAGGATTAGGGTTTGCGGTTAGGGTTAGTGGTTAGTTTTCGAGTTCTAATTAGAGGCAGGGTTAGATTTAGCCTTAGGGAAAAGAATTAATTTTAGTTTTAGGGATAGGATTTGCGTTAGTGTTAAGGTGTAGGTGTTATTTTTAAAGTAAGTCTGAGGTTTAGAATGAGGCTTGCAGGCTAGGGTTGGGGTTAAGGTTTAGGAGTAAGGTTTAGAATAAGTGTTAGGGGTTTGTTTTTGTGGTTAGAGTTAGAAGTAGAGTTAAGGACAGGGTTATAGTAAGTAGTTAGGATTTAGGGTTATGGTTATAGTTAGATTAGGTTTATTGTTAGGGTTTGGTGTTAGGGCTTTGGTTAGGGCTAGAGTTAGCATTAGGTTTCAGGTTTAGACTTAGGGTTAGGATTTACAGTAAAGGTTAGAGTTAGGGTAAAAATTAGGGCTTAATTTAAGGGTTACGTTAGGGTTAGATTGAGAGTTAGGGTTAGAATTTGGTTTAGGTTTAGCATTTAGATGAGGGTTAGGTTTTAGATAAGGTTGAGGGTTAGTGTTAGATAAGGTTTTGGGTTAGGGGATAGAGTTAGGGTTAGAGTTTGGGATAGGTTTATGGAGCATGGTTAGGGTTAGTGTTTGGGATTAGGATTTTGAGTGAGGGTTATGGGTCAGGTTTTGGGTTAGAGTTAGTCTTAGAGCTGGAGTTGAAGTTTGGGCAAGAGGTTAGAGTATAGCGTTTAGGGTTAGGAGTTTGTGTTTGGGCTATATGAGGTTTAGGTTAGGGTTCCGTGGTAGGGTTAAGGTCTAGGGTTAGATTTAGGGTAAAGGTAAGTGTTAGGAGTTCCAGTTAGGGTTAGGCTTAGGAATTAGGGGGTTGGGATAGATTTTGGGGTTAGGGGTTTGAGCTAGGGTTAGGGGAAGGGTTACATTTAGGGTTAGAAATAGGGTTAAACGTAGGGCAAGGGGTCAGAGTTAGGGTTAGAATTCCTGTGTTTGAGTTAGATGAGGTATAGGATTAGGGTTATGTGTTAGAGTTAGGCTTTAGGGTTAGGAGTTATGGTTAGTGCTAGAGCTAGGAGCTAGGGATTAGTCTGAGAGGTAGGGTTTGAGGTTCGGGTATGTGTTTGCATTGGGGTTTGGGTTAGGTGTTTAAGTATTAGGGGTAGGATTTGATTAGTGTTGGAGTCCGAGAGTAGTGTCAGTGGAAGTGGTTAGGGTTAGTGGTTAGTTTTAGGAGGTAGGGCTTGGGTTAGGGTTATGTTTAGAGTCAGGTTTAGGGTTAGAGTTAGGGGTAGGGTCAGGGTTTGATTAGGATTAGGGTTAGAATTAAGGTTAGGGCTTTTGGGTTTGGGTTAGGGGTAGAGTTTGGTTTTAGGTTTAGGCTTAGATTTGTGATTACAGTAAGAGGGCTAAGCATTAGGTTTAGAGTTGGAGTTAGAGTTAGGGGCTTGCATTAGAGTTCCATTAGGGTGAAGAGAATTGGGTAGAATTTAGGGTTAGGCTTAGGGTTGAGGGAGTAGCATTAGTGGACATAGTTAGGAGTAGCTTAGGTGTAGGAGTTGGGGCTTGGGGTAAGATTTAGGGGTTGGGGTTAGAGTTAGGGATAGGAAATATAATTAGGATTAGGGTAAGGGTTAGATCAAAGTTGAGGGGTTAGGCAGTAGTGTTAGAAAAGGTGGTTAGGGTTAGGTTTTAGAATTCTGTTGGAGATAGGGGTTCGGGTTCATGATTAGGGAGTAATGTTATTGTAAAAGGTTAAGATTAGCATAGGAGATTAGGTTTAGGGGTGAGGCTAGAGTTAGGGTTAGAGTTAGGGTTAGGATTCTGTTTAGAGGTCAGGTAAGGGTTAGATTTCATGTTAGGGTTAGATTTCATGTTAGGGTTAGTGTTGGGTTAAGTTGGTTGAAGGGTTGTGGTTGAAGTTAGGTTAGTGATAGGGTTATGGTTTGGTTAAGGTTAGGGTTTAGGTTTAGTGTTAGGACTAGGTTTCAAGTTAGGGTTAGAGTTAGTATTAGGGTTTAGGCTTACCATTAAGGTTATAGTTAGTGTTAGGGGTCAGCATTAGGGTTATCATGTTTGTGTTAGGGAGTAGTGTTACGGTTAGGGAAACTGGTTAGGGTTAGGTAGGGTTAGTTTCAGGGTTTAGGGGTTATTGCTAGAGTAAGGGTGAGGTTTAGAATGATGGTTACTGGCTAGGGTTAGGGTTAAGGTTTAGGGCTGAGCTTTAGAGTCAGCTTTAGGGGGTTGGTGTTAGGCTTAGGTATTAGGGAGAAGAATTAGGGTTAGACTGAAGGATAAGATTATGGCTAGGATAAGTGGTTAGGACTTCGGTTTAGGGTTATAGTTCCTTTTAGGGTTAGATTAGAGTCAGTTATTGGGTAGCGTTACCAGTTAGGGAGAAAGGTTGGAGTCAGGGTTTGATGTTAGCGTTACACTTTGGGTTGGGGGTGTTGTTAGGTTGGGGATTGGATTTCTATTTGTGTGATGTTAGTCTTAGGGTTAGAGTTAGAGTTTGTCTTAAATTTTAGGATTAGTATTTAGGTTTACATTTAGGCTTAAGTTTTAGGATTTGGTTTAGGGTAATGGTTGGATTAGGGTTAGTATTAGGGGTTCCGGAGTTGTCTTAGGGGCAGAGTTAAGTTTTGGGGTTAGATTTAGAGGTAGGGTTAGATTAAGGTTTAGGGTTAGAATCAGGGTTAGGGCATTGAATTAGTTTTAGAGTTAGGGTTAGAGGTTGATTTAGCCTTTGCTTTAGGATTACAGTAAGTGATTGGACTAACATCAGAGTTTTAGATTTAGGGATAGGTGTTAGGGGTAGTGTTAGGGTTATTATTAGGGTTTGATTAGGATTAGGTTTAGGGTTTATGGGTAGGGATGCGGTTAGTGGTAAAGGTTAGTATTAGGCTTAGTGTTAGAGGTAAGGATTAAGGTTAGGGGTTAGGGAATAGTGTTAGTATAAGCAGTTAGACTTCATGTTTTGCGGGAAAGGGTAGGAATATGGTTAAGGTTAGCACTATTTGTAAGTATTACAGTTATAGTTAGGTTTAGGTTAGGGGTGAGTGTTAGGGGTTAGAGTTAGAATTAGGGTTAGGGTTAGGGGTAAGGGTTAGAGGTCAGCTTAGGGGTTACCATTATAATTCGGGTTAGATTTAGGGTTAGAATTAGGGTTAGATTTTAGACTTAGAGTTAAGATTTGAGTTAAAGATAGGGATTAGGATTAGGGTTGGGGTAAGGGTTGGATTAGAGTTAGATGTTGGGGTTAGGAGTTTTGTTATTTGGATGGTCAGGTTTAGGTTTTAGATTTATATTGAAGGGTTAGGGCTAGGACACTGGGTTAGGGTTAGAGGTAGTGTTAATGTTATTTTTGGGATAGCGGTTTAGGGTTATAGTTAGAATGATGGGTTAGGATTTAGCATTAGATTAGAGATCGGTTTTGGTTAGGGTTTAGGGTTAGGCTTAGAGGTTAAGTTAATGGTTAGGGTTAGATAATGGGGCTGGGTTAGTGTTAATTTTAGTATAAGTGCTTACGGTTGGTGGCTGGGTTCATGGGCTAGGGATATGAATGGGGCTAGGATTAGACTAGGGTTATGTTTAGGTTTAAGGTTTGGTTTAGAGGTGAATTTTGGGGTTAGGTGTAGATTTCAGGTTAGAATTAGCGTTAGGTTAGGTTAGGTTAGTTACGGCTTACCATTAAGGTTAGGCTGGTGATAGTGTTAGGTTAGGGTTAGAGTTTAGTATTGGGGTTAGAGTTTAGGGTCACTGTTAGAGTTAGTGCTAGGGTTAGAGCTCAGTTTTAGATTTATGGTTAGAATTAGCGGTAGGGGTTAGCATTAAGTGTAGGGTAAGGTTTGGAATAGTGTTAGGTTTCGCGGTTAGGGTGTCGTGTTAGGGTCAGTTGAAGTGGTTAGGTGTAGAGTTTAGGTTTATGGGTTAGGGACAGAGATAGGGTTATGGTTAAGTTTAGATTTAGATTTAGGTTTATGATTAAAGTTAGAGGTAGGGTTAGGGTTTGAGTTTAGGCTTAGACTCAGGCTTTGATTTAGGATTAGAGTGAGGGTATGGGTTAAGCATTATGGTTAGATTTTTTTAGGGGTAGGTGTTAGGGGGTAGGCTTACAGGTAGGATTAGGTTGTGAATAGGGTTAAGGTTAGGGGATGGGGGTAGAGATTAGGTTAGAGTTATGGTTTAGCAATGAATGTTCATATATGTGGTTATGGTTAGGGGTTAGTTTTATTGGTTAGGGGAAGGGTTAGTGATTAGGGAGATGAGTTAGTATTATAGTTAAGGATAGGGTTAGGGTTAGCAGTTATGACTTAGGGTTAGGGTTTCAGCTAGGGTTAGATAATGGTTAGGGTTAGAGTTGGCATTACCAGTTGGGGGAAGGGTTAGAGTTAAGGTCTGGTGTTATGGTTTTGGTTGGGGTAGAGTTAGCATTAGATGTTTAGGGTTAGACTTGGAGTTGGGGTTAGGAATTACAGTTAAGGTTAGCATTAGGGTAAAAGTTAGGGCTTAGTGTAAGGGTTAAGTTAGGTTTATGAGTTAGGATTGCATTTAGAGTTAGGGTTAGCACTAGGGTTGTCATTTAGATAAGGGTTAGTGTAGGATAAGGTTTAGGGTTAGGTTTAGATTAGGGTTAGGGAATAGAGTTAGAGTCGGGGTCAGGATTAGAGTACAGGTTAGGTTTAGGGGTAAGGGCCTATGGTTAGTGCTTGGGGTTAGGCATTTGAGTTAGGGGTTAGTTTTCAGGTTAGGGTTAGGCTTACTGTTAGGGTTAGGAGTTAGGGTTAGGTTTAGAATTGGGGTAAGGGCTTGGGGTTACAGTTAGATTAGTTTTAGGTTAGGGTTGGTGGTAGGGGTTTATTTAGGGTTAGGGAGTAGCATTATTATAAGTGGTTAGGATTACTGTAAGGGGGCAAGGTTAGGGGTGGGGATAGGGTTAAGGTTAGAATGATGGGTTAGGGTTGCAGTTAGGGTTTGGGATTAGGGGGTAGAGTTAGGTTTCGGGACAGGGGTTTGGGGTTCAGATTAGATTCAGGGTTAGGGTTTAGGATAAAGATTAGGCTTTTGGTAAGTGTTGGGTTAGTGTTATGGGTTGGGGTTACGGAGTAGTGGAAGTGGTTAGGAGTAGGTTTAGGTACTAGGGTTAGATTTTGGGTTAGAGTTAGGGTTTGGATTTACATTTTGGGTTTGGTTAGTGTTCAGGTTAGAGTTAGGGTTAGTGGTTAGTTTTAGATTTACAGTTAGGGTTAGATTTAGGGGCCAGGGAGTTGTGTCAGTGGAAGTGGTTAATGTTAGGGGTTTCAGGATTTAGGGTTTGAGTTAGGGTGAAGTTTCAGATTAGATTTAGGGTTAGGGTTAGATTAGAGTTAGGGGATGGTGTTTACAATTAGACTTATGGTTAGGGCTTTGGATGAGGTTTACAGTTAGGATTAGATTAGTGTTAGGATATAGTTAGGGCTAAGCATTAGGTTTTAGAGTTAGGGAATAGTGTTAGTGTAAGCAGTTAGGGTTAGGTTTTAATATTAGGGTTGAAGGGTAGGACTAGGGTTAGGGTTAGAGTTAGAATTAGGATTATGGGTAAGTATTACAGTTAGATTAGGTTTAGAAGAGGGTTAGAATGTAGGGTTGGAGGTAGCGTTAGGGGTTAGTTTTATGTTTTGGGTTAGAGTTAGGAGTATGTTTTAGCTTTAGATTTAGTTTAGAGTTAGGGATGGGGTTAGCATTAGGGTTAGGGTTAGGCAGTAGTGTTAGTGGAATGGTCAGAATTAGGTTTTAGATTTATATTGGAGATGGAGGTTGGGGTTGGCATTAAGGATTGCAATTCTGGTTAGTGGTTAGGGGGTAGTGTTAGTGTAAGTCGTTAGGATTAGTGTAAGGGGTTAGGTTTAGGGGTTAGGGGTTGGGATAGCTTTAGGGTTAGGATAATGGGTTAGGGTTTGAATTACGGTTAGTTTAGTGTTAGAGTCAGTCGTAAGAGTTACAGGTTAGGAGTTAGGGTTAGGGCTTGGTTTAGTGTAGTGTTTCGTTTAAGGCTGGTGTTAGTATGATGTGTTAGGATTAGTTTTAGGGTTAGGATAGGGTTATGGGTTAGGGTTAGAGGTAACATTAGGGTGATATTTCAAGTAAGAGTTAGGGGAAGGCTAGGGTTAGGGTTAGTTTTAGGGTTAGGGAGGGTTTGGTTTAGGTTAGATTTCGGGCTAAGAGATAGGGTTAGGGTGGTGATTGGGTTAATGTTATGGTTAGTTTCAGGTGAATGATAGGTGTAGGGTAAGTTTTAATCCAGGGGTTAGGACGAGGGTTAGGGTAAGGGATGGATAAGTGTTAGGGTTAGGGCTTAGGGAGTGGTGTCAGTGGAAGTGGTTAGGGTTGGGGTCTGGCTCAGGGTCCCAGGGGGATTTGTGAGGTACCAAGGCCTGGATGAAGAGCTCCCTTCTTGGTCACACACATCCAAAAAGACGGGGACACGTCTGTGACTGATCTGCCTGGCGCTGTCCCACCAGCAGTGGCAGATGCATCCTGGAGAGGAGTGGAGCTGCCAGGCACTGTCAGAGGATCTCCCTGAGGTGCCACTCGCTGCCCACCCAGACTCACACCCTGTCCCTGGCTGTGACAGATACACCAGCTACGAGCTCTGGACACAGGACACAACAGTCCAACAGCAAAGACCGTCTCTCCTGTCCTGAAAGACTCTTATGACCCCTGGAGCCCAAAGCCATGGACCACATGAACTCACTGGACATTTTAGAGGCGTGGCCTATAGACTGAGGAATGAGATCTGTGTGTATATCCAGAGACAGGAAAGTGCTCTTGATTAACTGGAATGTATTGGAGAGTGTGGGACCAGGGCACAACACAGATGGTGCAGAATAAGGGGGGGGCACTGTCCTGGTTTCAGCTGGGAGAGAGTTAATTTTCTTCCTAGCAGCTGGTAGAGTGCGGTGTGTTGGATTTAATCTGAGAAGAATGTTGATAGCACAGGGATGTTTTGGTTCTTGTTAAGCCATGTTTATCCCAAACCAAGGAGTTTTCATCAAGGAGGCTGGAGATGCACAAGAAGCTGGGAGGGTCACAGGCAGGACAGCTGGCCCAAGTGGCCAAAGGGATATTCCACACCATATGATGTCATGCTTGGCATGTAAACTAGAGAAAAGTTATCTGGGGGACCGCTGTTTGGGATCTGGCTGGGTGTCACTCAATGGGTTGTGAGCAATTGCATTGTGCGTGACCTGGTTTATATCTCCAGTTATTATTATTACCATTTTTGCAATTACTACTATTACTACTGCCATCATTATTATTATAATTACTATTGCTATAATTATTTTATTTATTACCATTATTATGTTATATTTATTGTAGCTATTGTAGCTATTATTATTGTTTTCCCTTTCTGTCTCATTAAACTGTCTTCATTCTAACCCAAGATGTTTATTTCTTTCCTGATTCCCTCTCCCACCCCACTGGGCTGGAGGGAGTAAGAGAAGGGCTGTGTGTGATGTTCAGCTGCCTGCTGGGTTCAACAAAACAGTCCTGGTAAAAGGAGTGATCATGCAAGGTGTCCCAGAGGAAGAGGTGAACCTGAGGAGGGCACAGGGTAACAAGGGCCCTTCAATGCCAGGACAGGCTGTGAGGAGCCAGGATGCCAAAAGATGTCAGACTGGAGAATGTTTCAGGACACCATCCTGGAAGCCCAGAGGCTGGATCTGGTTCAGCCCTCCCCTGCCCTTGGTGCCATGAGAGACACCCCATGGTCCTGCCCAGCCTTGTCCTGGGCTCCTGAGCCAGCTGGGAGGATGGAAAGGGCTCAGCAGCAGTGATCCTCATCCAGCTGGGTCTGTTTCCCAGCCCAACCAGCGTGGCCAGAGCAGAGTCAGCCCATGGCCCCAGGGCACCGCAGCCCCTCGCTCTGCAGAGCAG
This sequence comes from Columba livia, assembly GCF_036013475.1. Taxonomy (NCBI): domain Eukaryota; kingdom Metazoa; phylum Chordata; class Aves; order Columbiformes; family Columbidae; genus Columba; species Columba livia. The sequence goes on along the minus strand of NC_088623.1, from coordinate 492,102 downwards.
CATCGCCAGCTCAGGGCCCTGTGGGGAGCACAGGGAGGGAACCAGGACCAGCCGGCCAGGCCAGGCTGGACACCCTCCCCTGGGGAAAGGGATGTCCCTGGAGAAGAGCAAGGGAGCATTTCTGTGCCTGCAGGGAGGAATCCAGGAGGAAGAGAAACCTCCTTCTGCAGACACTCATTTGGGTCAGGCTGCTCTGTTGCTGGAGCAGGACTCTTGTTCTGGTCTGAGGAGAGGGGCTGGCACTGATGGACACAGCTCATCTGTGGTGGGGATCTGCTGGAGCTGGATCTGCTTTTCCTGTCTGTCCACAGCTCTTCAGGAGACACTCTGCATCGGTATCCATTGGAGAATTCTACTGTAATAAGTGGTGGTCAAAATTTTTAATGTTGAACAAATCGAGTAGGATTCAATTGTATTATGCATATTATTGTAAGCAGTAACTGTGCTTGTGCGAGTTTGATTATGTTTTGTAGAACCTTGTAGTAGTAGTCAAAGACAATGCCATAAATAACAGGACTACCAGGTGGTGCCATAAATAACAGGACTCCCGGATGGTGCCACAGATAATAGGACTCCCAGATGGTGTTACAGATAACAAAGCGCTCGGATGTTGCAACAGATAACAAAAGTTCCAGAGGCGGAAATTCCCAGCACGTAAACGAACGCATAACGTATATAAGCACATACGAAAGGTTGATTTGGTGTGCCTGTTGGTGGAACTGAGCTTCCCCCGGTCACCCAGCGCTGTTTTGCCTAATTACCGCTTGCTAAATAAAATCTCTGGGAGGGACTCCTAAACTTCAGGGAGGCGCCCCGTCCCGTTTTCAGACGGCCCTGGAGTGGACGGAGGATCGCCCTGAAACCTTAACCTCCGAACCCTAAATTTAGGTAATTAGGCAAAAGAATTGAACCCCGTAAACCTTTGTGCACGAAGAACCGGACGAAGACCCCAGGGAGGGTAAGTATAGAAAGCGATTCCGTTCGGTTGGGGTGGGTATCCTGGAGTGTGCATGAACGAGACGCCCCCCCCCGGCTTGGGGAGGAAGCGAAGTGAGTGTGGACCCTGTAAGGCAGGGCGGGACTCTCTAGTAGTGCGGTTCTCATAGCCCGTGAGGGCGTGAGCCACGAACGAGGGGTGCGTGTGTGTGTGAAAAGAAGACACTCCGGAAGATGGGACAGAAGAAGGGCAAGCCTTCTGATCTCATGGGGAAGGGACCCACAGAGAGGTTGCCAGATATTCCCCGAGAATCCTCATTGGGCCTTGTGTTCACTGGGAAGGGACCCACGGAGAGGTCTAGCACGCGAAACAAAAATAGGGAAAAGATGGTTTACTATTGCATGCATGGCTGGGGAAACCAGCAGATTAGACCAGATCATTTATTTTGGCCAATTTTTGGGTCATATGAGAATTGGATTTGTCAGGCCCTAAATCTTTACCAACGGCACCAACAAGGGCCGGGTGCTGACATTAAGTGGCCCCAGCAGCGCCCTAACTGGGATAATCAAAACCCGGAACACAGGGGCCATATGGGAGATCTCCGCACTATAATCGTCCAAGGGATTAGGGAATCTGTCCCTCGAGGGCAGAACATAAATAAAGCCTTTAAAGAACAACAAAAGAAAGATGAAACTCCCACAGAATGGCTAGAAAGACTAAGAAAGAGCTTGCAGCTTTATTACGGTATAGACCCTATGACACCGGTTGGGCAAGCTCTTTTAAAAACACAGTTTGTGGTGAAGTCATGGCCGGATATTAAAAAAAAAAAAAAAGTTAGAAAAATTGGAAAATTGGCAAGAGAAAGGGTTGGATGAGTTGCTAAGGGAAGCACAGAAGGTTTATGTGAGAAGGGAGGAAGAGACTCAGAAGAGGCAAGCTAAAATGTTGGTAGCGGCAGTTGGAGAGGGACAGAGGACGGCTCCACAGAAGGGAGGGCCACCACGCATAGGTGGGAACGGGCCACCTCAGGGAAGTCAAGTCGGACTGAAGGATTTGAAGGAAATCGAATGTTTTTACTGTCAGAGGAAGGGTCATATGCGAAGGAGCTGTAGGAAACGTATACAGGATGAGAAAATGTATTATTTTGAGTAGGGGTGTCAGGGGCTCTATCTGCTGGGGACTCCTAAAACAACAGAGCCCTTGATAAAATTAAAGTTAGGTCCCCAGTGCCAGGAAATGGAATTCCTGGTGGATTCTGGGGCAGAAAGACCTATTGTCCAAACTGTGCCCCGGGGATGTGCTCCATCTTCGGAGAAAATAGAAGTAATAGGAGCAAAAGGAGACCCCTTTTCTGTACTAGTAATTAAAGGGGTAGAAATAGAATCCCCATCCCGAATAGGGACAGGGTCCCTTTTATTAGTGCCTGAAGCTGAATATAACCTATTAGGAAGGGATTTAATGGTCGAATTGGGAATTAGTTTAGAAATAAAAGATCGGGAATTGAAAGTAAAACTATACCAAGGTAAGAGAGGATTTAGAAGAAGAAGAGGAGTTTTTATGTGGATCATCATGGGTAGTGGACGGGAAAAGGAAGTCAGGATACGCTATAATAGATGGAAACAGCTGGACAACTAAGGAGTCAGGTCCCCTTAACTCAGGATGGTCAGCGCAGGCTTGTGAGCTGTTCGCAGTATTGAGGGTGTTACAGTTGTTAAAAGATAAGAGAGGGGACTGATGAATTCTCAGGGTAAAGGATTAATACATGAGACCTTAATAAAGCAAACTTTGGAGGCATTAAGAGGGCCCAAACAAATTGCGGTAGTTTATGTAAAGGGCCATCGGAAGGGAACCTCCGCGCAAATAAGAGGGAATAATTTAGCAGATGAGGAAGCTAAGAAAGCTGCGTTGCTGGTAATAAAAGAAATGGGCAGCTGGAATCAGCAGTTTCCAAAAAGTGTTAGAATGGAAGAATCCTTTTTGCACTCTTTTCTTAATATTAAGGACATTCTTAAAACTAGTTAACACGTCAGTGTATTAGTTTTTAAACTTCAAGGTATTTTCGGGAGCTTTTACTTAATAAGAATAAAACTTTGTTATTGTGCAATATTTGTTCATTAGTTTAAAAATTGTCACCTTTGAGAGTTGGTCCCATATAAATGTATCTTCTGTCAGGGAGTTTTAAATTCCAGATTTCTTTTTTGTTACTTTGTATTTTGAAATCTGTTTTCCTATGTGCTTGTACTCTGTGCCTTCAGCTTGTGCACTTTGCAACTTTATAGACCATATTTTGTTACTGCAAAATGTGTTCTTGAGGCAAAACTTGACGTGAACAAACATGCTGCAAAGTTGCACTTTTCTCTTGCTTTAATGGGAGGTGAATCTGAAAAAAAAGTCGAACCTATCACCGTCCCTAATCGTGACTTGGAAGTTTGTCCCCTTTTATTTTACATGTGTTTTAGTGTTCAGTGTGGGGACCAACTCTCGTAGAACCCCTTTCATTGACTTTTCAGTGGCTTCCATAATCGCAATAGATTGAGGTGTGAATTCCAGACTGAATAAGATACTAAGATGTGTTTGATGCTGTGCTATGTAGAAATATTTGGGGCAAATTCTTGGGTTTTGTAGGTCTGCAAAGTGCATCTCTGGCAGCACGAACCAGACTTGCAGTTGGTTGATCAGTGAACAGTGGCACCTGTCCAAGGTCACTTTGTGGCTCCTGTGCCGTTTCTCCTGTCCAGGGGACCGAGCAGAGTGGGGGGGGAGGTGTTGTCCCTGCCACATATGTTCTTTGTTTTTTTTTCCTGCGTTGTGTGGTGAAGTCCCGCGGGCCCTTTTGTGCTTGTGTGGCTTCGTAAGAACTGTTAAAGCGAGGTCTGGTGGTCTAGAGACCACCTTTAGATATAGCAATACATCGTATCAAACCAGGAAATCAAGTACTCATAAAAACATGGAGGGAATCATCGCTAACCCGTCCTGGGAGGGACCTTTCCTTGTTTTACTCACCACAGATACCGCAGTCCGCACCGCGGAAAGAGGATGGACACACGCTAGTCGAGTAAAAGGTCCTATCCTGCACACAGACTGGGAAGTCACCGGGAAACTGGATGAGTTGAAGCTGACCTTCAAGAGGAAACAGACACGTGACGCACAGCCCTGGATACTAGGCTTTTATGGACAATTGTAAGGAATTACAGAAGTCGCACATCGCATGTCCTGTATGTAAGCAATGCAATCCGTGGGTATGTCGCGTGTGTCACGGGTGTGGGATACAGCAGTGAAAAAAAGTTTCCTTATGTTGAACGATGGTGTAATGAGTGTTGGGAAAAAAAACCTTAGATACCATTAGGATATTAATAATCACTGATAAGTCCAGACATTTGGGAAATAACCAAGAGGAAGTGTAAGAAGCGTTTTGGTAAGAAAAGATACAGGAAGTGTTCCAAACCCTGTGAGGATTCGGGACAGTGGCCAAACCCTTGTATTTGAAAATAGCCCTATTGGGTTCAATATTGGAAAGTGGGTTGTGACAGAACAAGGAGAGGATTCAGGAGGCAGTCCCCTGAAGACTACAACTGCTGCCGAGAAGAAAACTTACCCGGCTACTCTGAAGCAACAGAGTAGGCCCAGGGCAAGGCAGAGGGGTATCCTTGTGGGGATTGGCAAGTGCCTCCGAAGACTTCTAAAATAAAGCAGCTCCTTAAGCAGAACAACCCTCAACAAAATGAACCTCCACTGGCTGATTTTCAGCCAGCCAGGGGCCGGGTTGCTCTCCCTAATCCTCCTTACCTTACCGGTAATGATAGCAATAAAGCAGGGGAGTTCTCACCAACCTTTTAAATGGACCCTCTATCGATGGGAGGACCAAACGATAATACAACAACAGACCACATCAGGGTCACCTTCTTTTACTGTAACCTTATGCCAATTAGTTCAGATTGAGCCATGCCTTAACAAAATGGGGTTTTATATGTGCCCCAGCACAGGGCCCTCGTATTGTAATACCCCAGGACACTATTACTGCTCTTACTGGGGGTGTGAAATGATTGCCTCAAGCTGGCCAATTCCTCCGGCAAATACTGATAAGTTCTTAAAGGTTGGATGGGGACCTGTAGGATGCATTCCTCCTTCGAACCAAGGCCGCCAACTAAAACTCGGTTATCCTCGCAACCGAAACGAGCGGGACAGTGATGGCGAGTATGAATATATATTCCTTAACATAACAAACCCTGAACATAGTGGATGGTTTGTTAGAAAAAACCTGGGGAATGCGATATTATCGACCGGGTGCTGATAGAGGAAGCATGTTTCTCATAAAGAAAGAAGAAGTTAAACCGACCCCTCTAGGTAGGGAGACAAAGACAGTAGAGAAGGAGAATATAATAGTAATAGAGGAAACTGTCACTGAAGCCTTGAAATCTCTGAATATTGAAGCCCCGGAATCTTTGAATCCTCTATGGGGAATTATTCTGGCTGCTTATCAAACTCTAAACTATACTCAACCCAACTTAACCATGGGTTGCTGGTTGTGTTATAATGTTAATCCACCCTTTTATGAAGCTATAGGGGATAATCGTCGGTATACCATAAACAAGGAGTCTATGCCTATTCAATGTCCCTGGGAAAAGCAGAAAAGAGGGATAACTATGCAACATGTAACTGGGATAGGGACTTGTACAGGTAAAGTACCAAATTCCAAGAGACCACTTTGTGGGAATATCATACCAAGCCTTAATAAAACCACAGGATATATTATTCCCCTGAATAGAATAAAATGGATATGTTCCAGGACGGGACTTACTCCATGTGTGTCTTTAAAAGTGTTTAACAGTTCCCGAGAGTATTGCATGTCAGTTACTATCATTCCAAGGATATTATATCATCAAGAAGATGTGATGTATCCTAAATCGATTTATTGGACTAGTTAAAAACTGTGTAGAGCGGGTACACCTTATGCTGCTACAGAAACATGGAACTGATGAAGAAGCTGAAATGACCTTACTAGCCCGAAAAGCGGTAACTCGATTTGATCAACAAATAAATGAGTAAAAAAAAAAAAAGGGGGGGAATTGTAATAAGTGATGGTCAAAATTTTTAATGTTGAACAAATCGAGTAGGATTCAATTGTATTATGCATATTATTGTAAGCAGTAACTGTGCTTGTGCGAGTTTGATTATGTTTTGTAGAACCTTGTAGTAGTAGTTAAAGACAATGCCATAAATAACAGGACTACCAGGTGGTGCCATAAATAACAGGACTCCCGGATGGTGCCACAGATAATAGGACTCCCAGATGGTGTTACAGATAACAAAGCGCTCGGATGTTGCAACAGATAACAAAAGTTCCAGAGGCGGAAATTCCCAGCACGTAAACGAACGCATAACGTATATAAGCACATACGAAAGGTTGATTTGGTGTGCCTGTTGGTGGAACTGAGCTTCCCCCGGTCACCCAGCGCTGTTTTGCCTAATTACCGCTTGCTAAATAAAATCGATTGATTGACGCAGAATCGATTTATTGGCTCTTATTTATAACAAATTTTGGTGCCGTGACTCGGATTAAGGATCTCTGGGAGGGACTCCTAAACTTCAGGGAGGCGCCCCGTCCCGTTTTCAGACGGCCCTGGAGTGGACGGAGGATCGCCCTGAAACCTTAACCTCCGAACCCTAAATTTAGGTAATTAGGCAAAAGAATTGAACCCCTTAAACCTTTGTGCACGAAGAACCGGACGAAGACCCCGGGGAGGGTAAGTATAGAAAGCAATTCCGTTCGGTTGGGGTGGGTATCCTGGAGTGTGCATGAACGAGACGCCCCCCCCGCTTGGGGAGGAAGCGAAGTGAGTGTGGACCCTGTAAGGCAGGGCGGGACTCTCTAGTAGTGCGGTTCTCATAGCCCGTGAGGGCGTGAGCCACGAACGAGGGGTGCGTGTGTGTGTGTGAAAAGAAGACACTCCGGAAGATGGGACAGAAGAAGGGCAAGCCTTCTGATCTCATGGGGAAGGGACCCACAGAGAGGTTGCCAGATATTCCCCGAGAATCCTCATTGGGCCTTGTGTTCACTGGGAAGGGACCCACGGAGAGGTCTAGCACGCGAAACAAAAATAGGGAAAAGATGGTTTACTATTGCATGCATGGCTGGGAAACCAGCAGATTAGACCAGATCATTTATTTTGGCCAATTTTTGGGTCATATGAGAATTGGATTTGTCAGGCCCTAAATCTTTACCAATGGCACCAACAAGGGCCGGGTGCTGACATTAAGTGGCCCCAGCAGCGCCCTAACTGGGATAATCAAAACCCGGAACACAGGGGCCATATGGGAGATCTCCGCACTATAATCGTCCAAGGGATTAGGGAATCTGTCCCTCGAGGGCAGAACATAAATAAAGCCTTTAAAGAACAACAAAAGAAAGATGAAACTCCCACAGAATGGCTAGAAAGACTAAGAAAGAGCTTGCAGCTTTATTACGGTATAGACCCTATGACACCGGTTGGGCAAGCTCTTTTAAAAACACAGTTTGTGGTGAAGTCATGGCCGGATATTAAAAAAAAAAAAAAAGTTAGAAAAATTGGAAAATTGGCAAGAGAAAGGGTTGGATGAGTTGCTAAGGGAAGCACAGAAGGTTTATGTGAGAAGGGAGGAAGAGACTCAGAAGAGGCAAGCTAAAATGTTGGTAGCGGCAGTTGGAGAGGGACAGAGGACGGCTCCACAGAAGGGAGGGCCACCACGCATAGGTGGGAACGGGCCACCTCAGGGAAGTCAAGTCGGACTGAAGGATTTGAAGGAAATCGAATGTTTTTACTGTCAGAGGAAGGGACATATGCGAAGGAGCTGTAGGAAACGTATACAGGATGAGAAAATGTATTATTTTGAGTAGGGGTGTCAGGGGCTCTATCTGCTGGGGACTCCTAAAACAACAGAGCCCTTGATAAAATTAAAGTTAGGTCCCCAGTGCCAGGAAATGGAATTCCTGGTGGATTCTGGGGCAGAAAGACCTATTGTCCAAACTGTGCCCCGGGGATGTGCTCCATCTTCGGAGAAAATAGAAGTAATAGGAGCAAAAGGAGACCCCTTTTCTGTACTAGTAATTAAAGGGGTAGAAATAGAATCCCCATCCCGAATAGGGACAGGGTCCCTTTTATTAGTGCCTGAAGCTGAATATAACCTATTAGGAAGGGATTTAATGGTCGAATTGGGAATTAGTTTAGAAATAAAAGATCGGGAATTGAAAGTAAAACTATACCAAGGTAAGAGAGGATTTAGAAGAAGAAGAGGAGTTTTTATGTGGATCATCATGGGTAGTGGACGGGAAAAGGAAGTCAGGATACGCTATAATAGATGGAAACAGCTGGACAACTAAGGAGTCAGGTCCCCTTAACTCAGGATGGTCAGCGCAGGCTTGTGAGCTGTTCGCAGTATTGAGGGTGTTACAGTTGTTAAAAGATAAGAGAGGGGACTGATGAATTCTCAGGGTAAAGGATTAATACATGAGACCTTAATAAAGCAAACTTTGGAGGCATTAAGAGGGCCCAAACAAATTGCGGTAGTTTATGTAAAGGGCCATCGGAAGGGAACCTCCGCGCAAATAAGAGGGAATAATTTAGCAGATGAGGAAGCTAAGAAAGCTGCGTTGCTGGTAATAAAAGAAATGGGCAGCTGGAATCAGCAGTTTCCAAAAAGTGTTAGAATGGAAGAATCCTTTTTGCACTCTTTTCTTAATATTAAGGACATTCTTAAAACTAGTTAACACGTCAGTGTATTAGTTTTTAAACTTCAAGGTATTTTCGGGAGCTTTTACTTAATAAGAATAAAACTTTGTTATTGTGCAATATTTGTTCATTAGTTTAAAAATTGTCACCTTTGAGAGTTGGTCCCATATAAATGTATCTTCTGTCAGGGAGTTTTAAATACCAGATTTCTTTTTTGTTACTTTGTATTTTGAAATCTGTTTTCCTATGTGCTTGTACTCTGTGCCTTCAGCTTGTGCACTTTGCAACTTTATAGACCATATTTTGTTACTGCAAAATGTGTTCTTGAGGCAAAACTTGACGTGAACAAACATGCTGCAAAGTTGCACTTTTCTCTTGCTTTAATGGGAGGTGAATCTGAAAAAAAAGTCGAACCTATCACCGTCCCTAATCGTGACTTGGAAGTTTGCCCCCTTTTATTTTACATGTGTTTTAGTGTTCAGTGTGGGGACCAACTCTCGTAGAACCCCTTTCATTGACTTTTCAGTGGCTTCCATAATCGCAATAGATTGAGGTGTGAATTCCAGACTGAATAAGATACTAAGATGTGTTTGATGCTGTGCTATGTAGAAATATTTGGGGCAAATTCTTGGGTTTTGTAGGTCTGCAAAGTGCATCTCTGGCAGCACGAACCAGACTTGCAGTTGGTTGATCAGTGAACAGTGGCACCTGTCCAAGGTCACTTTGTGGCTCCTGTGCCGTTTCTCCTGTCCAGGGGACCGAGCAGAGTGGGGGGGGAGGTGTTGTCCCTGCCGCATATGTTCTTTGTTTTTTTTTCCTGCGTTGTGTGGTGAAGTCCCGCGGGCCCTTTTGTGCTTGTGTGGCTTCGTAAGAACTGTTAAAGCGAGGTCTGGTGGTCTAGAGACCACCTTTAGATATAGCAATACATCGTATCAAACCAGGAAATCAAGTACTCATAAAAACATGGAGGGAATCATCGCTAACCCGTCCTGGGAGGGACCTTTCCTTGTTTTACTCACCACAGATATCGCAGTCCGCACCGCGGAAAGAGGATGGACACACGCTAGTCGAGTAAAAGGTCCTATCCTGCACACAGACTGGGAAGTCGCTGGGAAACCAGATGAGTTGAAGCTGACCTTCAAGAGGAAACAGACACGTGACGCACAGCCCTGGATACTAGGCTTTTATGGACAATTGTAAGGAATTACAGAAGTCGCACATCGCATGTCCTGTATGTAAGCAATGCAATCCGTGGGTATGTCGCGTGTGTCACGGGTGTGGGATACAGCAGTGAAAAAGTTTCCTTATGTTGAACGATGGTGTAATGAGTGTTGGGGAAAAACCTTAGATACCATTGGGATATTAATAATCACTGATAAGTCCAGACATTTGGGAAATAACCAAGAGGAAGTGTAAGAAGCGTTTTGGTAAGAAAAGATACAGGAAGTGTTCCAAACCCTGTGAGGATTCGGGACAGTGGCCAAACCCTTGTATTTGAAAATAGCCCTATTGGGTTCAATATTGGAAAGTGGGTTGTGACAGAACAAGGAGAGGATTCAGGAGGCAGTCCCCTGAAGACTACAACTGCTGTCGAGAAGATAACTTATCCGGCTACTCTGAAGCAACAGAGTAGGCCCAGGGCAAGGCAGAGGGGTATCCTTGTGGGGATTGGCAAGTGCCTCCGAAAACTCCTAAAATAAAGCAGCTCCTTAAGCAGAACAACCCTCAACAAAATGAACCTCCACTGGCTGATTTTCAGCCAACCAGGGGCTGGGTTGCTCTCCCTAATCCTCCTTACCTTACCGGTAATGATAGCAATAAACCAGGGGAGTTCTCACCAACCTTTTAAATGGACTCTCTATCGATGGGAGGACCAAACGATAATACAACAACAGACCACATCAGGGTCACCTTCTTTTACTACAACCTTATGCCAATTAGTTCAAATTGAGCCATGCTTTAACAAAATAGAGTTTTATATGTGCCCCAGCACAGGGCCCTCATATTGTAATACCCCAGGACACTATTACTGCTCTTACTGGGGGTGTGAAACAATTGCTTCAAACTGGCCAATTCCTCGGGCAAATACTGATAAGTTCTTAAGGGTTGGATGGGGACCTGTAGGATGCATTCCTCCTTCGAACCAAGGCCGACGACTAAAACTCGGTTATCCTCGCAACCGAAACGAGCGGGACAGTGATGGCGAGTATGAATATATATTCCTTAACATAACAAACCCTGAACATAGTGGATGGTTTGTTAGAAAAACCTGGGGAATGCGATATTATCGACCGGGTGCTGATAGAGGAAGCATGTTTCTCATAAAGAAAGAAGAAGTTAAACCGACCCCTCTAGGTAGGGAGACAAAGACAGTAGAGAAGGAGAATATAATAGTAATAGAGGAAACTGTCACTGAAGCCTTGAAATCTCTGAATATTGAAGCCCCGGAATCTTTGAATCCTCTATGGGGAATTATTCTGGCTGCTTATCAAACTCTAAACTATACTCAACCCAACTTAACCATGGGTTGCTGGTTGTGTTATAATGTTAATCCACCCTTTTATGAAGCTATATGGGATAATCGTCGGTATACCATAAACAAGGAGTCTATGCCTATTCAATGTCCCTGGGAAAAGCAGAAAAGAGGGATAACTATGCAACATGTAACTGGGATAGGGACTTGTACAGGTAAAGTACCAAATTCCAAGAGACCACTTTGTGGAAATATCATACCAAGCCTTAATAAAACCACAGGATATATTATTCCCCCGAATAGAACAAAATGGATATGTTCCAGGACGGGACTTACTCCATGTGTGTCTTTAAAAGTGTTTAACAGTTCCCGAGAGTATTGCATGTCAGTTACTATCATTCCAAGGATATCATATCATCAAGAAGATGTGATGTATCCTAAATCGATTTATTGGACTAGTTAAAAACCGTGTAGAGCGGGTACACCTTATGCTGCTACAGAAACATGGAACTGATGAAGAAGCTGAAATGACCTTACTAGCCCGAAAAGCGGTAACTCGATTTGATCAACAAATAAATGAGTAAAAAAAAAAAAAGGGGGGAATTGTAATAAGTGATGGTCAAAATTTTTAATGTTGAACAAATCGAGTAGGATTCAATTGTATTATGCATATTATTGTAAGCAGTAACTGTGCTTGTGCGAGTTTGATTATGTTTTGTAGAACCTTGTAGTAGTAGTTAAAGACAATGCCATAAATAACAGGACTACCAGGTGGTGCCATAAATAACAGGACTCCCGGATGGTGCCATAAATAACAGGACTCCCGGATGGTGCCACAGATAATAGGACTCCCAGATGGTGTTACAGATAACAAAGCGCTCGGATGTTGCAACAGATAACAAAAGTTCCAGAGGCGGAAATTCCCAGCACGTAAACGAACGCATAACGTATATAAGCACATACGAAAGGTTGATTTGGTGTGCCTGTTGGTGGAACTGAGCTTCCCCCGGTCACCCAGCGCTGTTTTGCCTAATTACCGCTTGCTAAATAAAATCGATTGATTGACGCAGAATCGATTTATTGGGTATTATTTATAACATCAGTGGGGCCCATTAATGCTTCAAGGAGCTTTGAAGCTTTGTTTCTGACTTTGCCTCCTTGAGAGCTTTGTTTGATCTCAGTACCTGAGGTTCATGGACTCGGCCTCAAACGCAGCATGAGCTCACTCAAATGCCCCAAGCTCTCACAAGCCATGTCTCCTGCATAATTTTCTTCAAGCTCTACAAGGCTTGTAGAGTTAATTAGAGAGGTTTCAGGAGGGCAGATAAAGAGGACATTTTGAATGAGCACTTTGAACATGTGATAGAAGAATTCTCCAATGGATACCGATGCAGAGTGTCTCCTGAAGAGCTGTGGACAGACAGGAAAAGCAGATCCAGCTCCAGCAGATCCCCACCACAGATGAGCTGTGTCCATCAGTGCCAGCCCCTCTCCTCAGACCAGAACAAGAGTCCTGCTCCAGCAACAGAGCAGCCTGACCCAAAGGAGTGTCTGCAGAAGGAGGTTTCTCTTCCTCCTGGATTCCTCCCTGCAGGCACAGAAATGCTCCCTTGCTCTGCTCCAGGGACATCCCTTTCCCCAGGGGAGGGTGTCCAGCCTGGCCTGGCCGGCTGGTCCTGGTTCCCTCCCTGTGCTCCCCACAGGGCCCTGAGCTGGCGATGCTGCTCTGCAGAGCGAGGGGCTGCGGTGCCCTGGGGCCATGGGCTGACTCTGCTCTGGCCACGCTGGTTGGGCTGGGAAACAGACCCAGCTGGATGAGGATCACTGCTGCTGAGCCCTTTCCATCCTCCCAGCTGGCTCAGGAGCCCAGGACAAGGCTGGGCAGGACCATGGGGTGTCTCTCATGGCACCAAGGGCAGGGGAGGGCTGAACCAGATCCAGCCTCTGGGCTTCCAGGATGGTGTCCTGAAACATTCTCCAGTCTGACATCTTTTGGCATCCTGGCTCCTCACAGCCTGTCCTGGCATTGAAGGGCCCTTGTTACCCTGTGCCCTCCTCAGGTTCACCTCTTCCTCTGGGACACCTTGCATGATCACTCCTTTTACCAGGACTGTTTTGTTGAACCCAGCAGGCAGCTGAACATCACACACAGCCCTTCTCTTACTCCCTCCAGCCCAGTGGGATGGGAGAGGGAATCAGGAAAGAAATAAACATCTTGGGTTAGAATGAAGACAGTTTAATGAGACAGAAAGGGAAAACAATAATAATAGCAACAATAGCAACAATAGCTACAATAGCTACAATAGCAACAATAGCTACAATAGCTACAATAGCTACAATAGCTACAATAAATATAACATAATAATGATAATAAAATAATTATAGTAATAGCAATTATCATAATAATGATGGCAGTAGTAATAGTAGTAATTGCAAAAATGGTAATAATAATAACTGGAGATATAAACCAGGTCACGCACAATGCAATTGCTCACAACCCATTGAGTGACACCCAGCCAGATCCCAAACAGCGGTCCCCCAGATAACTTTTCTCTAGTTTACATGCCAAGCATGACATCATATGGTGTGGAATATCCCTTTGGCCACTTGGGCCAGCTGTCCTGCCTGTGCCCCTCCCAGCTTCTTGTGCATCTCCAGCCTCCTTGATGAAAACTCCTTGGTTTGGGATAAACATGGCTTAACAAGAACCAAAACATCCCTGTGCTATCAACATTCTTCTCAGATTAAATCCAACACACCGCACTCTACCAGCTGCTAGGAAGAAAATTAACTCTCTCCCAGCTGAAACCAGGACAGTGCCCCCCCCTTATTCTGCACCATCTGTGTTGTGCCCGGGTCCCACACTCTCCAATACATTCCAGTTAATCAAGAGCACTTTCCTGTCTCTGGATATACACACAGATCTCATTCCTCAGTCTATAGGCCACGCCTCTAAAATGTCCAGTGAGTTCATGTGGTCCATGGCTTTGGGCTCCAGGGGTCATAAGAGTCTTTCAGGACAGGAGAGACGGTCTTTGCTGTTGGACCGTTGTGTCCTGTGTCCAGAGCTCGTAGCTGGTGTATCTGTCACAGCCAGGGACAGGGTGTGAGTCTGGGTGGGCAGCGAGTGGCACCTCAGGGAGATCCTCTGACAGTGCCTGGCAGCTCCACTCCTCTCCAGGACGCATCTGCCACTGCTGGTGGGACAGCGCCAGGCAGATCAGTCACAGACGTGTCCCTGTCTTTTTGGATGTGTGCGACCAAGAAGGGAGCTCTTCATCCAGGCCTTGGTACCTCACAAATCCCCCTGGGACCCTGAGCCAGACCCCAACCCTAACCACTTCCACTGACACCACTCCCTAAGCCCTAACCCTAACACTTATCCATCCCTTACCCTAACCCTCGTCCTAACCCCTGGATTAAAACTTACCCTACACCTATCATTCACCTAAAACTAACCATAACATTAACCCAATCACCACCCTAACCCTACCTCTTAGCCCAAAATCTAACCTAAACCAAACCCTCCCTAACCCTAAAACTAACCCTAACCCTAGCCTTCCCCTAACTCTTACCTGAAATATCACCCTAATGTTACCTCTAACCCTAACCCATAACACTAACCTAATCCTAAAACTAACCCCAACGCATCATACTAACACCAGCCTTAAACCAAACACTACACTAAACCAAGCCCTAACCCTAACTCCTAACCTATAAATCTTACGACTGACTCTACCCCTAAACTACCCCTAATTCAAACCCTAACCCATTATCCTAACCCTAAAGCTATGCCGACCCCTAACCCCAAAACCTAACTCCATAAGCTGTAACCCTAACACTTATCCATCCCTTACACTAACCATGATCCTAACCCCTAAACCTAAAACTTACCCTACACCTATCATTCACCTAACCATAACATTCACTCAAACACCATCCTAACCCTACCTCTTGCACAAAATCTAACCTAAACCAAACCCCCCTAACCCTAAAACTAACCCTAGTATAACCCAAAACCTAAACCTAACCCTAAACCTAAGCCTATCTAACCCCAACCTTAACCACTTACACTAAAACTAACCCTAACTCTACCCTTACCCTAACTCGAACCACTGAAATCTTACCCTATGCGACCTCTAACCCTAACCCATAACCCTAGCCTAACCCTATAACTAACCCAAACCCATCATACTAACACCAGCCTTAAACCAAACACTACACTAAACCAAGCCCTAACCCTAACTCCTAACCTGTGACTCTTACAACTGACTCTAACACTAAACTAACCCTAATTCAAACCCTAACCCATTATCCTAACCCTAAAGCTATCCCGACCCCTAACCTCTAAACCTAACCCCTTACACTAATCCTAACGACTTACACTAACACTACCCCCTAACCACTAACCAGAATTGCAACCCTTAATGCCAACCCCAACCTCCATCTCCAATTTAAATCTAAAACCTAGTCTGACCATTCCACTAACACTACTGCCTAACCCTAATGCTAACCCCATCCCTAACTCTAACCTAAATCTAAAGCTAAAACGTAATCCTAACTCTAACCCAAAACATAAAACTAACCCCTAACGCTACCTCCAACCCTACATTCTAACCCTCTTCTAATCTAACTCTAATACTTACCCATAATCCTAACTCTAACCCTAGTCCTACCCTTCACCCCTAATATTAAAACCTAACCCTAACTGCTTACACTAACACTATTCCCTAACTCTGAAACGTAATGCTTGGCCCTAACACTAACTATATCCTAATATTAATCTAATCCTAACTGTAAACCTCATCCAAAGCCCTAACCATAAGTCTAACTGTAAACACCATCCCCTAACTCTAATCTAACCCTAACCCTAAATCTAATCTGAAACTTCACCCTAACTCAAACCCTAAATCCTAAAACTAACCCCTAACCTTAACCACTTCCACTGACACAACTACCTGGCCCCTAAATTTAACCCTAACTGTAAATCTAAAACTAACCACTAACCCTAACACTAACCTGAACACTAACCAAACCCAAAATGTAAATCCAAACCCTAACTCTAACCCAAAATCTAACCCTAGTACCTAAACCTACTCCTAACCACTTCCACTACTCCGTAACCCCAACCCATAACACTAACCCAACACTTAGCAAAAGCCTAATCCTTATCCTAAATCCTAACCCTGACTCTAAGCTGAACCCCAAACCCCTGTCCCGAAACCTAATTCTACCTCCTAATCCCAAACCCTAAATGCAATCCTAACCCATCATTCTAACCTTAACCCTATCCACACCCCTAACCTTGCCCCCTTACAGTAATCCTAACCACTTATAATAATGCTACTCCCTAACCCTAAATAAACCCCTACCACCAACCCTAACACTAACCTAAAACTAATCTAACTATAACCCCAAGCCCTTACCCCAATTCCAACCCTAACCCTAACTCCTAACCCTAAGCCTAACCCTACCCTGAAAAGTAACCCCTAACCCTACCTCAAATGCCTAACCCCAAGCACTAACCATAGGCCCTTACCCCTAAACCTAACCTGTACTCTAATCCTGACCCTGACTCTAACTCTATTCCCTAACCCTAATCTAAACCTAACCCTAAACCTTATCCAACACTAACCCTTATCTAAATGATAACCCTAGTGCTAACCCTAACTCTAAATGCAATCCTAACTCATAAACCTAACTCAACCCTTAAACTAAGCCCTAACTTTTACCCTAACGCTAACCTTAACTGTAATTCCTAACCCCAACTCCAAATCTAACCCTAAACATCTAACGCTAAGTCTACCCCAACCAAAACCGTAACACCAGACCCTAACTCTAACCCTTCCCCCAACTGGTAATGCCAACTCTAACCCTAACCATCATCTAACCCTAGCTGAAACCCTAACCCTAAGTCATAACTGCTAACCCTAACTCTATCCTTAACTATAATACTAACTCATCTGCTTAATCACTAACCCTTCCCCTAAGCCATAAAACTAATCCCTAACCATAACCACATATATGAACATTCATTGCTAAACTTCAAACCTGATCCTAACCTCTAAACCATAACTCTAACCCTAACCTCATCTCTACCCCCATCCCCAAACCCTAACCCTATTCACAACCTAATCCTAACTGTAAGCCTACCCCCTAACACCTAGCCCTAAAAAGATCTAACCATAATGCTTAACCCATACCCTCACTCTAATCCTAAATCAAAGCCTGAGTCTAAGCCTAAACTCAAACCCTAACCCTACCTCTAACTTTAATCATAAATCTAAATCTAAACTTAACCATAACCCTATCTCTGTCCCTAACCCATAAACCTAAACTCTACACCTAACCACTTCAACTGACCCTAACATGACACCCTAACCGCGAAACCTAACACTATTCCAACCCTTACCCTAACCTTAATCTTAACCCCTACCACTAATTCTAACCATAAATCTAAAACTGAGCCCTAACCCTACCACTAACTCTAACAGTAACTCTAAACTCTAACCCTAACCTAACACTAACTCTATCACTAACCTTAATGTTAAGCCGTAACTATCCTAACCTAAGGCTAATTCTAACCTGAAATCTACACCTAACCCCAAAATTCACCTCTAAACCAAACCTTAAACCTAAACATAACCCTAGTCTAATCCTAGCCCCATTCATATCCCTAGCCCATGAACCCAGCCACCAACCGTAAGCACTTATACTAAAATTAACACTAACCCAACCCCATTATCTAACCCTAACCATTAACTTAACCTCTAAGCCTAACCCTAAACCCTAACCAAAACCCATCTCTAATCTAATACTAAATCCTAACCCATCATTCTAACTATAACCCTAAACCGCTATCCCAAAAATAACATTAACACTACCTCTAACCCTAACCCAGTGTCCTAGCCCTAACCCTTCAATATAAATCTAAAACCTAAACCTGACCATCCAAATAACAAAACTCCTAACCCCAACATCTAATTCTAATCCAACCCTTACCCCAACCCTAATCCTAATCCCTATCTTTAACTCAAATCTTAACTCTAAGTCTAAAATCTAAGACTAATTCTAACCCTAAATCTAATCAAAATTATAATGGTAACCCCTAAACTGACCTCCAACCCTTACTCTAAGCCTAACCCTAATTCTAACTCTAACCCCTAACACTCACCCCTAACCTAAACCTAACTATAACTGTAATACTTACAAATAGTGCTAACCTTAACCATATTCCTACCCTTTACCCCTAAACCTGAAGTCTAACTGCTTATACTAACACTATTCCCTAACCCCTAACCTTAATCCTTACCTCTAACACTAAGCCTAATACTAACCTTTACCACTAACCGCATCCCTACCCATAAACCCTAAACCTAATCCTAATCAAACCCTAATAATAACCCTAACACTACCCCTAACACCTATCCCTAAATCTAAAACTCTAATGTTAGTCCAATCACTTACTGTAATCCTAAAACAAAGGCTAAACCAACCTCTAACCCTAACTCTAAAACTAATTCAATGCCCTAACCCTGATTCTAACCCTAAACCTTAATCTAACCCTACCTCTAAAACTAACCCCAAAACTTAACTCTACCCCTAAGACAACTCCAGAACCCATAACACTAACCCTAATCCAACCATTACCCTAAACCAAATCCTAAAACTTAAGCCTAAATGTAAACCTAAATACTAATCCTAAATCTAATCCTAAAATTTAAGACAAACCCCTAACTCTAACCCTAAGACTAACATCACACAAATAGAAATCCAATCCCCAACCTAACAACACCCCCAACCCAAAATCTAACGCTCACATCAAACCCTAACTCTAACCTTTCTCCCTAACTGGTAACGCTACCCAATAACTGACTCTAATCTAACCCTAAAAGGAACTATAACCCTAAACCGAAGTCCTAACCACTTATCCTAGCCATAATCTTATCCTTCAGTCTAACCCTAATTCTTCTCCCTAATACCTAAGCCTAACACCAACCCCCCAAAGCTGACTCTAAAGCTCAGCCCTAAACCTTAACCCTAACCCTAGCCAGTAACCATCATTCTAAACCTCACCCTTACTCTAGTAATAACCCCTAAACCCTGAAACTAACCCTACCTAACCCTAAACAGTTTCACTAACCGTAACACTACTCCCTAACACAAACATGATAACCCTAATGCTGACCCCTAACACTAACTATAACCTTAATGGTAAGCCTAAACCCTAATACTAACTCTAACCCTAACTTGAAACCTAGTCCTAACACTAAACCTAAACCCTAACCTTAACCTAACCATAACCCTATCACTAACCTAACTTTAACCACAACCCTTCAACCAACCTAACCCAACACTAACCCTAACATGAAATCTAACCCTAACCTGACCTCTAAACAGAATGCTAACCCTAACTCTAGCCTCACCCCTAAACCTAATCTCCTATGCTAATCTTAACCATTTACAATAACATTACTCCCTAACCATGAACCCGAACCCCTATCTCCAACAGAATTCTAAAACCTAACCCTAACCATCTTTTCTAACACTACTGCCTAACCCCTTGTCCTGGTTTTGCTAAAAACAAGTTTCTCTTTTAGTGAATTTGCCTGTCAGCTAAAGCCTTCATATTAACTGCATTTTCCTGGAGCACCAGACACATGTTTTGGTAAACCTAGCAATGGAATGCAAACTTATTGATAAGCATGGATGGACATCTCGCGAGAGGGGCGACGAGAAACAAGTGACCAAGAAACTGACCAACTGGGTATAACATTCCATTCACGTGAATACTTCATATAAAAGTGGGAGATCACGAGGATCTCGTGTTGCTTTTCCCTTTTCCCTTCTGCTTATGGCCGACATTAGGAGAGGACCTTGCTAGTCGTCCCTGCGAACTGAGGCCTAGTGAGAGACTGAATCCAGCTCCGATTGGCTGCAGAGTCTAATCCAGGACTTCAGGTGCCAGCTCTGCAGTTGCTGAGACTTTCAAGATTGGTTTTGTATATTTTGTATTATTTTCTCTATTCTTATTAGTAGCATTAGTAAAACATCTTTAATTTTTTCCAACTCTCTTCACTCTGTGCTTCTTTTCCTTCCAATCGCCTCTCCTTAGTGAAACAGGGGGGGAGAGGGAGGGAGAAGTGTGGGGGGAGAGGGGGTTAACAATACATCTGCCAGGGTTTTATTGTCACCCCGCAATCTTAACCCTCGACAGCCCTAAACTTTAATCTAACCCTTACCCTAATCCTAATTATATTTCCTATCCCTAACTCTAATCCCAACCCCTAAATCTCACCCCAATTCCAACTCCTACACCTAAACTACTCCTAACTGTGTCCACTAATGCTACTCCCGCAACCCTAAGGCTAACCCTAAATTCTACCCAATTCTCTTCACCCTAATGGAACTCTAATGCAAACCCCTAACTCTAACTCCAACTCTAAACCTAATGCTTAGCCCTCTTACTGTAATCACAAATCTAAGCCTAAACCTAAAACCAAACTCTACCCCTAACCCAAACCCAAAAGCCCTAACCTTAATTCTAACCCTAATCCTAATCAAACCCTGACCCTACCCCTAACTCTAACCCTAAACCTGACTCTAAATATAACCCTAACTTTAGCCCTACCACTTCCACTGACACTACTCTCGAACTCCAACACTAATCAAATCCTACCCCTAATAATTAAACACCTAACCCAAACCCCAATGCAAACACATACCCGAACCCCAAACCCTACCTCTCAGACTAATCCCTAGCTCCTAACTCTAGCACTAACCATAACTCCTAACCCTAAAGCCTAACTCTAACACATAACCCTAATCCTAAACCTCATCTAACTCAAACACAGGAATTCAAACCCTAACTCTGACCCCTTGCCCTACGTTTAACCCTATTTCTAACCCTAAATGTAACCCTTCCCCTAACCCTAGCTCAAACCCCTAACCCTAAAATCTAACCCAACCCCCTAATTCCTAAACCTAACCCTAACTGGAACTCCTAACACTTACCTTTACCCTAAATCTAACCCTAGACCTTAACCCTACCACGTAACCCTAACCTAAACCTCATATAACACAAACACAAACTCCTAACCCTAAACGCTATACTCTAACCTCCTGCCCAAACTTTAACTCCAGCTCTAAGACTAACTCTAACCCAAAACCTGACCCATAACCCTCACTCAAAATCCAAATCCCAAACACTAAGCCTAACCATGCTCCATAAGCCTATCCCAAACTCTAACCCTAACTCTATCCCCTAACCCAAAACCTTATCTAACACTAACCCTCAACCTTATCTAAAACCTAACCCTCATCTAAATGCTAAACCTAAACCAAATTCTAACCCTAAATCTCAATCTAACCCTAATTTAACCCTTAAATTAAGCCCTAATTTTTACCCTAACTCTAACCTTTCCTGTAAATCCTAAACCTAAGTATAAACCTGATACCTAATGCTAACTCTAGCCCTAACCAAAGCCCTAACACCAAACCCTAACAATAACCCTAATCTAACCCTAAGCCTAACTATAACCACAACCCTAAATCCTAACTGCTTACTATAACCCTGTCCTTAGCTCTACTTCTAACTCTAACCACAAAAACAAAGCCCTAACACTTATTCTAAACCTAACTCCTAAACCTTAACCCCAACCCTAGCCTGCAAGCCTCATTCTAAACCTCAGACTTACTTCAACAATAACCACTACACCTTAACACTAACACAAATCCAATCCCTAAAACTAAAATTAATTCTTTTCCCTAAGGCTAAGTCTAACCCTGCCTCTAATTAGAACTCGAAAACTAACCACTAACCCTAACCGCAAACCCTAATCCTAACTATAACCCTAACCCCTAAACCTACCTGTAATCTAAACCTAACCTGAAACCTTACCTAATGCTAACTCTAACTCTACACCCAAACCCCTAACCCATATCTAAGCCTCACCATACACCTTATTTCAACCTAACAATACTACTAATCCCTAACTGGTAACTCTAATCCTGACCCTGTGCTTTACCCAAAGCCCTATCCCTACATCTGACGAAACACTAGCCCCCTCTGATGCTAATACAAACCTAATCCTAACTCTAACCTGTAGCACTAATCTCAACCTAACATATCCTCTAACCCTAGCCCCTAACCCTAACACTGAAACCTAACCCTAAACACTAATCCTAACTCTAAACCCAACTAATACACACTAGCCAAGAAACCATAACCAGCAAATGATAACCCTAAGCAAAACTCTGATCCTGGTCCTAACCACTAACCCCAGCTCTACCCCAAATTCCAAACCTTAATCTAACTCTTAACCCTAACCACTATTCCAAGCACTACCAGACCCCTAATCCTAACACCAAACCCAAAATCTAACCGTTTCCCTTATCCACAAACCATACCACTAACTACAATGCCAGTTCTTCATCCCTAACCCTACCATAATCCTAACCACTAACTCTAAACCTAAACCATAAACCTACCTCTAACCAAAACCCATCCTTAACTCTGTCCCTAGCCCTAACCCTAACTACTTACCATAATACTCTTCAATAACCCCAAGTCTAACCCTAGCACCTAACAGCAAACTGTAACTCTAATCCTAACCGCTAAACCTAACTTTAACCCTATCACTAACTCAAACCCTAAACACTAAACCTAAACCCAAGCCTTCATTCTAACCCTTACCCACAATCTGTAACCCTAATGCTAAACATAATTCTAACCCTGAGCAGCCCTCTTCTGTCTCCTCCATTCTCCTCTTTTTCTTCCTCTTGAGGGGGCAGATGGGCTCTGTGGCCAGACAGGTCCTGGGGACTGACACTTGCACCACGGGGCTGATCTTTCGGAGCTGACAGCTGGGTGCCTCCCTGACACCGCTGGGACCCTTGCCTGCCACCTCCTACCCCGCAGGGGACACTGAGCCCTCCTGTGAGATCCTTCCTCTTCTTCCTCGGGGGCTGGAGACTTGATCCTTGTCCTTCACAGCCAGAGCACAGGGGCTGCTGTCTGCTCCACGGTGCTGCTTACACTGACACTTTCTGGAGGAACCAGGGGTGACCTGGCTGGGCTCCTTCTCGCTGCTGCAGGAGGAAGGTGGTGCGAAGGGTGGGCAGTGGAACAGGTGGTCACGGGGAGGCTGGGAGCCAAAGGGCTGAGCTGAGGATGAAGCTGAAGGTCGGCTTTTCATGATTTGGCCAACGGAGAGCAGATGAGGACAGCCTGCAGAACAGGAAAAGAGGCTGACGTGATCTGAAGGCCAGGTCAGGAGGAGGAGCCCCCCTCTTCCTCCACACTCCACAGTGCACAAGCACAACACCCAACTGCTGCCATCTTAGCCAATCCAAGAGAACAGGAGAGGTGGCTGCTGAAACCACTCCCCCGGGCCACCTGCCATGTCAGACAGTTGCCTCGTGGACTACTGGCCTTGCTGCCATGCAGGAGCCTGGGAGCCACTGGCACCACTTACCTCGACTTGCCAACAGGCCAAGGAGTTGGGGTGGGTGGTGTCCATGGGGTAGGTGTGGTTGGCAAATTGTGGATGAGGTGGTGTGCAATGGTCACTTCTGCTCGCCTTCCACAGGATGCTGCGCTGCAGTTATTGACATGAAAAAAAATAAACAACAAACTTGGTGATCTAAAGAAAAGAGGTTTCCATGAGCCAAGAGAAGAAAATAAGATTAGCCCAGAGAAAAAGGAAGGGTAAAGACACAGAAGGGGAGAGGAAAGTGGGGGATGGTCAACCAATTAGAAGAGTTTTCTGTTAGAAGCAGAAACAAAAAAAGGAAGGAAGGAAGTTTAAACAACAGAAACCCCACCGTGCTGTCCTGAGCCCTGGTTGCACAGCGGCGCCCAGAGGGCCGGTCCCAGCCCCTGCCTGGGGAGGAGGAGACTCTGCAGCCTCCAGCTGGGGAGTCACCTGCTCCCATTGCCCCAGGGAACAGGACACTCAGAGAAGATTGGTGAGGCCACCCCGCTCCAGGGACTGGCACAGCCGCCCCTCTGTCCTGAGCAAGAAGACAGGAGGCGTTTCTCCAGCCTTAATCAGGGATGGGAACAACAGCGGGGACCTGGGCCTGTACCCCAAACCAGAGCAACTGCTGCAGCCCTGGGGCTGAGGGGCTCTCCCTGTCTGCCTCCAGCTTAGCAAGACACCCAGCATCCGGTCTACACTCTCCCCAACACAATCTCCAGCTCAGAAGACACAAGGCACCTGTCGAAGACTGCAGGCAGAAGCTCAGGCTCACTTTTTGGCAGAAAGCACCAGCTTCATGGCTGGTGCTGGTGACGACATGGTGATGTTCAGCTCCAGAGCAGCACTGGCCAACAGGGACGATTTCAATTTTGCTAATTTGGAGTCTTTGGGTGCAGCCATCTTGGTGCTGGAGGTAGTAGGGAGGTCCATGCCACAGCCTGATTCCTGAGATGTGCAGAAGCTGCTGGTTCCACCCTGGGCCTTCTGGGACGCTTTGGACAGATCCCCGCTGTGCCGTGCACTGGGCTGGCAGCACCGCTGCTGCAGGAGTCCCTCTCCAGGGTCTGAGCATTCTCCCCACAACCCCTGGGCTCCTGGCTGGGGATGGGCTCCAGCAGCAGCTTGGGTGAGGTGGGTGGCTGCTTGCTCTCCCAGGAGCTCTGCCAGGACAGCTCTGCTTTGGCCCCACTTGTATTGCTGGTGTTGCAGGAGCTCTGAACTGTTCTGGGCACAGGAGGCATCTGCAATAGGGCGAGCAGCTTTTTGGGCCTCCAGGCTGAATCACTGTGTCAAGGACACAGGGTGATACTGCAATCCCATCCCCTCCAAGCTTAAACAGCAACTCTTAACTGAGCAGGATCCTTCCTGCAAGCCATCCTCCCTCACACCTGTCCGTTGGGTGCAGTGCCTGCCTCCCTGCCAAGCTGCAGCCCACCTGCCCTCGCAGAGCAGGCAGAGGGGCAGCAGCTCCCTGCAGCTCTGGCCCAGAACAGCCTTCAGGACTCACCTGGCCTGTCACTGGTGAAGACCTGGGTCTGTTGGTCTCAGCTTTTTTCACCTGATCAGAGACACTGGCCCCAAGAGATAAAACAGAGCATGAGCACAGGGCCACAGACTGCACCAAATTACTGAGCCTGACCCCAGCCAGGCACTGGCCAGCATGCCATGAGGGACGGCTGTACTGTCCCTAAGCCCATGGAGCCTCACTGGAGGAGTCGTGGCTCACGCTCAGGCAACAGGCTCTGCTCTGCCAGACAGAGGCAGCACAACAACAGAAGCTGCTTCCCTCTTGCCTGCACCCTGCCTGACACTGGCAGTTAAGCAGCCTGGAAAGCAGTAACGGTGCAGCTGCAGGAACATCCCCTGTGAGAGCAGAGCTCCCCCCACCCACACCCTGCCCCACTACCTGATCTCCAGCACCAGGTCCAGGAAAGGGTCAGAGGTCTCCCAGATGCTCTGGCACACTGAGAACTTCACTGCAAAAGCAAGAGCAGTAAGCACACCCTGGCACAACACCTGCACCCAGCACCACCCCAGCACAGCACAGGCAGCTGCCGTGATCCCCCTCTCCAGCTTTGGGCTCTGGGATGTCGGCACCAGGATTCACAGCGTGCAATTCCACTGTGTGCTGGGACAGCAAGTGCTGGTACATTACTGCCAACATGGGTTCCTCAGCTGGTGGCAAAGAGCTGGGGGCCCCCAGCCCACAGCTTTTTTCATCACTACAACACACGCCACAACCCACAGGAACCACAAGACTGACCAGCTGCACCTCTGGATAAGTTACACACACTCAGCAGTTTTCCCAAAAGATTTTTACTGCAAGGCTCTCAGGGAAACCGCTGCCCTGAGAGTCACAGGCCCAGGTCCTGGCAGCCAGCGCTCAACAGGGACCACAGGGATCTGCCAAGGCCTTGGTGAACCAGCATGGTGGCCTGGGTGTGGTGATCCAACCTGGAGACAGCAGCACCAGAGCTCACACTGCCCCTCCGCAATGGCCACCCCTGTCACCCACCGCTGTGTCCTCAGGATCCAAACCCATCCCAGCGGCAGCTCCTCTCCCTTCCCGTCAGGAGCAGCTTGCCAACATTTATCCAGCACTTGCAGTGGCCACTAACCAGGCCTGGAGCTGTCAGGAGAAAGGACTCCCTGGAGCTCACCCAGCTCTAAACTCAGCCCCAACCTGCTGCTGGCTCGGCAGCCGGCACTGCGAGCAGCGCAGAGATGGAGCAGTTGGCAAAGAGCTTTGCAAGGCAGAGCCCTCTGGGGCACAGCACTGAGGCGGACCCACTTCCCCTCTGCGTGACCAAGCGTCAGCCAAGAAAGCAGCAAGCTAAATTTCACAGGAACAGAAAATTAACATGTAAACACTCATTTGATCCAAGGTCGTACCTGTGGGATCGCCCCGAGGCTCACGGACAGACTCAAGTCAAGAAGTCAAGTAGCCGCTGCCTACAGGGACGGCTGGAATCAAGGGGAAAGGAAAAGAGTTTTCATTTCACGTTGTGATCTACCTTGTCCTCAGTGACCCGCAGTGCCTGGACGGGGGTCAGGCAACAACATGGGACCCAGACGCATGCTGAAATGGCCAAAGCTGCAGAGGGGCTGCAGACCCCTTGGCTGGGACCTGGCAGCTTCCAAACTACTGTGACCAGGCCACATGCAACACCCCTCAAGGACCAGATGGACAAACGTGGGGGCTCTCAGGGCCTTCTGACCAGGACACCTCTCACACACACAAAAGAAAACCCACACTAAGGTGGCAGCAAGGAGCACCAGGGCAAAAACATGACCATCCATGTTTCTTCTAGCAAAGAGCCTGCTGGCTACTGCAAGGCTCAACTATTGCAAGAAAATGTTAACAAATAATAAACCAAATATTAACAAATGCAAACGGTCAGTGACCAATGAAGACTGAACACCTACCCCTGGGATTGCCCCCAGGCTCAGGAACAGGATTACACCAAGAGGCTTGATCACCATGGACTGCAGGAACCAAACAGGGAGTCAAACACAGGGGAGGAGCTTCCATGGCATGTTGTGATCTCCTTCTTCCTCAGTCACCTGCAGTGACGGGAGGGGGTGAGGTAAGGACACAGGACACACACAAAGGTGTACGTTCCCACAGCTAGAAATGGAACATACGTGACCTTTTTGCTGAGACCTAGCAGGTTTGCAGGCAAACAGTATTTATGACTTGTCTGTGTAACACCACCAAGGACCAAAAAGCTTTTGAAAAGCCTCTGAGATGATCTTGGGTACAATCACACGTGAATAACCTATTAAAACGTGAGTGTTTATTCCTTCAAGCAGACAGACAGTGACAACGTACCTCTGGGACAGCCCAAGGCTCATAACCAGGATCCAGCTGAGAAGCTCCATCAACTCTGCCAGTGCCATGGCCTGGAGTCAAGCACAGACCAGAGAGGTTTCCAGGCTCACAGAGCAATACTCCTGCATTTCGGGTAAAAGAGGACATAAAGAAGAGAGAAACAATGCCCATCTATTGCAGAGAAATAGACCTACTTAGGGAGAAAACTGGAGAAATGACTAAATATTCCAAATATATGGGGCTAAATTGGCCAATACAGGCAAAAGATTCTGAGTATTTGGGCAAAAAGTGGCCAAAAGAGGCAAAAACATCCACATTTGGGAGCAAAACTGTTGGCAAAGGTGAAAACATCCCATAGTTGGGAACACGGCGCCTCCATTAGGGGAAAAAATGGGCAAAAGCACCTGAGTATATCGGGTAAAAAGAGCCAGAAAAAACA
Organism: Columba livia; assembly: GCF_036013475.1. Classification (NCBI taxonomy): domain Eukaryota; kingdom Metazoa; phylum Chordata; class Aves; order Columbiformes; family Columbidae; genus Columba; species Columba livia. The sequence continues at coordinate 464,233 of NC_088623.1, read as the reverse complement.
AAGCACCACTAGATTTGGATCAAAACTGGCCAAAAACGGGTATAACATCCCCAGATTTGGGGTGAAATTGGACCACAAAGTCAAAGTATGCCCAGATTTGGGTAAAAAACAGCCAAAAGTGGCCCAAACACCCCCAGATTTGGGTAGAAACTGGACTGCAAAGCCAAAGAACTCCCAGATCTAGGCAGAAACGACCCCAAAGGGCACAAATGTGCCCAGATTTAGCTCAAAGCTGGCCCAAAGGGCCAAAGCAATCCCAGCTTTGATTTGAAACAGGCCCAAAGGCTCAAAGCGTGCCCTGGGATGGGGCAGTGTGGCACGAGGCTGGGGGCAGCGAGGGCCCACAGGGACTCAGTGCTGGTTTCTGCCCCTGGGCCACCACTCCCAGCCCCTGCTTGCCCAGAACTTGCCCCTGAAGCAGCCGCAGCCCCTCTCCCCTCCCTGCGGGGCGTCTGCCCCCTGCCCACACCCTGGTGCTGCCTGGCTCGCCCTGCCCGGCCCAGCCCGGCTGCTCTCCCGGCCCCAGCCCCAGCCCTGGCCCCACTGCTGCCCTGCTGAGCTGCTCGGGGCTGGGTGCTGCCCCTGCCCGCCCACCTGCTCCCTGCGCTCGGCTGGAGCAGCCTGGGCGTCCCGGGCTGGCAGGGGCACCAGGAGGAGGAGGAGGGTGAGGACCATGGCCCCCACGCTCGCACCATGATGCTGCTGCTGCTGCTGCCAAGACACAGCACAGCACGTCACCGTGGGGCTGTGACCTCATGGTCACATTGCAGTCACCACATCTGCACACTACTGCATGGCCTTGTTCTACACCAGCATGGAAGGAACACAAGTGGAGAAGGGTGCACCTATTTGGGAGGCAGCGCTGCCTATGGGAGTGCACAGGCTCTCACTTCTTGCTTCCCAGAAATCAATCAATCAATCAATCAATCCCAAAAGCACCAACTTCAAGGGTGTTGTAACTATTTTTGTCAGGCAGCTCTCTAGGAAGAAACCAGCTTTACCTGCGGGTTTTACCACAGCTTCAATGCCTTTAAAGCCACCACTTCTTACCTCTGCTGCTCCAACACAGCCTCACAGCCCAGCAAAATCATAGTGCAGGCAGAAACCTTCACCATACAGAGAGGGAGAGTCAGGAATACGTTACTCTCAAAAAACAGACACTGTCAACCACTCTTGCTCTCGCTTACCAAATTCAGACAGTGTAAGAAAACAACAAGGAAGCGAGATTCTTATTTTATGGAGCCCATAATATCGACCATTCAACATCAAGTCCAACCAGAGTCTGAACCTCCGAATAAGAAATATCATTTTAAAATTTCCAGGAAAATGACGGGCTTTGAAGTGGCAAGACCATCAAATGTTCATAAAAGCACTGCCATGCAAGTCCACATCCCTGATCACAGACCACCCGCCCTGGTACCTAAGGCAGTGATGTTCTCAGCTGATTCGCAGCCACTGACATCTGGAAAACAGCACAAACTCTCATGTCCTTCAGTGCCAAACATGTAGTTTGGAACTGAAACAGGCAAGAAATCCACCTACAGCCAGTCTGGTTTCATTCGAGGACACCAGGACAAGTTGAGTTCACATTCACCAGGAGTCACAGCAGCTCCCACCCGTCGCTGCAGACCCCAACAGCGCTCCTGTGCAGGGTCCTGAGGAGCAGTAAGCACAGAACAAGAAACCTCCCTTCCAAAGAAGGCCCACAGCTGCCCTTCCAACAAGCTGCACAAGCAGCAGCTGAGAACAACCTCTGCTGTAGCTGCACCTGGCTCTGCTGTCTGCAGGAGACCAGCTCCTAAATGATCCCCAGCCCTACAGACACAGATCTTCCCCAGGGCAGGGATGAGCAAACACCAGAGTGCAGGGACACCTGGTCATTCAGTTCAAGCTGCTGGGGAGAAGGACAGAGGACTAGAGAGAGACAAATCAGACAAGAGAGAAGACAGAGGATCTGAGAGAGAAAGAAACACACAAGGGAAAGGATGGAGAGATGGAGAGATCAAGGCAAAAAGGGACAAGGAGCTGTGAAGAAACAGGGAGGAAGAAACAGCAGGGCTGATGAGCAGGACAGAGGGATGGGGAGGGGGGAGGAGGAGAAGCAGGAAGGGGCTAGAGAAAGACAGGGAGGGGGATGTACAGATGGAGAGACAAAAAGAAAGTCTGAGAAATAAAACAAAGTTCAGATCCAAATGAAGACACTGGAAAGGGGAAACATGCAGCAATGAGCTGGAGGAAGAGGAAAAGAGGGCTGAGGAGCAGGAAAGAGGAAGAGAAGAAAAAGAAAAGGCAGAGCCAGCTGGACAGGGGTGATATAGTGAGAAAGGATGGGACTGGGAACAGGCAAGGAAGACAGAAAGACAAACAGGACAGAAAGACATCAAGAAGGAAAAGGGGCAGTAATCTGGACAGAGATGGAGAAAGAAGAACAGGGAAAGGGAAGACAGGCAGAAAGACAGAAAGGGAGCAGGAGAGAGAAAGAACAATAAGGGTTGGGGGCAGAGCAGAGATTGGGGAAAAAATCCTGGGGTGGGCAGCAAGACGGAGAGGGAGTAAAAAAGAAGAGGGGCAGGAATAGGTGCAGGGAGCAGGACAGAGGGATACAGAGAGAAATGATGGGGCAGGGAGCAGGACAGAGCAACAGAGCAGAATGACGACAAAGAGAAACCAGGGATGATGAAAACCACAGAGGGGAGGAGACAGAGAGGGAGATACGAGAAACCCTGCACAGAGATGGAGAAGGGTGGGGGAAACGGTGAGGAAGCAGCAGAGGGACAGAGAGAGAAGAGATGAAGAGGAAGAAGGACACAGCAGGAAAGAGGAGGGAGCAGGGAGGGACTGGAGCACAAAACAGGATGAAATGACCCCAAGGGCCCAGGACTCACCACAGTTCCTGCTCTCTGCACTGCCAGGCAAGCTGTGGAGTTCAGGCACTTCTGTCTGTCTGTCTTTTCCTCCCCTCCTAGTCTGCAGCTCCAGTCGCTCGCCCATCCTGCACCTAAGAGAACACATCGGTGTTCTACAGCTCTTACACCACGAGGCTTCCCAGACACACACCACACACACACACTCTACGGCCGTGCTGTAATTTTCCTCACTGACACAGACCCTGCGGTGCAGGTTCGTGATCTGCTCTGCTGAGGCTGCTCACAGGGACTCTTCCTCACCCAGAGGGGCAGCTGTCTCCTGTGCAGCTGCAGCAGCAGCTGTGGGGATCTCCTGCACTTCACCCTCCAGCTGCTTCTCCTTCTCCTGCTCTCTCCAGCTCCAGCCCCAGCAGCTCCTCTCCAGCAAGTGCCCCCTGCCCCCTCCCCCGCCCAGGAGAACAAGGCCAGAGCAGCCCACGCACACCTGAGCCAGAGGCAGCAACAACATCCCCAGTGCCCCAGACGGAGGAAAAAGGGCCCCAGGGCTGGGCCGGGCGCTGCTCAGCCTCGGGGCAGCTCCACGGGCGCCATGGCAAAACTCACCCTGGCCGCCTGCAGAGCAACCGCCTGCTCAGCCTGGGCTGCGCCACCATTGGTCGGGAGAGCTGTCAGTCTCCTCCCCTGAGCTGATCCTGCAGCTGATTGGCTGTCTGGGCTGTGACTCTAACCTGGTTTGGGGCTCACCCTGCCCTGAGGTGATGCTCTCTCTGATTGGCTGCCTGAGGGGTCATTCCCTCCACAGTGTCCGCCTTCCCTGAGGCAAGGTTTCCTCTGCTTGGCTGGCTGGGTGTTCCCACTGCCCCCCCCACCAAGTGATTGGCCAGACCCTTGTCAATCATCCATGTGCTGCACTCCCACCAGGAGTGATTGGTGCAGCCAGCACAGCCCGCCCCGAACGCTGCCCAGTTTGTTCCACTGTCGCCAACTGTCCTGCAGCTCGCAAAGCTTGATTGGCTGCTTACATTTCAATCACATGAGTTACCCCGCCTCCTCCAATGTGATTGGCTGCGTTTCATCCACTGACTGGCCCCGGACTTCCGGGCGGTTGTTGCCAGGCAGCGAGCTCCACCTGAGAATGAACTGTGGGCCCTGAGCAAAGGCCGTGGGTGATGAAAGACACGTGGGGACCCTGAACACGAGGATTTGGCCCCAGGAAGGAGGCTCTGGGCACTCAGAAGGACGGGCAGATGCTACAGGTGGCGCTTTGGGCCCTGAACACGAGGGGACCCTCTTGGCTCCCACCCGAGCTGGGTTTGGTGCCCGTGACCCCACGGTCCAGCTGTCTGCTGTGCTTTCTGACCGCATGGGCGCTCTTGTCCTGCCCAACTTCTGCTGCAAATCCTGCTGCAGGAAACAATCACCTTGCCAATAGAACAGGCCCGGGCAGCATCTCTCAGCAAAGCGTATTTTATAAACCATTTTGCAAGACCAGGTGTTCTACCCAAAGACAGGCACGGGGAGTAGGACAAAAAGCCCCCGCTAACATGGCTGTCTCAGGCTGGTGTCCAGAAGGAAAGCTGCGTGCCCGCTGCGCTGTCACCCCCGTGTCCGTGTGCTCCACTCTGCACGAGAGGACAGCAGCAAAGAGGAGCGGGGATTCAGCCCTTCTGCCCCCTGCCAGGAGAACGGTGCCAGGGAGAGGCCCAGGAGCAGATCCCCGCACTGGGGCAACGATCTCCGCAGCTGGGTTGTGGAGACCGCGGACTACGAACACTCAGATGGGAGGAGGGGGAGAACCAGTCCCCTGAGCTGTGACCCCACTCACAGGGACGAGGCAGCTCCAAGACCCTCCAATGGCAGCTCCCAGTCTGCACCAGCACCTCCACTGTCCTCCAGCAGCAGCTCCCAGTCTGCACCAGCACCTCCACTGTCCTCCAGCAGCAGCTCCCAGTCTGCTCCTGCCCCCAGAGCTGCTCAGGGGCAAACCCGGCCAAGGATGAGACATCGGAGCAGATCGCCACGGCGGGACTATGATCTCTGCAGCCAGTTTCTGGAGATCACAGACCAGCATCGCTCAGCAAGGAGGACGAGGAGCTGGAGAACCAGTCCTCCACGGTCTGACCGAGCCCTAAGGGATGATGCAGCTCCAGGGCCCTCCAGCCACAGCTCCCGGTGTCGTTCTGCACCCAAAGCTGCTCGGGAGCAGACCCAGCTGAGGCAGAGGGAGCGGAGCAGATCCCCGCGGCGCCGCTATGATCTCCACACGCAGTTGTGGAGATCACGGACTGTGACCCCTCAGCACAGAGGAGGAGGAGGAGCAGGAAGGCTTCAGTGCCCTGGAGATGCAGATGAGGAAAACAGTGGGTGGTGACGGGGACAGATTGCAGCCTGGACGAGGGAGGACACAGCATCTGACGCCTGTGGTGCTGGAGAGGAGGAAGAGGAGGAGGAAGAGTCCAGGAGGCAGCAAAGCTGCCCCAGCAGGGACCAAGCTGCCCCAGGGCACCAGCAGCCAGTGCTGCCTCTGGCAGGAAGAGCTCAGAGAGCCCTTCCAGAGCCACGGGCAGCTCTGCCGGCCGGCCCGCCTGCCCACAGGCCCCGGGAGGAAGAGCTGCAACCTGCGGCCACGGCTGGGATCGCTGCTCAGAAACACTCACTGGGCACCAGCGGGCAGAACAGCCAAAGCCACGATTAAAAACAAACTCTTGTTGGCCTCGTGTGTCTCATTTGTGGGGTGTTTGCTTCTCGGTGGGTTTTGAGGCAATTGGAGAAATGCCCATTCTGAGAAGTCTCTGTGGTGGGTTTTGGGAGCTGTGTGTTGTGTGTGCCCATCTTGCCGTCTCTTCTGTTTCAATGTGGAGTTGTAAGGAGCCATTGAAAGGGGGAATGTTGTTTTTGGAACGGATCTATACTAACACGACCATCCAGACGGTCAAAGACATAATACTAACATAATAATATATAAAGGACCTTGGACAGATTACTTTGAAGTACATTTCTCATAATTGTAAAAAGTTATAGCCCAGACTCGTCAGAATGGTATCTCGGGCTGGATAACCGACCCCTAGTGCATGGGATGTGTGAATATCCTTGGGCCTGGTCTGTGAATGAGTGGAAAAACAAGTGAGAGAAACATCACACGAGTTCAGTGTGTTTTTAATAACAATTAGTGGAAAAACACCTTTTGTAAACATCTTAGTCCAGGCCCGTACCTGTAAATCCTATACGTTGTCAATGGTGAATAAAGAAGGCAGCCTAGGCCTAGGTCAGGTCTCTGCTTGGCCAGGCTCTGCGCTCCTTCCTGAACAAGATCTCTGCATCTGCGTGAATTTCTGTCTGTGTATCACAGTATCACAGTATCCCAGTATGTTTGGGATTGGAAGGGACCTCAAAAGATCACCTAGTCCAATCCCCCTGCTGGAGCAGGAACGCCCAGGTGAGGTTACACAGGAAGGTGTCCGGGCGGGTTTTGAATGTCTCCAGAGAAGGAGACTCCACAACCTCCTGGGCAGCCTGGGCCAGGCTCTGCCACCCTCACTGAGAAGAAGTTTCTTCTCAAATTTAAGCGGAACCTCTTGTGTTCCAGCTTGATCCCACTACCCCTTGTCCTATCATTGCTGGCCACCGAGAAGAGCCTGGCTCCATCCTCATGGCACTCACCCTTTATATATTTATAAACATTGATAAGGTCCCCCCTTAGGCTCCTCTTCTCCAACCTAAAGAGCCCCAGCTCCCTCAGCCTTTCTTCATAAGGGAGGTGCTCCACTCCCTTAATCATCTTCATTGCCCTACGCTGGACCCTCTCCAGCAGTTCCCTGTCCTTCTGGAACTGAGGGGCTCACAACTGGACACAATATTCCAGATGTGCTCTCACCAGGGTGGAGTAAAGGGGAAGGAGGACCTCTCTCGATCTACTAACCACCCCCCTTCTAATACACCCCAGGATGCCATTGGCCTTCCTGGCCACAAGGGCTCAGTACTGGCTCATGGTCATCCTGTTGTCCACCAGGACCCCCAGGTCCCTTTCCCCTACACTGCTCTCTAATATGTAATTTCCCAACCTACACTGGAACCTGGGGTTGTTCCTGCCCAGATGCAGGACTCTACACTTGCCCTTGTTAAATTTCATCAGGTTATTCCCTGCCCAACTCTCCAGCCTGTCCAGGTCCCGCTGGATGGCAGCATAGCCTTCTGGCGTGTCAGCCACCCCTCCCAGCTTAGTGTCATCAGCAACCTTGCTGATAGTACACTCTATTCCCTCGTCTAAATCGTTAATGAATATATTGAATAATATTGGCCCCAGTACTGACCCCTGAGGCACTCCACTAGATACTGGCCTCCAACTAGACTCTGCACCATTGACTACCACTCTCTGGCTTCTCTCCTTAAGCCAGTTTGCAACCCACCTCACTAGTCTATTGTCTAGACCACACCTCCTCAACTTAGCTGTGAGGATGCTGTGGGAGACTGTGTCAAAGACTTTGCTGAAGTCAAAGTAGACCACATCCACCACTCTGCCATCATCCATCCACCTTGTTACATTCTCATAAAAGGCTATGAGTTTGGTCAAGCACGACTTACCCTTGGTGAAGTCATGCTGACTGCCCCTAATAACCCTCTTATCCTTGATATGCCTTGAGATGGCACCAAGGATAAGCTGTTCCACTACTTTCCCAGGGACAGAGGTGAGGCTGACTGGTCTATAATTACCCGGGTCCTCCTTCTTGCCCTTTTGGAAGACTGGAGTGACATTTGCATTCCTCCAATCATCGGGCACCTCCCCCGTTTCCCATGACTTGGCAAAGATGATGGAGAGCGGTCCAGCAATGACTTCAGCCAGCTCCCTCAGCACCCGCGGATGCATCCCATCTGGACCCATGGATTTATGGATGTCCAGACTATTTAATTGCTCCCTAACCCAGTCCTCATCGACTAAAGCAAACTCCTCCGTTGACCTGGCTTCATCCGGGGTCTCAGGGGTACAGGGCTCCCCAGGACAGCCTCTGGCAGAGTAGACAGAGACAAAGAAGGCATTCAGTAATTCTGCCTCCTCTGTATCTTCTGCCACCAGAGCACCCACCCCATCCATCAGTGGGCCTACATTGCCTCTGGTATTAGTTTTATCTGCTACGTATTTGAAAAAGTTCTTTTTGCTGTCCTTGACCCCTCTCGCCAGCTGTAATTCTAAGGAGGCCTTGGCTATCCTAGCTGCCTTTCTACATCCTCTAACAGCAGCCTTATATTCTTCCCCTCAGCCAGGGACCTGACTGGGGGAGCTGGAGCTGTCAGTGCTGCAGACAGAGCTGTGACACGGATGGAATGAACTGCCAGGCAGGGTGGCAGCAGTTAGTTCATCTGGTCTGCAAGGACAGCAGCCGCCAAGCACAGCAACAGTCCAGATCAAAACTCAGTCCAGACCTGTGAGGCAATTCAGGGGTCCCACAATGAGCTGTTAATACTGCAGGAAAAGTTAAACGAGAAACAAAGACACTGTGTGGCCACTGATGAATTTAATAAGGGAAGGCAGCGATATTCTCTGTGTCTCTTGTCCTCCAGCAGGTAAATAATGGAAAGTGGCTCAGTGATCTCCTCGCCAGTTCCCTCAGAACCCTTGGGTGTATCCCATCTGGCCCCACAGACTTGTGGGTTTCCAAGTGGTGTAGCAGGTTGCCAACCATTTCCCCTTGGATCATTGGGGCTTCACTCTGCTCCCCATGTCTGTCTTCTGCTTCAAGGGCTGGGTACCTGGAGCACAACTGTTCTGACTGTTAAAGACTGAGGTGAAGAAGGCATTTAGTACCTCAGGCTTTCCACCTTTTTCACCCCACACCACCTGGATTCCTCCTTTTGTGCTCTGCCCGCTCCAACAGTTTGTCACTTGGTTATACGGTCAGTTTATCCTCAAGCCACTGAGAGCTTCTGTAAGCGGTGAGACAGCACACAAAGCCCATGTCCTCTGCTGCCCACCCTTGGAGTTCCCTAGAAATCTCTACAAACCCACTACAGGAGCAGCTTCACTGCTGTTCAGATCAGCCAGCCAGGTGAACACGGGTCTCTGGAACACACCACAGGGCAACAGGGCAGTGCCAAGGGGACATGAGGGCAAAGGGGGACCTGGAGACACCTGAGAACACCCAGGTGCCCAGGGCTGAACTGGCCTGTTCCTCCCAACAGGACATGGTGCCCCTTGCTCCCCAGGCGCAGGGTCACAGTGGGGCCCTTTGTGACCTCGCATTGTGACACCCACTGCCCTGCATGTGCTCAGCGCAGCTGCAGCCCCAGCCCACACTGTCCAGCAGGACGGTGACGAGACAGGGTGCGAGCACGGAGCTGGCGAGAGCCCCCGAGCGTAGCCCACGTCTTTCATTGAGTTTGAGATTCAGAGAATCTTTTTGGTTGGAAGCGAACCTTTAAGATCATCGAGTCCAACCATACCCTCACTTTAGCTGCCCCTGGCAGACTCCCCTCTGCCCCCGGCAGCCTTGTGCTGAGGACTCCCCAAGTGCAGCCCACGTCTTTCCCGGCTGCCCTTGGCAGACTCGTGGTGTTTTACCAAGTCTTCCCAGTTCCTCACCTATACCTCATTCCCCAAACCCACGAGATGGCAGACAAACACCTCACCTGCCCCGTGGTGGCCCAGGAGGAGGACAGGGCTCCCCAGGAGAGCAGCTCTCCAGCAGAGCCCCAGGAGCTGTGCATGGCCCAGGACCTGGAGATGGGTGAGTGAGGGGCCCTGGTTGTCTGGGCAGGGCGGGGGCCAGCGAGCACTCCCTGCTCAACACCGGGATCACGTTTCCCTGCACGCTGGCAGGGGGGTTCCACAGGTGTTGGCCATGATGCTGCCTGAAGTCCAGGGCTGCTCCGAGCTGGGAGCCGGCCCCAGCACAGCCTCTGCGTGCAGAGGGGACCCAGCTCCTGCTCCAGGGCACGGGCAGCGAGAGGCAGCTGGGCGGGCAGGAGGCAACCGTGCTGTGGGACGGGGACCTTTCCTGCCCGTCTGAAGCGAGTTCCTCACCCGCTGCACCCGGCTTTCCCCGTCCTGCCTGGCTCCAGCATCGCAGCCCGTCTGCCGGGCACCCTCCAGCCCTGACACGCACGGGGAGACTGTGCCGGGGGCTGATCCAGGTCAAGACTCCAGAGGGAAAGGAAGGTTGCTCAGGGCACAGAAGTCAGAGTGGGGATTTGTTGCACTTTTGGCAAAGTGAGCAGGGGAACACGCTATTTTCCAAATCTGCTCCTTGACCAGGAACTTTCAAGAGCAGTGTTAGGCTTCCCCCAGTTTTTCTGTGTGGGAGGTTAGAGCTTGTTTTCCTGGGTGCTCCTGTACAGATACAGAACTCAACTTTTAAATCTGCTTTTGTGCGAGAACATGGACTCATCTCTCTTCCAATGTGGTTTCTTGGCAGTCGTTGCTGAGGGAATGGCTCCGCCGCAGAGGATCCTCTTTCCCCCAGAGAAGATTTGCATGGCCTGGCAGCACAGCCAGAGAGCTGGAGCGGGACTGCACAACCTGGGCAACACGTGCTTCCTCAACTCCGTCCTGCAGTGCCTGACCTACACCCCGCCTCTGGCCAACCACCTGCTCTCTGGGGAGCACAGCCGGGCCTGTGAGTACTTTTGGGAACATTCCTTGTCCATCTGTTGAGCAGGGCCCAAGGGCTCCCAGAATCTGGAAGCTGATCTAGGAGAAAAGTGGCCCTTCTTTGTCAGCTCCCTGAGTTGGTGTTCTCAGAACACTCAAGCCTAGAAGCAGCTTGTTGTATCTGGATGTGTTCAACTTCAGAAAGGCACCTCTTTCTATCCCAGGCTCTTGGTCCCTGTTCCTGCAAGTTAAACTCCTTTGCTTATTGCACAGAAAGCTTCCGTCAGTTCAGCATCCCTCTGAAGAAAGTTTTCCGTGCGTTAAAATGTCCCGGGCTTGTTGGGACTTGGGCAACTTGGGTGGAATGGAGAATTCTTAAACTGCAAGACCTCCATTAGGTTTTCCATCGCTGTAGATATTTTGCAAACCTGAGGAGCTTCCCTCTCCCATTCCTCCCTCCCTCTCCAGGTGGCCAGAAAGGCTTCTGCGTCATGTGCAGGATGGAAGTGCACGTTCAACAGGTCCTGCATTCCTCAGCCAGTGCCATCGAGCCTTGGGCTGTCGTCGATTTTCTCACAGGTGAGTCAGTGCAGGTGCTGTGACATGATTGATGCCGTTCTCGTAGGAGAGAACTAGTAACTTCTTCTTTCTTAGAAATAGGAGAAAATTTCCAGCATGGCAGGCAGGAGGACGCCCACGAGTTCTTACGCTGCACCATGGATGCCATGCAGAGAGCTTGTCTGAGAGGAAACAGCGAGTAAGCGCAAGCAAATTGTGTTTCCAGCGTTCCCAAGCCCTTTGGAGTCCTTGATGTCCTCCCCTCAAGGAAAACTATGCCCAGGGCTTTCAGACAAAGCCAGACTCTGGGAGGAGATAACTCTGCCTTCCCATTGGTTTGCAGCTTGGACATGTCCTCTCAAGCAACCACCATCGTCCATCAGATCTTTGGGGGCTTTCTGAGATCCAGAGGTACTTTTCCACTGCTATTGCTCTCCTTGGAATCGTCTGTGCCCTCCTGTCTGCCTGCGATAACAGCCGATGGTGTGATTGGCGCAGTGGGTGTGAGAGGGTAACCCGGCACAGTCTGTCGACTTCCCCTGTCACTGAGCATTTCCATTTGCCTTCCAGTCACATGCTGGAGCTGCCAAGCGGTTTCCGATTCCTACGAGGCCTTCCTGGATGTTCCTCTGGATATCAAAGTAAGAGAGTTTGTAATTGTGCTTCAAGACGTCCCAAGGCCCCTGTAGCTTTCCAGATTCCACACAGTTGGCTTAAAAACGTATCTGACAAGAGAGGTTGGCGGTAGGCGGGAGGTGGAATGGACTGTGTTCTGCAGAGGCCATGGCAGTGGTCTCCCTGTCAGAGCTGGTTTCAGCTGGACAGGCACACGTGCCCCTCTCTGCACCATGGCGTACCCTCCTCCTTCTTCCCTTGCCCTCCCGCAACACCCGTCTGGCTCCCAGGCTCATGGGGGTGTTGTTTCCATCACTGGTGACACCCATACCATCGCAGCTGAACTGTGCAGTGCCACAAAGAGGTGGCTCTGGAGAACCCTGGGAATCCCTGAGAAATGAGGGAGATGTTCAGCATCACACCCTCTTTCTGCCTCCTGGGCACTGCTTGCGGGTTCACAGTGGGTCTCCTCAGCCTCATCGAGCTGTTTTTTTTGCGTAAACTCCTCGTAAGTGTTTGGCTGTGGGAATTTCCCAGAGCTCAGGGCTCTCCCTTCTCACTCCTCCAGGCAGCCGCATCTGTCACCGCAGCTCTGGAAGACTTTGTGAAACCGGAGCACCTGGATGGTGAAAACTGCTTTAAATGTAGCAAGTAAGGCCATTATTGATGATGTATTCATACTGGATCCTGTGCAAAGGTGTCATTGAGCAGAAGTCAGCTTTTCACATTGAATTAAGGCACAGTAATGAGACGCAGGTTTTTTAACATGGCATTATGGTACTGAATAGCCTTAAAAGAGCAGAGGGATGTGTGAGACAGGAAAGTCTGTCTGGCCTTTGGGGGAAAAAATGGTGCGTTTAGCCCTTGGCTCTGTCCCGGCTTTCAAGGTGTGACAAGGTGACTGCCGCCTCCAAGAGGTTCACGGTCCATCGCGCGCCCAAGGTTCTCACGGTCTGTCTGAAGAGGTTTGAAGCTTTCACCGGCGACAAGATCAGCAAGGTGTGTGCACAACTGGAGTGCAACGTTCTCTTCCTGGAGCGGGTTTCCCAAAGCCGGACGCTCTGTCACAAGCTGCTCATGTTGAGATTTTCACGTTCCCTTCTGGGGACACTTCCTGTGGGAAGACAAGTGTGTCCTCTGCTCCCACAGAGCTGCTTTGGTCCAGATGAGTTTCCTGCCACCCAACTCGGGACATATTGCTGTGTCCTGAAGTGTTCCAGGGTCATTGCTGAGCCCTCCTGGTCTCTCCGTAGGTCGTGGAGTATCCCCAGTACCTGGATCTTCGCCCGTACATGTCTCAGGCAGCCGGAGAACCGCTCCTCTACTCCTTATACGCCGTCCTGGTGCATGGAGGTGGCAGCTGCCGTGCAGGACACTACTTCTGCTACATAAAGGTGAAAAGCTACTTCCTTCTGAACAACGGAAAAACGTATCCTGGGGAAAACTGACTTTCCTGGCCATGTTACTGGCAGCCACGGATTTGAGGGGAGAAGGTTTCCTCAGGGGCTGGAATGCATATGTTTTGAACACTGCTGGTTGGGCAGTTTTTGGCCTGTGTTTTGTGGAGAAGCCGTGCCATTCATCTCCAGATATCGACGCTTTTCTTTGCAGGCCAGTGATGGACTGTGGTACCACATGGACGACAAGTCTGTGGATCTTTGCGACAGTGACACAGTCCTCAGGCAGCAAGCCTATTTACTGTTTTACATCAGGTAATCACAAGTTTTAAACTGTGTTCAGAACACATTTCCTTTTCCTGGCTTTGCTATTTTTCTTCTCATCCTGTTGAGTGTTTCTGTCATAGCAGACAATTACCTCCTGCATCCTTCAGCCCAACCACATTTCCCATTTGTGGTCTTAGTTGCATCTTCTCCCTGTCATATAAACTGTTCCAAGAAAATGCCGGAACCCAGGGAAGGCTGCAAGAACAGCCCCCAACAGAGATCCCTCTTTTTTAACCCAGGTGCTCTGATTTGGAAGTTGGACAAAGGGCTTCTTCCTCACCAGCACCATCAGAAGCCCGTTCCCTCCTCAGTCAGTGGGCGGCCGGCAGCAAGCAGGTGCGTTCTGTGGGACAGCAGCACCTGCCCCATAGGACTAAGGCGGCTGTGGGGAGGTGGTCAGGGCACCAGATGGACAGCGGGTTTCTTTTGGGGATCTTGGCAGCGCTCTCTTTTCCCTCCCACACGGCAGCTTTCTGCACAGTTGCAGCACGGCTCCCACTCCCAGCATCCACCTGGATCCATCCCATTTGTCCTCCTTGGCCCCTCTGCAGCCTCCAGGAGCCTTTGGGAGGCCATTAGATGTTCCCTCACAGCTTCTAGGGGTTCCCCACTGGTGGGTCCTGTCAGGAGGAAAGGGCAGGACCTTTTCACAGCTCTCTTTGCAGGACATGGCGGGGGGCATGGAGGACTCTGCAGAGGACAGCAGCTCATCCGCACCAGCCATCACCAGCCAGCAAAGCCGGGCAGGAGCCCAGGAGGCAGCTGCGGGCTGGCCGTGCCCCATCTGGCCAGGCAGGATCAACAGCAGCTCCTCCCTGGGCTCCTGCTTGCGTCGCTTCTTCCACGGCTGTCTCAGGCTGGTGTCCAGAAGGAAAGCTGCGTGCCCGCTGCGCTGTCACCCCCGTGACCGTGTGCTCCACTCTGCACGAGAGGACAGCAGCAAAGAGGAGCGGGGATTCAGCCCTTCTGCCCCCTGCCAGGAGAACGGTGCCAGGGAGAGGCCCAGGAGCAGATCCCCGCACTGGGGCAACGATCTCCGCAGCTGGGTTGTGGAGACCGTGGACTATGAACACTCAGACAGGAGGAGGGGGAGAACCAGTCCCCTGTGCTGTGACCCCACTCACAGGGGTGAGGCAGCTCCAATACCCTCCAGTGGCAGCTCCCAGTCTGCACCAGCACCTCCACTGTCCTCCAGCAGCAGCTCCCAGTCTGTTCCTGCCCCCAGAGCTGCACAGGGGCAAACCCGGCCAAGGATGAGACATCGGAGCAGATCCCCACGGCGGGACTATGATCTCCGCAGCCGGTTTCTGGAGATCACAGACCAGCATCGCTCAGCAAGGAGGACGAGGAGCTGGAGAACAAGTCCTCCACGGTCTGACCGAGCCCTAAGGGATGATGCAGCTCCAGGGCCCTCCAGCCACAGCTCCCGGTGTCGTTCTGCACCCAAAGCTGCTCGGGAGCAGACCCAGCTGAGGCAGAGGGAGCGGAGCAGATCCCCGTGGCGCCGCTATGATCTCCACACGCAGTTGTGGAGATCACGGACTGTGACCCCTCAGCACAGAGGAGGAGGAGGAGCAGGAAGGCTTCAGTGCCCTGGAGATGCAGATGAGGAAAACAGTGGGTGGTGACGGGGACAGATTGCAGCCTGGATGAGGGAGGACACAGCATCTGACGCCTGTGGTGCTGGAGAGGAGGAAGAGGAGGAGGAAGAGTCCAGGAGGCAGCAAAGCTGCCCCAGCAGGGACCAAGCTGCCCCAGGGCACCAGCAGCCAGTGCTGCCTCTGGCAGGAAGAGCTCAGAGAGCCCTTCCAGAGCCACGGGCAGCTCTGCCGGCCGGCCCGCCTGCCCACAGGCCCCGGGAGGAAGAGCTGCAACCTGCGGCCACGGCTGGGATCGCTGCTCAGAAACACTCACTGGGCACCAGCAGGCAGAACAGCCAAAGCCACGATTAAAAACAAACTCTTGTTGGCCTCGTGTGTCTCATTCGTGGGGTGTTTGCTTCTCGGTGGGTTTTGAGGCAATTGGAGAAATGCCCATTCTGAGAAGTCTCTGTGGTGGGTTTTGGGAGCTGTGTGCTGTGTGTGCCCATCTTGCCGTCTCTTCTGTTTCAATGTGGAGTCGTAAGGAGCCATTGAAAGGGGGAATGTTGTTTTTGGAACGGATCTGGCACCTGGCCCCAGCAGGGGAAGGACTCAGAGACATCAGCCCACGAATCCTTAACGTAAAACAAAGCCCATTTGAAATAATCCCGGAATCCAAACGGATTGCTGTATTTAAAAGTTAATCTAGGGGGAAGGGTACCCAAAGAGCCAGGAATCCATATTTTGAATAAATCAATAGGTTAGAGGTTGTTAGAATTAGATGAATGAGACAGGCAAACCGAGGCAAGCAGTGGGCAGTCTGTAAACCCTGCAGTACCAGCCAGTGGGGAGCAGGGAGGGGATGTGCAGCTGGGATCGGTGGATATGTAAGCGGGGGCTTTTTGTCCTACTCCCCGTGCCTGTCTTTGGGTAGAACACCTGGTCTTGCAAAATGGTTTATAAAATACGCTTTGCTGAGAGATGCTGCCCGGGCCTGTTCTATCGGCAAGGTGATTGTTTCCTGCAGCAGGATTTGCAGCAGAAGTTGGGCAGGACAAGAGCGCCCATGCGGTCAGAAAGCACAGCAGACAGCTGGACCGTGGGGTCACGGGCACCAAACCCAGCTCGGGTGGGAGCCAAGAGGGTCCCCTCGTGTTCAGGGCCCAAAGCGCCACCTGTAGCATCTGCCCGTCCTTCTGAGTGCCCAGAGCCTCCTTCCTGGGGCCAAATCCTCGTGTTCAGGGTCCCCACGTGTCTTTCATCACCCACGGCCTTTGCTCAGGGCCCACAGTTCATTCTCAGGTGGAGCTCGCTGCCTGGCAACAACCGCCCGGAAGTCCGGGGCCAGTCAGTGGATGAAACGCAGCCAATCACATTGGAGGAGGCGGGGTAACTCATGTGATTGAAATGTAAGCAGCCAATCAAGCTTTGCGAGCTGCAGGACAGTTGGCGACAGTGGAACAAACTGGGCAGCGTTCGGGGCGGGCTGTGCTGGCTGCACCAATCACTCCTGGTGGGAGTGCAGCACATGGATGATTGACAAGGGTCTGGCCAATCACTTGGTGGGGGGGGCAGTGGGAAAACCCAGCCAGCCAAGCAGAGGAAACCTTGCCTCAGGGAAGGCGGACACTGTGGAGGGAATGACCCCTCAGGCAGCCAATCAGAGAGAGCATCACCTCAGGGCAGGGTGAGCCCCAAACCAGGTTAGAGTCACAGCCCAGATAGCCAATCAGCTGCAGGATCAGCTCAGGGGAGGAGACTGACAGCCCTCCCGACCAATGGTGGCGCAGCCCAGGCTGAGCAGGCGGTTGCTCTGCAGGCGGCCAGGGTGAGTTTTGCCATGGCGCCCGTGGAGCTGCCCCGAGGCTGAGGAGCGCCCGGCCCAGCCCTGGGGCCCTTTTTCCTCCCTCTGGGGCCCTGGGGATGTTGTTGCTGCCTCTGGCTCAGGTGTGCGTGGGCTGCTCTGGCCTTGTTCTCCTGGGCGGGGGAGGGGGCAGGGGGCACTTGCTGGAGAGGAGCTGCTGGGGCTGGAGCTGGAGAGAGCAGGAGAAGGAGAAGCAGCTGGAGGGTGAAGTGCAGGAGATCCCCACAGCTGCTGCTGCAGCTGCACAGGAGACAGCTGCCCCTCTGGGTGAGGAAGAGTCCCTGTGAGCAGCCTCAGCAGAGCAGATCACGAACCTGCACCGCAGGGTCTGTGTCAGTGAGGAAAATTACAGCACGGCCGTACAGTGTGTGTGTGTGGTGTGTGTCTGGGAAGCCTCGTGGTGTAAGAGCTGTAGAACACCGATGTGTTCTCTTAGGTGCAGGATGGGCGAGCGACTGGAGCTGCAGACTAGGAGGGGAGGAAAAGACAGACAGACAGAAGTGCCTGAACTCCACAGCTTGCCTGGCAGTGCAGAGAGCAGGAACTGTGGTGAGTCCTGGGCCCTCGGGGTCATTTCATCCTGTTTTGTGCTCCAGTCCCTCCCTGCTCCCTCCTCTTTCCTGCTGTGTCCTTCTTCCTCTTCATCTCTTCTCTCTCTGTCCCTCTGCTGCTTCCTCACCGTTTCCCCCACCCTTCTCCATCTCTGTGCAGGGTTTCTCGTATCTCCCTCTCTGTCTCCACCCCTCTGTGGTTCTCATCATCCCTGGTTTCTCTTTGTCGTCATTCTGCTCTGTTGCTCTGTCCTGCTCCCTGCCCCATCATTTCTCACTGTATCCCTCTGTCCTGCTCCCTGCACCTATTCCTGCCCCTCTTCTTTTTTACTCCCTCTCCGTCTTGCTGCCCACCCCAGGATTTTTTCCCCAATCTCTGCTCTGCTCCCAACCCTTATTGTTCTTTCTCTCTCCTGCTCCCTTTCTGTCTTTCTGCCTGTCTTCCCTTTCCCTGTTCTTCTTTCTCCATCTCTGTCCAGATTACTACCCCTTTTCCTTCTTGATGTCTTTCTGTCCTGGTTTTCTTTCTGTCTTCCTTGCCTGTTCCCAGTCCCATCCTTTCTCACTATATCACCCCTGTCCAGCTGGCTCTGCCTTTTCTTTTTCTTCTCTTCCTCTTTCCTGCTCCTCAGCCCTCTTTTCCTCTTCCTCCAGCTCATTGCTGCATGCTTCCACTTTCCAGTGTCTTCATTTGGATCCAAACTTTGCTTTATTTCTCAGACTTTCTTTTTGTCTCTCCATCTGTGCATCCCCCTCCCTGTCTTTCTCTAGCCCCTTCCTGCTTCTCCTCCTCCCCCCTCCCCATCCCTCTGTCCTGCTCATCAGCCCTGCTGTTTCTTCCTCCCTGTTTCTTCACAGCTCCTTGTCCCTTTTTGCCTTGATCTCTCCATCTCTCCATCCTTTCCCTTGTGTGTTTCTTTCTCTCTCAGATCCTCTGTCTTCTCTCTTGTCTGATTTGTCTCTCTCTAGTCCTCTGTCCTTCTCCCCAGCAGCTTGAACTGAATGACCAGGTGTCCCTGCATTCTGGTGTTTGCTCATCCCTGCCCTGGGGAAGATCTGTGTCTGTAGGGCTGGGGATCATTCAGGAGCTGGTCTCCTGCAGACAGCAGAGCCAGGTGCAGCTACAGCAGAGGTTGTTCTCAGCTGCTGCTTGTGCAGCTTGTTGGAAGGGCAGCTGTGGGCCTTCTTTGGAAGGGAGGTTTCTTGTTCTGTGCTTACTGCTCCTCAGGACCCTGCACAGGAGCGCTGTTGGGGTCTGCAGGGACGGGTGGGACCTGCTGTGACTCCTGGTGAGTGCGAACTCAACTTGTCCTCATGTCCTCGAATGAAACCAGACTGACCGTAGATGGTTTTCTTGCCTGTTTCAGTTCCAAACTACATGTTTGGCACTGAAGGACATGAGACTTTGTGCTGTTTTCCAGATGTCAGTGGCTGCGAATCAGCTGAGAACATCACTGCCTTAGGTACCAGGGCAGGTGGTCTGTGATCAGGGATGTGGACTTGCATGGCAGTGCTTTTATGAACATTTGATGGTCTTGCCACTTCAAAGCCCTTCATTTTCCTAGAAATTTTAAGATGATGTTTCTTATTCGGAGGTTCAGACTCTGGTTGGATTTGATGTTGAATGGTCGATATTATGGGCTCCATAAAATAAGAATCTCGCTTCCTTGTTGTTTTCTTACACTGTCTGAATTTGGTAAGCGAGAGCAAGAGTGGTTGACAGTGTCTGTTTTTTGAGAGTAACGTATTCCTGACTCTCCCTCTCTGTATGGTGAAGGTTTCTGCCTGCACTATGATTTTGCTGGGCTGTGAGGCTGTGTTGGAGCAGCAGAGGTAAGAAGTGGTGGCTTTAAAGGCATTGAAGCTGTGGTAAAACCCGCAGGTAAAGCTGGTTTCTTCCTAGAGAGCTGCCTGACAAAAATAGTTACAACACCCTTGAAGTTGGTGCTTTTGGGATTGATTGATTGATTGATTGATTGATTTCTGGGAAGCAAGAAGTGAGAGCCTGTGCACTCCCATAGGCAGCGCTGCCTCCCAAATAGGTGCACCCTTCTCCACTTGTGTTCCTTCCATGCTGGTGTAGAACAAGGCCATGCAGTAGTGTGCAGATGTGGTGATTGCAATGTGACCATGAGGTCACAGCCCCACGGTGACGTGCTGTGCTGTGTCTTGGCAGCAGCAGCAGCAGCATCATGGTGCGAGCGTGGGGGCCATGGTCCTCACCCTCCTCCTCCTCCTGGTGCCCCTGCCAGCCCGGGACGCCCAGGCTGCTCCAGCCGAGCGCAGGGAGCAGGTGGGCGGGCAGGGGCAGCACCCAGCCCCGAGCAGCTCAGCAGGGCAGCAGTGGGGCCAGGGCTGGGGCTGGGGCCGGGAGAGCAGCCGGGCTGGGCCGGGCAGGGCGAGCCAGGCAGCACCAGGGTGTGGGCAGGGGGCAGACGCCCCGCAGGGAGGGGAGAGGGGCTGCGGCTGCTTCAGGGGCAAGTTCTGGGCAAGCAGGGGCTGGGAGTGGTGGCCCAGGGGCAGAAACCAGCACTGAGTCCCTGTGGGCCCTCGCTGCCCCCAGCCTCGTGCCACACGGCCCCATCCCAGGGCTCGCTTTGAGCCTTTGGGCCTGTTTCAAATCAAAGCTGGGATTGCTTTGGCCCTTTGGGCCAGCTTTGAGCTAAATCTGGGCACATTTGTGCGCTTTGGGGTCGTTTCTGCCTAGATCTGGGAGTTCTTTGGCTTTGCAGTCCAGTTTCTACCCAAATCTGGGCGTGTTTGGGCCACTTTTGGCCGTTTTTTACCCAAATCTGGGCATACTTTAACTTTGTGGTCCAATTTCACCCCAAATCTGGGGATGTTATACCCCTTTTTGGCCAGTTTTGATCCAAATCTAGTGGTGCTTTGGTTTTTCTGGCTCTTTTTACCCGATATACTCAGGTGCTTTTGCCCATTTTATCCCCTAATGGAGGCGCCGTGTTCCCAACTATGGGATGTTTTCACCTTTGCCAACAGTTTTGCTCCCAAATGTGAATGTTTTTGCCTCTTTTGGCCACTTTTTGCCCAAATACTCAGAATCTTTTGCCTGTATTGGCCAATTTAGCCCCATATATTTGGAATATTTAGTCATTTCTCCAGTTTTCTCCCTAAATAGGGCTATTTCTCTGCAATAGATGGGCATTGTTTCTCTCTTCTTTATGTCCTCTTTTACCCGAAATGCAGGAGTATTGCTCTGTGAGCCTGGAAACCTCTCTGGTCTGTGCTTGACTCCAGGCCATGGCACTGGCAGAGTTGATGGAGCTTCTCAGCTGGATCCTGGTTATGAGCCTTGGGCTGTCCCAGAGGTACGTTGTCACTGCCTGTCTGCTTGAAGGAATAAACACTCACGTTTTAATAGGTTATTCACGTGTGATTGTACCCAAGATCATCTCAGAGGCTTTTCAAAAGCTTTTTGGTCCTTGGTGGTGTTACACAGACAAGTCATAAATACTATTTGCCTGCAAACCTGCTAGGTCTCAGCAAAAAGGTCACGTATGTTCCATTTCTAGCTGTGGGAACGTACACCTTTGTGTGTGTCCTGTGTCCTTACCTCAGCCCCTCCCGTCACTGCAGGTGACTGAGGAAGAAGGAGATCACAACATGCCATGGAAGCTCCTCCCCTGTGTTTGACTCCCTGTTTGGTTCCTGCAGTCCATGGTGATCAAGCCTCTTGGTGTAATCCTGTTCCTGAGCCTGGGGGCAATCCCAGGGGTAGGTGTTCAGTCTTCATTGGTCACTGGCCTTTTGCATTTGTTAATATTTGGTTTATTATTTGTTAACATTTTCCTGCAATAGTTGAGCCTTGCAGTAGCCAGCAGGCTCTTTGCTAGTAGAAACATGGATGGTCACGTTTTTGCCCTGGTGCTCCATGCTGCCACCTTAGTGTGGGTTTTCTTTTGTGTGTGTGAGAGGTGTCCTGGTCAGAAGGCCCTGAGAGCCCCCACGTTTGTCCGTCTGGTCCTTGAGGGGTGTTGCATGTGGCCTGGTCACAGTAGTTTTCCTGGTCACAAACCCTGCATCTGGCCAGGAAGGCTGAACACGGCCTCCTGCCTGGGCTCCTGCTTGCACCGCTTCTTCCGTGGCAGCATAAGGCTGGTGTCCAGAAGGAAAGCCGCGTGCCCGCTGCGCTGTCACCCCCGTGACCGTGTGCTCCACTCTGCACGAGAGGACAGCAGCAAAGAGGAGCGGGGATTCAGCCCTTCTGCCCCCTGCCAGGAGAACGGTGCCAGGGAGAGGCCCAGGAGCAGATCCCCGCACTGGGACAACGATCTCGGCAGCTGGGTAGTGGCCAGCACAGACTACGAACACTCAGATGGGAGGAGGGGGAGAACCAGTCCCCTGAGCTGTGACCCCACTCACAGGGGTGACAGAGCTGCAGTGCCCTCCAACCGCAGCTCTCAGTGTGCTCCCGCCCCAGTGCTGCTCAGGAGCAAACCCAGCCAAGGCACAGGAAGCGGAGCAGGTCCCCACAGCAGGGCCATGATCTGCGCAGCCAGCTTATGGAGATCATGGACCAGCATCGCCTGGCAAGGAGCACGAGGAGGTGGAGAATAAGTTCTCCATGTTGGGACCGAGCCCCAAGGGAGGTTGCAGCTCCAGTTCCCCGCAATGCCAGCTCCCAGTGTGCTTCGGTACCCCCAGCTGCTCAGAAGAAACCTCAGCTGAGGCACAGAGACCGGAGCAGATCCCCACAGCGGGGTCATGATCTCCACAGCTGGTTTGTGGACACCACAGACTATGATCCCTCAGCAAGGAGGAGGAGGAGGAAGGCTTCGGTGCCCAAGAGATACACATCAGGAAAACAGTCATGGCACTGCAGTAGTGATGGGGGCAGATTGTGACCTGAGAGAGGAAGGAACACAGCATCTGACCCCAGCAATGTCAGAGAGGAGGAGGAGGAGGAGGAAGAATCCAGGAAGCACTAAAACTTCCTCTAGCAGGGACCAAGCTGCACCAAGGGCACCAGCAGCTCCCCCATCCCTCCTGCCAGTGCTGCCTCTGACCAGGAAGAGCTCAGAGAGCCCCTCCAGACACACGGACAGCTCTGCCTGCCTGCCCACAGGCCCCTTGAGGAAGAACCTGAATCTGGGTCCAATGTTTGGGATCGCTTCCCCAAAACAACACTCATTTCGTACCAGCAGGCAGAAAAGCCAAACCCATAATTAAAAATGTGTCCTTTACAGGGTGTTTTCTTCTCTGTGGATTTTGGGGCAATTGGCGAGTGCACCCAGTCTGAGCAGTTTACGTGATGGGATTTTGAGAGCTGTGTGATGGCATGTGCCCATGTTGCAGTCTCTTTTGTTTTAAATATGGAGGTTGAGTCCCTGGAACTGAAATGGGCTGGATGAGCCAGCGGCAAGTGAGACTGACACTGGCTGACGGCCCGGTCCAGAGCGTGTTGCTCAGTGGCACCAAGTCTGGTTGCAGGCCAGTTACAGGCAGTGTCTCCCAGGGGTCAATACTGGGTCCAATCCTGTTTAACATCTTCCTTAAGTGGTCGGGATGGTGGGGCAGAGTGCACCCTCAGCAAGCTGGCGGAGGACACCACACTGGGAGGAGTGGCACTTAGGCCAGGGGGTCGTGCTGACATCCGCAGGGACCTGGGCACACTGGAGAGATGGGCTGACAGAGATCTCACGCAGCTCAGCAGAGGGTGCTGTGTGAGTGACGCGCACTGGCAGAGAGTGCCCAGGGAGCTCGTGGAGTCTCCTTCCTTGGAGATGTTCCACAGCCCTGTGAACACCATCGTGGACAACCGGCTGCAGGTGGCCCTGCTTGAGCAGGGGGTGGGACCAGGTGACCTCACCCTCCAAGTGACCTCACCCTTCAGGTGACCTCCTGGCCAGTCTCAAGTAGCCTGTGATCTGTGAAATGGATGCCTAGAAGAGGATCCAGCCACTAACACTGTCACCCTCAGGCAGCCATCGACAACTCCACCAGCAAGCTGCAGTCCCTGGAGGGAGAAATCCACCCCTGAGGAGCACAGGCACCTGCACCCCGAATCCCAGAGCTGCCCCAGCCCGCTCCCCCTGCAGCTGTCCCAGCCCAAAACCTCCCTGACCTGTCCCACAGCTCCGGGCCACCCCACGGCCTCTCCTGGCAGCAGCAGCTGGGCCTGGGGCTGCTCCATCCTCCGTTAACGCAGGTGCCAGCAGCACGGGTGCGGGGAAGGAGCGGGGTGTGCAGGAGCTCCTGCAGCAGGCGGTCTCCAGCCAAGCAGCTGCGGGAATCGTGGCTGCTGGTTTGTTCTCTGCCAGAGGCTGCACTGGGGCCCTGGGGCTGTTGTTGCTGCATCTGGCTCAGGTGTGCGTGGGCTGCTTTGGCCTTGTTCTCCTGGTGGGGTGTGTAAAGGGGCAGGTGGGCACTTGCTGGCTTTGGAGAGGAGCTGCTGGGGCTGGAGCTGGAGAGAGCAGGAAAAGGTAAAGCAGCTGGAGGATGAAGTAGAGGGGATCCCCACAGCTGCTGCTCCAGCTGCACAAGAGACAGCTGCCCCTCTGGGCGAGGAAGAGTCCCTGTGAGCCGCCTCAGCAGAGCAGATCACAAACGTGCACCGCAGGGTCTGTGTCAGGGAGGAAAATTACTGTACGGCCGTAGAGTGTGTGTTTGCGTGGTGTGTGTCTGGGAAGCCTCGTGGTGTAAGAGCTGTCAAACACCAGTGTCTTCTCCTAGGTGGAGGATGGGCAAGCGGCTGGGGCTACAGAAGAGAAAGGGAGGACAGAAACACAGAGACAGAGTTGCCTGAACTCCACAACTTGCCTGGCAGTGCAGAGAGCGGGAACTGTGGTGAGCCCTGGACCCTGGGGGTCGTGTCACCCTCTTTTGTGTCCCAGTCCTTCCCTGCCCTCTCCTGTTTCCTTCTGTGTCGGGTTTTTTTGGCTTCCACGTAGCTCTCTTCCCCTCTGTTATTATGCTCTGCTCCCTGTCACCCCTTTCTCTTTTCTCCAAGTCTTTGTCATCCAACTGTTCCTCTCCTCATTGCTGCTCTTTCCTGCTCCCTGTTGTCGAGGGTTAAGATTGCGGGGTGACAATAAAACCCTGGCAGATGTATTGTTAGCCCCCTCTACCCCCACACTTCCCCCTCCCTCTCCCCCTTTTTCACTAAGGAGAGGCGATTGGAAGGAAAAGAAGCACAGAGTGAAGAGAGTTGGAAAAAATTAAAGATGTTTTACTAATGCTACTAATAAGAATAGAGAAAATAATACAAAATATACAAAACCAATCTTGAAAGTCTCAGCAACTGCAGAGCTGGCACCCAAAGTCCTGGATTAGACTCTGCAGCCAACCGGAGCTGGATTCAGTCTCTCACTAGGCCTCAGTTCGCAGGGATGACTAGCAAGATCCTCTCCTAATGTCGGCCATAAGCAGCAGGGAAAAGGGAAAAGCAACACGAGATCCTCGTGATCTCCCACTTATATATGAAGTATTCACGTGAATGGAATGTTATACCCAGTTGGTCAGTTTCTTGGTCTCTTTCTTCTCGTCGCCCCTCTCGCGAGATGTCCATCTGTGCTTATCATTAAGTTTGCATTCCATTGATAGGTTTACCAAAACATGTGTCTGGTGCTCCAGGAAAATGCAGTTAATATGAAGGCTTTAGCTGACAGGCAAATTCACTGAAAGAAAAACTTGTTTTTAGCAAAACCAGGACATTCCACCCCTTATAATATGCCATTCACTGAATGCTTAAACCTTATCAATACAATCTATCAATATAATCTAATTAATCACTACTACTATATATATACACATATGCACATATATACACAGGAGTAATTAATCAGTGGACCATCCTTTGAAAAGTTCATTAAGTTCATTTTGTCACGACAGTCTCCCAGGGCAGGAAAAATGGTACAAGTGCATCTCATGACCACTGTTTGTGGGTTAAAGACATCAACTTCGAAGAAGTTGTCAGGCGCCACTCGAAGAAGCTAGCTCTGGTTTCATCATCACTGTTTTGATCTGAAAAACACTTATTAAACACTGTTAGCATGGCAATTCACATTATGCAGTTCAGTATTGCATATTTTCACCTAAACTCAAATCCCCTTGAGGTACACACCGAACTTCTCCATCCTTAAGCATCACCCACCAGGTGCTGCCAGGTCCCTGGGCAAAAACAATCCCACGAATGGGTTTGCCTTTGCCTGAGGCAGGAGTAACCCAGACTGCCTTTCCTAACATGTTTTTCATGTGTACTACAGGGACTTTATCTCCTTCTACAGTCCGTAGAATTTCTGATTGGGCAGGCCCGGCTCGATTGGTTGATCCCCTGGTGTTGACCAACCAAGTGGCTTTTGCTAAATGTGAATCCCAATTTTTAAAGGTTCCACCACCAAGTGCCTTTAGTGTAGTTTTTAGCAAACCATTGTACCTTTCAATTTTCCCAGAGGCTGGTGCATGATATGGAATATGATATACCCACTCAATACCGTGTTCTTTGGCCCAATTGTCTATACTACTGTTTTTGAAATGAGTACCATTGTCTGATTCAATTCTTTCTGGCGTACCGTGTCGCCAAAGGACTTGCTTTTCAAGGCCCAAGATAGTATTTCGGGCTGTAGCATGAGGTACGGCATATGTTTCCAACCATCCAGTGGTTGCTTCCACCATTGTAAGTACATAACGCTTACCTTGACGTGTTTGTGGAAGTGTAATATAATCAATCTGCCAAGCTTCTCCATACTTATACTTTAACCATCGCCCCCCATACCATATAGGCTTTAACCGTTTCGCTTGTTTGATTTCGGCGCAAGTCTCACATTCATGAATAACCTGTGAAATAGTGTCCATAGTTAAATCCACCCCTCGATCGCGAGCCCATTTATATGTTGCATCTCTACCTTGATGCCCTGAAGCATCATGGGCCCACCGAGCTAGGAAAAGTTCACCTTTATGTTGCCAGTCCAAGTCCACCTCAGCTACTTTAATCTTAGCAGCTTGGTCCGCTTGTTGGTTGTTTAGATGTTCCTCGGTGGCTCGACTTTTAGGCACGTGAGCATCTACGTGCCGAACTTTCACAGGCAGGCTCTCTAGCCGAGCAGCAATGTCTTGCCACAGTGTGGCAGCCCAAATGGGTTTACCTCTGCGCTGCCAGTTGCTTTTCTTCCATTGCTGTAGCCACCCCCACAAGGCATTTGCTACCATCCATGAGTCAGTATAGAGATAAAGTATTGGCCACTTCTCTCGTTCAGCAATGTCCAAAGCCAGCTGGATGGCTTTCACTTCTGCAAATTGACTAGATTCACCTTGTCCTTCAGTGGCTTCTGTAACTTGTCGTGTGGGACTCCACACAGCAGCTTTCCACCTTCGATGTTTTCCTACAAGACGACAGGATCCATCTGTGAACAGTGCATACTGCTTATCAGTCTCTGAAAGAGTATTATACGGTGGTGCTTCTTCAGCACGTTTTACTTCCTCATCTGGAGACATCCCAAAGTCTTTGCTTTCTGGCCAGTCTGTAATCACTTCTAAGATCCCTGGGCGATTGGGATTTCCAATTCGAGCTCGTTGCGTGATCAATGCAATCCATTTACTCCACGTAACTTCGGTTGCATGATGTGGAGAGGGAACCGTCCCTTTGAACATCCAACTCAGCACTGGCAGTCGAGGTGCCAGGAGGAGCTGTGCTTCAGTACCGATCACTTCTGAAGCAGCTCGAACTCCTTCGTATGCTGCTAGTATCTCTTTTTCAGTTGGAGTATAGTTGGCCTCAGATCCTTTGTATCCTCGACTCCAAAAACCTAAGGGTCGACCTCGGGTTTCTCCTGGTGCTTTCTGCCAGAGGCTCCAGGTAAGTCCATTATCTCCGGCTGCAGTGTAGAGCACATTTTTAACATCTAGTCCAGTCCGAACTGGTCCAAGGGCCACCGCATGAGTTATCTCACGCTTAATTTGTTCAAAGGCTTGTCGTTGTTCAGGGCCCCACTCAAATTGGTTCTTTTTACGAGTCACTCGATAGAGAGGGCTCACAATCTGGCTGTAGTCAGGAATATGCATTCTCCAAAAACCTACAATGCCCAAGAAAGTCTGTGTCTCCTTTTTATTAGTAGGTGGAGACATTGCTGCAATTTTGTTGATCACATCCATTGGGATCTGACGACGGCCATCTTGCCATTTTATTCCTAAAAACTGTATCTCTCGTGCAGGTCCCTTGACCTTGCTTCGTTTTATGGCAAAACCAGCATCCAAAAGAATCTGAATTATTCTCTCACCTTTCTCGAAGACTTCTTTTGCTGTGTCGCCCCATACGATGATGTCATCAATATATTGCAAGTGTTCTGGAGCTTTACCTTGCTCCAGCGTGGTCTGGATCAGTCCATGGCAGATGGTAGGACTGTGTTTCCACCCCTGGGGCAAGCGATTCCACGTGTACTGAATGCCTCTCCAGGTGAAAGCAAACTGCGGCCTGCACTCTGCTGCTACAGGAATAGAGAAAAATGCATTAGCAATGTCAATTGTAGCATACCACTTAGCTGCCTTTGACTCCAGTTCAAATTGCAGTTCTAGCATGTCAGGCACAGCAGCACTCAGTGGTGGTGTAACTTCATTCAGGCCACGATAGTCTACAGTTAGTCTCCACTCGTCACTAGACTTACGCACTGGCCAGATTGGGCTGTTAAAAGGTGAACGAGTCTTACTGATCACACCCTGGCTTTCCAATTGACGGATCAACTTCTGGATAGGAATCAAAGAGTCTCGGTTGGTGCGATATTGCCGGCGATGCACTGTCGTGGTAGCAATTGGCACCTGCTGGTCGTCAACCATCAGCAGTCCTACAACAGAAGGGTCATCTGAAAGACCAGGCAAATCAGACAGCTGTTCAATTTTCTCAGTGTCCACAGCTGCTATACCAAATGCCCACGTATACCCTTTTGGGTCCTTAAAATACCCTCTCTTGAGGTAGTCTATGCCAAGGATGCACGGAGCATCTGGACCAGTCACAATGGGATGCTTTTGCCAGTTTTTTCCAGTTAGGCTCATTTCAGCCTCTACAACAGTCAGTTCCTGGGATCCCCCAGTCACTCCAACAATATTGATGGATTGCGTTCCTTTATAATTAGAAGGAATTATCGTGCACTGTGCACCAGTGTCCACTAAAGCTTTGTACTCCTGGGGGTGTGTTGTACCAGGCCATCGTATTTGTACAGTCCAATAAACTCTGTTATCCCTTTCCTCCACCTGGTTGGAGGCAGGGCACCTCTAATTTCTGTTTTGCACAGTCTCTGGATGTGAATTAGAGGTTCCTTCAAGAGCATCAGAATCTCTTCTGCTCCTTTTATAAACTGGAGCAGCCACCTTCCTAGGAGTTTTTCTTTTTAGCTCACGTACTCGTTCCTGAAGTTCTGAGGTAGGTCTTCCATGCCACTTATTCATGTTTTCTCCCTGCTCATGTAGGAAGAACCACAGTGAACCTCTTTTTGTGGGCTGCCTCTGTCCTCTCTCTCGAGATTGGAAACGCCTTTTCCTAATAGCTGAAACATAGGTTTGTGCAGGTCGTGAATGGTATGTGTCTTCTCTGAGTTCTTTGATTTCTTGCAATATCTTTTCAAACCGGTCACCAGATTTTTCACACAGTTTCTCTACAGCAGAGACACAAGCCCGTAGAGAACCAGCAAGGCTGTCCTCAAAGTTCCGAAGCTGCTCAATCATTTCATTAATCTCTTGTTGACCTCCAGCTGACCAGACCATTCCTGCCAATGACCTAGCATATGCAGGGGGTGCACTTTGTACAAATCTGCGCCACAGAGATCGTGTACAATTGATTTTATCTGGGTCTGTCCCCTCTTGGTTGTCTGATCCAAAATAGATGATCTCTCGCACAGCTAATTCTCTCAGGAACTGAATACCTCTCTCCATAGTATTCCATTTCCCTAACTTGGATATACAATCTTCCTTGTAGGGAAATCTTACTTTCATAGCTGCCAGGAGTCGGGTCCAGAGACTAGTGGCATTAGACTCTCTTGAAATTGCCCTATCAATGGTGGAATCTCTTGACAGAGATCCCAGCTGCCTGGCTTCACCACCTTCCAATTCAATTGTTTCTGCCCCATTGTCCCAGCATCGGAGCAGCCAGGTTAAAATATTCTCGCCTTCACGGCGACTAAAGTCTTTTCTCATATCTCTCAGCTCACCTGGAGAAAAGGACCGAGTGGTGGTCACTTCATCTCCTCCCTGTCCTGATGGTGCACCTTGGGTTGATGTTGGCCCTGTGCCATCATCTGCTGCACGGGTAGTCTTTCTAGTGACTTTCTTACAACCAGCAACTGATGCTGATATGGGTTTACCATCATTTGATTTATTTCCAGAGTCTGAGTGACTGTCACAGTGGTTACAGCAGCAACAGTGCCCAGTGTGTGAAGAAGGGGGGGCTGCCTTGTTAGCCTTTGAGGCTGGAGAAGTAATGTTATCTGCAGCGACCTTGGCAGAGGAACTCTGCGGAGGAGCTGTAGCTTCAGCCTGCGAAGCCGCCGTTGGGGGGGCAGTGGCTGCAGCGGCAGCTTTGGCTGTTTTGCTCTTTCTCGAGCGGCTCGGAGTGCTTTTTGCTAAAGCTTCCGAAGACGCACCGCAAATCTCAGGACAACAAAGAGACGCAAACCTCCTGTTGAACGCCATTTCTCTTAACAGAAGCACAAACTGACACACATTCAGCAAACCAGATAACACCATCACAGTTCTATCAAAACTCCAAGGATATTCAAAATTCTCTAAAACATTTGCAAACTGTCCTAGCGAAAAAACGAAAGTATTGTTAGTCAGCCTTTCTAAAGATTCGCTCGACCAATTAGCAAACACAGAGCCGTACTGCTCTTTAATCTCTCCTGGAGGCTTTTCAAGGTAAAGCAGAAGCGAGTAGAAATTCATCAGCGGCTGCAGTATAATAAAATAAACCAGTTACAAACCACACAGTATCATCATGACCATTGTCCAGTTCCTTGTTGTTATATAATGAATACTTCGATTTAAAAAGAAAGCCCAACACAGACATGGAATCAGTGAGCACAGTGTAGAAAATAACTGATACAACTTATGCCATAACATCTTTAAATCAGTGTAATTCACTTTGCCTTAATACAACTAAATAATATCCAAAGCAAACGGACGCGCGAGTATCACAACTCTATGAGTTGGCACCGTGCCAAGAAAACTGAAAGGTACGTCAGAGCACTGGAAAAGCCAAAAAATCTTCAAATTTACCCCTTTCTCTTGCCCCACGTTGGGCGCCAATTATCTGTCGAGGGTTAAGATTGCGGGGTGACAATAAAACCCTGGCAGATGTATTGTTAACCCCCTCTCCCCCCACACTTCCCCCTCCCTCTCCCCCTTTTTCACTAAGGAGAGGCGATTGGAAGGAAAAGAAGCACAGAGTGAAGAGAGTTGGAAAAAATTAAAGATGTTTTACTAATGCTACTAATAAGAATAGAGAAAATAATACAAAATATACAAAACCAATCTTGAAAGTCTCAGCAACTGCAGAGCTGGCACCCAAAGTCCTGGATTAGACTCTGCAGCCAACCGGAGCTGGATTCAGTCTCTCACTAGGCCTCAGTTCGCAGGGACGACTAGCAAGATCCTCTCCTAATGTCGGCCATAAGCAGCAGGGAAAAGGGAAAAGCAACACGAGATCCTCGTGATCTCCCACTTATATATGAAGTATTCACGTGAATGGAATGTTATACCCAGTTGGTCAGTTTCTTGGTCTCTTTCTTCTCGTCGCCCCTCTCGCGAGATGTCCATCTGTGCTTATCATTAAGTTTGCATTCCATTGCCAGGTTTACCAAAACATGTGTCTGGTGCTCCAGGAAAATGCAGTTAATATGAAGGCTTTAGCTGACAGGCAAATTCACTGAAAGAAAAACTTGTTTTTAACAAAACCAGGACACCTGTGCATTTTTTTTTCTGTCCCTCTCTACCCTTCAGGCCATTGTCTCTTTCTTCTTCTCCATCTCTTTGTCTTGATCTGCGTCCCTGTCTTTTTCCCTCATAATCTTCCTGACCTGTTCTCTGTCTTTTGTCTCTTTCTGCCTCTATGTCCTGCTCTCTGCCCTTGTCTTCCCCTCTCCTTCATTCCTTCTGCTCTTCTTTCCTTCTTTCTCTCTTGCCGTGTTCTGTTCGCTGTCGTGGGTCCAAAGCGGGGCAGAGTGACAGCCCAGGGACCAATGCGGGGCAGCGTCACCTCAGGGAGGAGACTGGCCGCCCTGCCGCCCTGTGCTGGCAAAGGTGGAAGTGAGAAGGCGGCGGCTCTGCCGGTGGCCGGGCTGAGCTCGGACGTGGCGCCCGTGGGGCTGCCCCAGGGCTGAGCAGCCCCCGGCCCTGGCCCCGCCTCCTCTCTTCAGCCCTCCCCCCCTTGCCCGTGTTCTGGACCCCCCGTCTCTGTGGGAGCCACCGCCTCACAGAGTCAGTGTCCCTGGGCTGTGCCACCACACAGCAGCCATGGGCCACTGGGCTTCTCGCCGCCATCGCCGCCAGCACGTGACCGACAGCGATGAGGACGTGACGCTGAGGTGGAGGACGGGGTGGGTGGTGATGATGGCGGGGGCCGTGTTTGCCGTGGGGGTGCTCGCTCTCATCTCACCCACGTCCCCTCCCGCAGCACAAGCGACCCCACAGCGCCTGGAGGACGGTGAGGAGGGGAGGACGTGGCCGCCATCCCACGTCTGGCCTGAGATGGTGAGTGGAGCAGGGGGGTGGCGGGGCTGGGGTCTCCCCTCAGAGCAGGGGGTCCCAGGGCTGACGCTCTCCCCGCCTCCCCACAGCTCCTGCTCATCATCTCCTGACGCTGCCCGACCTGCTGAGCCGGGGCCAGACCTGCTGCTGCCGCCACGAGCTGTGAACAGCGAGGCCGCCTGGGGCCACTTCTGCCCCCTCTGCCCCCACCAGCACCCGGCCCTGCAAGATGCCGCAGTCTCAGCTGTGAGCCCCCGGCACCGCCAAGGGAGGGGAGGGTGGTGGCACTTTGTCCCCAGCCCATGACAACGTCTCTGCTTCCCCCTCCAGACACCAACGGGCTGAGCCTCCAGGGCCTGGGCCCCTGTCAGCAGCCAGCGCTGGTGGCCTCCATCCCATCCCCCTTTGCTCACGGCCACCACAAGCTGCCGCCTGCCCAGCAGCACCTCTTCCTCCTGGGTTATGGCAGGACCCTCTTCTTCCTCCATGACTCTGGCTGCCACACCTGCCACTGCCAGGCCCTCTCCCGTGGCATCGATGACGTACGCCGACCCCTCACCCCACCCCTTTCGCCCGTGCCACCGCCACGCTGGGTGACCGTCCCCTCCTCCCCACGGGTGACAGCAGGCCCCTGTGAGGAGCCCACCCATATCTACGTGCTGATGGGGCAGGAGCAGCAACAGCTCAGCAGCAGGTCCTCGTCACAGAAGGTAACGTGCATTGGAGACTTTCAAAAGGCCTTTGAAACTGCTGTGAACCGGGGCCCCGTGAGAGTCATGGGAAGGTCATCAGCCTTGCAGCTCTGCAGCAGTTAAAACTGCCACTGAAACACTCTCGGTGGCAGATGCTGTTCTGTGGGTTTCAATTTGGGTATTTTTTAATCATTTTGTTGAGGTGCAATTCTTTATTTGGAATCAGGTGACGGGATTGACGCTCATCTTCTCTTTCTGGAGCACATCCTGACATCCTTTGTCATCCAGAGCCCTGTGTCCCTGAGAGGAGCGATGGCCACAACGGAGAATGACCTCTGTGAGTAGCAGCTGCAGCAGCAGCCTCGGACTTTGTGAATCCCCAAAGTCAACGGCCGTGGCTGGTGCTCAATTCCTGAATACTGATGTGCTGACAACCCAGAGTGGGTTCTGGGGCACTTCCTGAGAGCAGCCAGACTTACCAAGGTGTTCTCAATTAGACAGGGGAAGTTGTGTTTCCTCACTCCCTGCCGCTCTGTACAGGAGTTTTAAAGATGTCGTTGCTCGCAGAAAGGTCCGACATCAGTAGGGTTACCTTCTGTGCCAGGTACTTGGTTGTTTTCATCAACTTACAATCAAGAAAAGGGAAGACTTGACCTGCTAATGCCATTCAAGACTCTAGAGGGAAAGGAAGGTTGTCTGGGGCACAGAAACGAGTGTGGGTTTGTTGGACTTGAGGCAAAGTAAGCAGGGGAACACACTTTTTCAAAACTGTTTCTTGACCAGCAAATTGCAATGGCAGTGTTAGGCTTGCCCCAACGTATCTCTGTTGGAGGTTAGGGCTGGTTGTCCTGGGTACTCCTGTAGAAAACTTGACTGTTAAAATGCGCTTTCATGCAACAACATTATTTCTTTTCAAATGTGGTTTCTTGGCAGTCGTTGCTGAGGGAATGGCTCCACCACAGAGGATCTTCTTTCCCCTAGAGAAGATTTGCATGGCCTCGCAGCACAACCAGAGAGCTGGAGCGGGACTGCACAACGTGGGCAACCCATGCTTCCTCAGTTCCATCCTGCAGTGCCTGACGTACACCACGCTCTGGCCAACCACCTGCTCTCTGGGGAGCACAGCCAGGCCTGTCAGTACTTCTGTGAACATTTCCTTCTAAATCTGCTGGGCAGTTCCCAAGGGCTGCCAGTATCTGGAACTGATTTAGGAGAAAAGCAGCCCTTCTTTGTCAGTCCCCGCAGGGCTGTTCTTTGAACATGCAAGCCTAGAGGCTGCTTGTTGTATCTCTTTCTTTCCCCAGGTCTCAGTCCCTCTTCTTGTAAGTTAAATTCTCTCTGCTTATTGTACAGAAACCTTTGGTGAGTTCAGCATCCCTATCCCAGCATCCAGCTGGATCCCTTCCATTTGTGCTCCTTGGCCCCCCTGCAGCCTCCAGGAGAGCGTCTGGGGGGCTCTTACAGCTTCTGGAGTTTCCCCACTGGTGGGTCCTGTCAGGAGGGGAGGGCAGGACCTTCTCACAGCTCTCTTTGCAGGACATGGCGGGGGGCACGGTGGAGTCTCCAGAGGACAGCAGCTCCTCCGCACCAGCCGTCACCAGCCAGCAAAGCCGGGCAGGAGCCCAGGAGGCAGCTGCGGGCTGGCCGTGCCCCATCTGGCCAGGCAGGATCAACAGCAGCTCCTCCCTGGGCTCCTGCTTGCGTCGCTTCTTCCACGTCTGTCTCAGGCTGGTGTCCAGAAGGAAAGCTGCGTGCCCGCTGCGCTGTCACCCCCGTGACCGTGTGCTCCACGCTGCACGAGAGGACAGCAGCAAAGAGGAGCGGGGATTCAGCCCTTCTGCCCCCTGCCAGGAGAACGGTGCCAGGGAGAGGCCCAGGAGCAGATCCCCGCACTGGGGCAACGATCTCCGCAGCTGGGTTGTGGAGACCGTGGACTATGAACACTCAGATGGGAGGAGGGGGAGAACCAGTCCCCTGAGCTGTGACCCCGCTCACAGGGACGAGGCAGCTCCAATACCCTCCAGCAGCAGCTCCCAGTCTGCACCAGCACCTCCACTGTCCTCCAGCAGCAGCTCCCAGTCTGTTCCTGCCCCCAGAGCTGCTCAGGGGCAAACCCGGCCAAGGATGAGACATCGGAGCAGATCCCCACGGCTGGGACTGTGATCTCCGCAGCCGGTTTCTGGAGATCACAGACCAGCATCACTCAGCAGGGAGGACGAGGAGCTGGAGAACCAGTCCTCCACGGTCTGACCGAGCCCTAAGGGATGATGCAGCTCCAGGGCCCTCCAGCCACAGCTCCCGGTGTCGTTCTGCACCCAAAGCTGCTCGGGAGCAGACCCAGCTGAGGCAGAGGGAGCGGAGCAGATCCCCGCGGCGCCGCTATGATCTCCACAGGCAGTTTGTGGAGATCACGGACTGTGACCCCTCAGCACAGAGGAGGAGGAGGAGCAGGAAGGCTTCAGTGCCCTGGAGATGCAGATGAGGAAAACAGTGGGTGGTGACGGGGACAGATTGCAGCCTGGACGAGGGAGGACACAGCATCTGACGCCTGTGGTGCTGGAGAGGAGGAAGAGGAGGAGGAAGAGTCCAGGAGGCAGCAAAGCTGCCCCAGCAGGGACCAAGCTGCCCCAGGGCACCAGCAGCCAGTGCTGCCTCTGGCAGGAAGAGCTCAGAGAGCCCTTCCAGAGCCACGGGCAGCTCTGCCGGCCGGCCCGCCTGCCCACAGGC
Organism: Columba livia; assembly: GCF_036013475.1. Taxonomy (NCBI): domain Eukaryota; kingdom Metazoa; phylum Chordata; class Aves; order Columbiformes; family Columbidae; genus Columba; species Columba livia. Next base: position 428,788 of record NC_088623.1, on the reverse strand, counting down.
CCCGGGAAGAAGAGCTGCAACCTGCGGCCACGGCTGGGATCGCTGCTCAGAAACACTCACTGGGCACCAGCGGGCAGAACAGCCAAAGCCACGATTAAAAACAAACTCTTGTTGGCCTCGTGTGTCTCATTTGTGGGGTGTTTCCTTCTCGGTGGGTTTTGAGGCAATTGGAGAAATGCCCATTCTGAGAAGTCTCTGTGGTGGGTTTTGGGAGCTGTGTGTTGTGTGTGCCCATCTTGCCGTCTCTTCTGTTTCAATGTGGAGTCGTAAGGAGCCATTGAAAGGGGGAATGTTGTTTTTGGAACGGATCTGGCACCTGGCCCCAGCAGGGGAAGGACTCAGAGACATCAGCCCACGAATCCTTAACGTAAAACAAAGCCCATTTGAAATAATCCCGGAATCCAAACGGATTGCTGTATTTAAAAGTTAATCTAGGGGGAAGGGTACCCAAAGAGCCAGGAATCCATATTTTGAATAAATCAATAGGTTAGAGGTTGTTAGAATTAGATGAATGAGACAGGCAAACCGAGGCAAGCAGTGGGCAGTCTGTAAACCCTGCAGTACCAGCCAGTGGGGAGCAGGGAGGGGATGTGCAGCTGGGATCGGTGGATATGTAAGCGGGGGCTTTTTGTCCTACTCCCCGTGCCTGTCTTTGGGTAGAACACCTGGTCTTGCAAAATGGTTTATAAAATACGCTTTGCTGAGAGATGCTGCCCGGGCCTGTTCTATCGGCAAGGTGATTGTTTCCTGCAGCAGGATTTGCAGCAGAAGTTGGGCAGGACAAGAGCGCCCATGCGGTCAGAAAGCACAGCAGACAGCTGGACCGTGGGGTCACGGGCACCAAACCCAGCTCGGGTGGGAACCAAGAGGGTCCCCTCGTGTTCAGGGCCCAAAGCGCCACCTGTAGCATCTGCCCGTCCTTCTGAGTGCCCAGAGCCTCCTTCCTGGGGCCAAATCCTCGTGTTCAGGGTCCCCACGTGTCTTTCATCACCCACGGCCTTTGCTCAGGGCCCACAGTTCATTCTCAGGTGGAGCTCGCTGCCTGGCAACAACCGCCCGGAAGTCCGGGGCCAGTCAGTGGATGAAACGCAGCCAATCACATTGGAGGAGGCGGGGTAACTCATGTGATTGAAATGTAAGCAGCCAATCAAGCTTTGCGAGCTGCAGGACAGTTGGCGACAGTGGAACAAACTGGGCAGCGTTCGGGGCGGGCTGTGCTGGCTGCACCAATCACTCCTGGTGGGAGTGCAGCACATGGATGATTGACAAGGGTCTGGCCAATCACTTGGTGGGGGGGGCAGTGGGAAAACCCAGCCAGCCAAGCAGAGGAAACCTTGCCTCAGGGAAGGCGGACACTGTGGAGGGAATGACCCCTCAGGCAGCCAATCAGAGAGAGCATCACCTCAGGGCAGGGTGAGCCCCAAACCAGGTTAGAGTCACAGCCCAGATAGCCAATCAGCTGCAGGATCAGCTCAGGGGAGGAGACTGACAGCCCTCCCGACCAATGGTGGCGCAGCCCAGGCTGAGCAGGCGGTTGCTCTGCAGGCGGCCAGGGTGAGTTTTGCCATGGCGCCCGTGGAGCTGCCCCGAGGCTGAGGAGCGCCCGGCCCAGCCCTGGGGCCCTTTTTCCTCCGTCTGGGGCCCTGGGGATGTTGTTGCTGCCTCTGGCTCAGGTGTGCGTGGGCTGCTCTGGCCTTGTTCTCCTGGGCGGGGGAGGGGGCAGGGGGCACTTGCTGGAGAGGAGCTGCTGGGGCTGGAGCTGGAGAGAGCAGGAGAAGGAGAAGCAGCTGGAGGGTGAAGTGCAGGAGATCCCCACAGCTGCTGCTGCAGCTGCACAGGAGACAGCTGCCCCTCTGGGTGAGGAAGAGTCCCTGTGAGCAGCCTCAGCAGAGCAGATCACGAACCTGCACCGCAGGGTCTGTGTCAGTGAGGAAAATTACAGCACGGCCGTACAGTGTGTGTGCGTGGTGTGTGTCTGGGAAGCCTCGTGGTGTAAGAGCTGTAGAACACCGATGTGTTCTCTTAGGTGCAGGATGGGCGAGCGACTGGAGCTGCAGACTAGGAGGGGAGGAAAAGACAGACAGACAGAAGTGCCTGAACTCCACAGCTTGCCTGGCAGTGCAGAGAGCAGGAACTGTGGTGAGTCCTGGGCCCTCGGGGTCATTTCATCCTGTTTTGTGCTCCAGTCCCTCCCTGCTCCCTCCTCTTTCCTGCTGTGTCCTTCTTCCTCTTCATCTCTTCTCTCTCTGTCCCTCTGCTGCTTCCTCACCGTTTCCCCCACCCTTCTCCATCTCTGTGCAGGGTTTCTCGTATCTCCCTCTCTGTCTCCTCCCCTCTGTGGTTCTCATCATCCCTGGTTTCTCTTTGTCGTCATTCTGCTCTGTTGCTCTGTCCTGCTCCCTGCCCCATCATTTCTCTCTGTATCCCTCTGTCCTGCTCCCTGCGCCTGTTCCTGCCCCTCTTCTTTTTTAATCCCTCTCCGTCTTGCTGCCCACCCCAGGATTTTTTCCCCAATCTCTGCTCTGCCCCCAACCCTTATTGTTCTTTCTCTCTCCTGCTCCCTTTCTGTCTTTCTGCCTGTCTTCCCTTTCCCTGTTCTTCTTTCTCCATCTCTGTCCAGATTACTGCCCCTTTTCCTTCTTGATGTCTTTCTGTCCTGTTTGTCTTTCTGTCTTCCTTGCCTGTTCCCAGTCCCATCCTTTCTCACTATATCACCCCTGTCCAGCTGGCTCTGCCTTTTCTTTTTCTTCTCTTCCTCTTTCCTGCTCCTCAGCCCTCTTTTCCTCTTCCTCCAGCTCATTGCTGCATGTTTCCCCTTTCCAGTGTCTTCATTTGGATCTGAACTTTGCTTTATTTCTCAGACTTTCTTTTTGTCTCGCCATCTGTACATCCCCCTCCCTGTCTTTCTCTAGCCCCTTCCTGCTTCTCCTCCTCCCCCCTCCCCATCCCTCTGTCCTGCTCATCAGCCCTGCTGTTTCTTCCTCCCTGTTTCTTCACAGCTCCTTGTCCCTTTTTGCCTTGATCTCTCCATCTCTCCATCCTTTCCCTTGTGTGTTTCTTTCTCTCTCAGCTCCTCTGTCTTCTCTCTTGTCTGATTTGTCTCTCTCTAGTCCTCTGTCCTTCTCCCCAGCAGCTTGAACTGAATGACCAGGTGTCCCTGCATTCTGGTGTTTGCTCATCCCTGCCCTGGGGAAGATCTGTGTCTGTAGGGCTGGGGATCATTCAGGAGCTGGTCTCCTGCAGACAGCAGAGCCAGGTGCAGCTACAGCAGAGGTTGTTCTCAGCTGCTGCTTGTGCAGCTTGTTGGAAGGGCAGCTGTGGGCCTTCTTTGGAAGGGAGGTTTCTTGTTCTGTGCTTACTGCTCCTCAGGACCCTGCACAGGAGCGCTGTTGGGGTCTGCAGGGACGGGTGGGACCTGCTGTGACTCCTGGTGAGTGCGAACTCAACTTGTCCTCATGTCCTCGAATGAAACCAGACTGACCGTAGATGGTTTTCTTGCCTGTTTCAGTTCCAAACTACATGTTTGGCACTGAAGGACATGAGACTTTGTGCTGTTTTCCAGATGTCAGTGGCTGCGAATCAGCTGAGAACATCACTGCCTTAGGTACCAGGGCAGGTGGTCTGTGATCAGGGATGTGGACTTGCATGGCAGTGCTTTTATGAACATTTGATGGTCTTGCCACTTCAAAGCCCTTCATTTTCCTAGAAATTTTAAGATGATGTTTCTTATTCGGAGGTTCAGACTCTGGTTGGATTTGATGTTGAATGGTCGATATTATGGGCTCCATAAAATAAGAATCTCGCTTCCTTGTTGTTTTCTTACACTGTCTGAATTTGGTAAGCGAGAGCAAGAGTGGTTGACAGTGTCTGTTTTTTGAGAGTAACGTATTCCTGACTCTCCCTCTCTGTATGGTGAAGGTTTCTGCCTGCACTATGATTTTGCTGGGCTGTGAGGCTGTGTTGGAGCAGCAGAGGTAAGAAGTGGTGGCTTTAAAGGCATTGAAGCTGTGGTAAAACCAGCAGGTAAAGCTGGTTTCTTCCTAGAGAGCTGCCTGACAAAAATAGTTACAAGACCCTTGAAGTTGGTGCTTTTGGGATTGATTGATTGATTGATTGATTGATTTCTGGGAAGCAAGAAGTGAGAGCCTGTGCACTCCCATAGGCAGCGCTGCCTCCCAAATAGGTGCACCCTTCTCCACTTGTGTTCCTTCCATGCTGGTGCAGAACAAGGCCATGCAGTAGTGTGCAGATGTGGTGACTGCAATGTGACCATGAGGTCACAGCCCCACGGTGACGTGCTGTGCTGTGTCTTGGCAGCAGCAGCATCATGGTGCGAGCGTGGGGGCCATGGTCCTCACCCTCCTCCTCCTCCTGGTGCCCCTGCCAGCCCGGGACGCCCAGGCTGCTCCAGCCGAGCGCAGGGAGCAGGTGGGCGGGCAGGGGCAGCACCCAGCCCCGAGCAGCTCAGCAGGGCAGCAGTGGGGCCAGGGCTGGGGCTGGGGCCGGGAGAGCAGCCGGGCTGGGCCGGGCAGGGCGAGCCAGGCAGCACCAGGGTGTGGGCAGGGGGCAGACGCCCCGCAGGGAGGGGAGAGGGGCTGCGGCTGCTTCAGGGGCAAGTTCTGGGCAAGCAGGGGCTGGGAGTGGTGGCCCAGGGGCAGAAACCAGCACTGAGTCCCTGTGGGCCCTCGCTGCCCCCAGCCTCGTGCCACACGGCCCCATCCCAGGGCTCGCTTTGAGCCTTTGGGCCTGTTTCAAATCAAAGCTGGGATTGCTTTGGCCCTTTGGGCCAGCTTTGAGCTAAATCTGGGCACATTTGTGCGCTTTGGGGTCGTTTCTGCCTAGATCTGGGAGTTCTTTGGCTTTGCAGTCCAGTTTCTACCCAAATCTGGGCGTGTTTGGGCCACTTTTGGCCGTTTTTTACCCAAATCTGGGCATACTTTAACTTTGTGGTCCAATTTCACCCCAAATCTGGGGATGTTATACCCCTTTTTGGCCAGTTTTGATCCAAATCTAGTGGTGCTTTGGTTTTTCTGGCTCTTTTTACCCGATATACTCAGGTGCTTTTGCCCATTTTATCCCCTAATGGAGGCGCCGTGTTCCCAACTATGGGATGTTTTCACCTTTGCCAACAGTTTTGCTCCCAAATGTGAATGTTTTTGCCTCTTTTGGCCACTTTTTGCCCAAATACTCAGAATCTTTTGCCTGTATTGGCCAATTTAGCCCCATATATTTGGAATATTTAGTCATTTCTCCAGTTTTCTCCCTAAATAGGGCTATTTCTCTGCAATAGATGGGCATTGTTTCTCTCTTCTTTATGTCCTCTTTTACCCGAAATGCAGGAGTATTGCTCTGTGAGCCTGGAAACCTCTCTGGTCTGTGCTTGACTCCAGGCCATGGCACTGGCAGAGTTGATGGAGCTTCTCAGCTGGATCCTGGTTATGAGCCTTGGGCTGTCCCAGAGGTACGTTGTCACTGCCTGTCTGCTTGAAGGAATAAACACTCACGTTTTAATAGGTTATTCACGTGTGATTGTACCCAAGATCATCTCAGAGGCTTTTCAAAAGCTTTTTGGTCCTTGGTGGTGTTACACAGACAAGTCATAAATACTATTTGCCTGCAAACCTGCTAGGTCTCAGCAAAAAGGTCACGTATGTTCCATTTCTAGCTGTGGGAACGTACACCTTTGTGTGTGTCCTGTGTCCTTACCTCAGCCCCTCCCGTCACTGCAGGTGACTGAGGAAGAAGGAGATCACAACATGCCATGGAAGCTCCTCCCCTGTGTTTGACTCCCTGTTTGGTTCCTGCAGTCCATGGTGATCAAGCCTCTTGGTGTAATCCTGTTCCTGAGCCTGGGGGCAATCCCAGGGGTAAGTGTTCAGTCTTCATTGGTCACTGGCCTTTTGCATTTGTTAATATTTGGTTTATTATTTGTTAACATTTTCCTGCAATAGTTGAGCCTTGCAGTAGCCAGCAGGCTCTTTGCTAGTAGAAACATGGATGGTCACGTTTTTGCCCTGGTGCTCCATGCTGCCACCTTAGTGTGGGTTTTCTTTTGTGTGTGTGAGAGGTGTCCTGGTCAGAAGGCCCTGAGAGCCCCCACGTTTGTCCGTCTGGTCCTTGAGGGGTGTTGCATGTGGCCTGGTCACAGTAGTTTTCCTGGTCACAAACCCTGCATCTGGCCAGGAAGGCTGAACACGGCCTCCTGCCTGGGCTCCTGCTTGCACCGCTTCTTCCGTGGCAGCATAAGGCTGGTGTCCAGAAGGAAAGCCGCGTGCCCGCTGCGCTGTCACCCCCGTGACCGTGTGCTCCACTCTGCACGAGAGGACAGCAGCAAAGAGGAGCGGGGATTCAGCCCTTCTGCCCCCTGCCAGGAGAACGGTGCCAGGGAGAGGCCCAGGAGCAGATCCCCGCACTGGGACAACGATCTCGGCAGCTGGGTAGTGGCCACCACAGACTACGAACACTCAGATGGGAGGAGGGGGAGAACCAGTCCCCTGAGCTGTGACCCCACTCACAGGGGTGACAGAGCTGCAGTGCCCTCCAACCGCAGCTCTCAGTGTGCTCCCGCCCCAGTGCTGCTCAGGAGCAAACCCAGCCAAGGCACAGGAAGCGGAGCAGGTCCCCACAGCAGGGCCATGATCTGCGCAGCCAGCTTATGGAGATCATGGACCAGCATCGCCTGGCAAGGAGCACGAGGAGGTGGAGAATAAGTTCTCCATGTTGGGACCGAGCCCCAAGGGAGGTTGCAGCTCCAGTTCCCCGCAATGCCAGCTCCCAGTGTGCTTCGGTACCCCCAGCTGCTCAGAAGAAACCTCAGCTGAGGCACAGAGACCGGAGCAGATCCCCACAGCGGGGTCATGATCTCCACAGCTGGTTTGTGGACACCACAGACTATGATCCCTCAGCAAGGAGGAGGAGGAGGAAGGCTTCGGTGCCCAAGAGATACACATCAGGAAAACAGTCATGGCACTGCAGTAGTGATGGGGGCAGATTGTGACCTGAGAGAGGAAGGAACACAGCATCTGACCCCAGCAATGTCAGAGAGGAGGAGGAGGAGGAGGAAGAATCCAGGAAGCACTAAAACTTCCTCTAGCAGGGACCAAGCTGCACCAAGGGCACCAGCAGCTCCCCCATCCCTCCTGCCAGTGCTGCCTCTGACCAGGAAGAGCTCAGAGAGCCCCTCCAGACACACGGACAGCTCTGCCTGCCTGCCCACAGGCCCCTTGAGGAAGAACCTGAATCTGGGTCCAATGTTTGGGATCGCTTCCCCAAAACAACACTCATTTCGTACCAGCAGGCAGAAAAGCCAAACCCATAATTAAAAATGTGTCCTTTACAGGGTGTTTTCTTCTCTGTGGATTTTGGGGCAATTGGCGAGTGCACCCAGTCTGAGCAGTTTACGTGATGGGATTTTGAGAGCTGTGTGATGGCATGTGCCCATGTTGCAGTCTCTTTTGTTTTAAATATGGAGGTTGAGTCCCTGGAACTGAAATGGGCTGGATGAGCCAGCGGCAAGTGAGACTGACACTGGCTGACGGCCCGGTCCAGAGCGTGTTGCTCAGTGGCACCAAGTCTGGTTGCAGGCCAGTTACAGGCAGTGTCTCCCAGGGGTCAATACTGGGTCCAATCCTGTTTAACATCTTCCTTAAGTGGTCGGGATGGTGGGGCAGAGTGCACCCTCAGCAAGCTGGCGGAGGACACCACACTGGGAGGAGTGGCACTTAGGCCAGGGGGTCGTGCTGACATCCGCAGGGACCTGGGCACACTGGAGAGATGGGCTGACAGAGATCTCACGCAGCTCAGCAGAGGGTGCTGTGTGAGTGACGTGCACTGGCAGAGAGTGCCCAGGGAGCTTGTGGAGTCTCCTTCCTTGGAGATGTTCCACAGCCCTGTGAACACCATCGTGGACAACCGGCTGCAGGTGGCCCTGCTTGAGCAGGGGGTGGGACCAGGTGACCTCACCCTCCAAGTGACCTCACCCTTCAGGTGACCTCCTGGCCAGTCTCAAGTAGCCTGTGATCTGTGAAATGGATGCCTAGAAGAGGATCCAGCCACTAACACTGTCACCCTCAGGCAGCCATCGACAACTCCACCAGCAAGCTGCAGTCCCTGGAGGGAGAAATCCACCCCTGAGGAGCACAGGCACCTGCACCCCGAATCCCAGAGCTGCCCCAGCCCGCTCCCCCTGCAGCTGTCCCAGCCCAAAACCTCCCTGACCTGTCCCACAGCTCCGGGCCACCCCACGGCCTCTCCTGGCAGCAGCAGCTGGGCCTGGGGCTGCTCCATCCTCCGTTAACGCAGGTGCCAGCAGCACGGGTGCGGGGAAGGAGCGGGGTGTGCAGGAGCTCCTGCAGCAGGCGGTCTCCAGCCAAGCAGCTGCGGGAATCGTGGCTGCTGGTTTGTTCTCTGCCAGAGGCTGCACTGGGGCCCTGGGGCTGTTGTTGCTGCATCTGGCTCAGGTGTGCGTGGGCTGCTTTGGCCTTGTTCTCCTGGTGGGGTGTGTAAAGGGGCAGGTGGGCACTTGCTGGCTTTGGAGAGGAGCTGCTGGGGCTGGAGCTGGAGAGAGCAGGAAAAGGTAAAGCAGCTGGAGGATGAAGTAGAGGGGATCCCCACAGCTGCTGCTCCAGCTGCACAAGAGACAGCTGCCCCTCTGGGCGAGGAAGAGTCCCTGTGAGCCGCCTCAGCAGAGCAGATCACAAACGTGCACCGCAGGGTCTGTGTCAGGGAGGAAAATTACTGTACGGCCGTAGAGTGTGTGTTTGCGTGGTGTGTGTCTGGGAAGCCTCGTGGTGTAAGAGCTGTCAAACACCAGTGTCTTCTCCTAGGTGGAGGATGGGCAAGCGGCTGGGGCTACAGAAGAGAAAGGGAGGACAGAAACACAGAGACAGAGTTGCCTGAACTCCACAACTTGCCTGGCAGTGCAGAGAGCGGGAACTGTGGTGAGCCCTGGACCCTGGGGGTCGTGTCACCCTCTTTTGTGTCCCAGTCCTTCCCTGCCCTCTCCTGTTTCCTTCTGTGTCGGGTTTTTTTGGCTTCCACGTAGCTCTCTTCCCCTCTGTTATTATGCTCTGCTCCCTGTCACCCCTTTCTCTTTTCTCCAAGTCTTTGTCATCCAACTGTTCCTCTCCTCATTGCTGCTCTTTCCTGCTCCCTGTTGTCGAGGGTTAAGATTGCGGGGTGACAATAAAACCCTGGCAGATGTATTGTTAGCCCCCTCTACCCCCCACACTTCCCCCTCCCTCTCCCCCTTTTTCACTAAGGAGAGGCGATTGGAAGGAAAAGAAGCACAGAGTGAAGAGAGTTGGAAAAAATTAAAGATGTTTTACTAATGCTACTAATAAGAATAGAGAAAATAATACAAAATATACAAAACCAATCTTGAAAGTCTCAGCAACTGCAGAGCTGGCACCCAAAGTCCTGGATTAGACTCTGCAGCCAACCGGAGCTGGATTCAGTCTCTCACTAGGCCTCAGTTCGCAGGGATGACTAGCAAGATCCTCTCCTAATGTCGGCCATAAGCAGCAGGGAAAAGGGAAAAGCAACACGAGATCCTCGTGATCTCCCACTTATATATGAAGTATTCACGTGAATGGAATGTTATACCCAGTTGGTCAGTTTCTTGGTCTCTTTCTTCTCGTCGCCCCTCTCGCGAGATGTCCATCTGTGCTTATCATTAAGTTTGCATTCCATTGATAGGTTTACCAAAACATGTGTCTGGTGCTCCAGGAAAATGCAGTTAATATGAAGGCTTTAGCTGACAGGCAAATTCACTGAAAGAAAAACTTGTTTTTAACAAAACCAGGACATTCCACCCCTTATAATATGCCATTCACTGAATGCTTAAACCTTATCAATACAATCTATCAATATAATCTAATTAATCACTACTACTATATATATACACATATGCACATATATACACAGGAGTAATTAATCAGTGGACCATCCTTTGAAAAGTTCATTAAGTTCATTTTGTCACGACAGTCTCCCAGGGCAGGAAAAATGGTACAAGTGCATCTCATGACCACTGTTTGTGGGTTAAAGACATCAACTTCGAAGAAGTTGTCAGGCGCCACTCGAAGAAGCTAGCTCTGGTTTCATCATCACTGTTTTGATCTGAAAAACACTTATTAAACACTGTTAGCATGGCAATTCACATTATGCAGTTCAGTATTGCATATTTTCACCTAAACTCAAATCCCCTTGAGGTACACACCGAACTTCTCCATCCTTAAGCATCACCCACCAGGTGCTGCCAGGTCCCTGGGCAAAAACAATCCCACGAATGGGTTTGCCTTTGCCTGAGGCAGGAGTAACCCAGACTGCCTTTCCTAACATGTTTTTCATGTGTACTACAGGGACTTTATCTCCTTCTACAGTCCGTAGAATTTCTGATTGGGCAGGCCCGGCTCGATTGGTTGATCCCCTGGTGTTGACCAACCAAGTGGCTTTTGCTAAATGTGAATCCCAATTTTTAAAGGTTCCACCACCAAGTGCCTTTAGTGTAGTTTTTAGCAAACCATTGTACCTTTCAATTTTCCCAGAGGCTGGTGCATGATATGGAATATGATATACCCACTCAATACCGTGTTCTTTGGCCCAATTGTCTATACTACTGTTTTTGAAATGAGTACCATTGTCTGATTCAATTCTTTCTGGCGTACCGTGTCGCCAAAGGACTTGCTTTTCAAGGCCCAAGATAGTATTTCGGGCTGTAGCATGAGGTACGGCATATGTTTCCAACCATCCAGTGGTTGCTTCCACCATTGTAAGTACATAACGCTTACCTTGACGTGTTTGTGGAAGTGTAATATAATCAATCTGCCAAGCTTCTCCATACTTATACTTTAACCATCGCCCCCCATACCATATAGGCTTTAACCGTTTCGCTTGTTTGATTTCGGCGCAAGTCTCACATTCATGAATAACCTGTGAAATAGTGTCCATAGTTAAATCCACCCCTCGATCGCGAGCCCATTTATATGTTGCATCTCTACCTTGATGCCCTGAAGCATCATGGGCCCACCGAGCTAGGAAAAGTTCACCTTTATGTTGCCAGTCCAAGTCCACCTCAGCTACTTTAATCTTAGCAGCTTGGTCCGCTTGTTGGTTGTTTAGATGTTCCTCGGTGGCTCGACTTTTAGGCACGTGAGCATCTACGTGCCGAACTTTCACAGGCAGGCTCTCTAGCCGAGCAGCAATGTCTTGCCACAGTGTGGCAGCCCAAATGGGTTTACCTCTGCGCTGCCAGTTGCTTTTCTTCCATTGCTGTAGCCACCCCCACAAGGCATTTGCTACCATCCATGAGTCAGTATAGAGATAAAGTATTGGCCACTTCTCTCGTTCAGCAATGTCCAAAGCCAGCTGGATGGCTTTCACTTCTGCAAATTGACTAGATTCACCTTGTCCTTCAGTGGCTTCTGTAACTTGTCGTGTGGGACTCCACACAGCAGCTTTCCACCTTCGATGTTTTCCTACAAGACGACAGGATCCATCTGTGAACAGTGCATACTGCTTATCAGTCTCTGAAAGAGTATTATACGGTGGTGCTTCTTCAGCACGTTTTACTTCCTCATCTGGAGACATCCCAAAGTCTTTGCTTTCTGGCCAGTCTGTAATCACTTCTAAGATCCCTGGGCGATTGGGATTTCCAGTTCGAGCTCGTTGCGTGATCAATGCAATCCATTTACTCCACGTAACTTCGGTTGCATGATGTGGAGAGGGAACCGTCCCTTTGAACATCCAACTCAGCACTGGCAGTCGAGGTGCCAGGAGGAGCTGTGCTTCAGTACCGATCACTTCTGAAGCAGCTCGAACTCCTTCGTATGCTGCTAGTATCTCTTTTTCAGTTGGAGTATAGTTGGCCTCAGATCCTTTGTATCCTCGACTCCAAAAACCTAAGGGTCGACCTCGGGTTTCTCCTGGTGCTTTCTGCCAGAGGCTCCAGGTAAGTCCATTATCTCCGGCTGCAGTGTAGAGCACATTTTTAACATCTAGTCCAGTCCGAACTGGTCCAAGGGCCACCGCATGAGTTATCTCACGCTTAATTTGTTCAAAGGCTTGTCGTTGTTCAGGGCCCCACTCAAATTGGTTCTTTTTACGAGTCACTCGATAGAGAGGGCTCACAATCTGGCTGTAGTCAGGAATATGCATTCTCCAAAAACCTACAATGCCCAAGAAAGTCTGTGTCTCCTTTTTATTAGTAGGTGGAGACATTGCTGCAATTTTGTTGATCACATCCATTGGGATCTGACGACGGCCATCTTGCCATTTTATTCCTAAAAACTGTATCTCTCGTGCAGGTCCCTTGACCTTGCTTCGTTTTATGGCAAAACCAGCATCCAAAAGAATCTGAATTATTCTCTCACCTTTCTCGAAGACTTCTTTTGCTGTGTCGCCCCATACGATGATGTCATCAATATATTGCAAGTGTTCTGGAGCTTTACCTTGCTCCAGCGTGGTCTGGATCAGTCCATGGCAGATGGTAGGACTGTGTTTCCACCCCTGGGGCAAGCGATTCCACGTGTACTGAATGCCTCTCCAGGTGAAAGCAAACTGCGGCCTGCACTCTGCTGCTACAGGAATAGAGAAAAATGCATTAGCAATGTCAATTGTAGCATACCACTTAGCTGCCTTTGACTCCAGTTCAAATTGCAGTTCTAGCATGTCAGGCACAGCAGCACTCAGTGGTGGTGTAACTTCATTCAGGCCACGATAGTCTACAGTTAGTCTCCACTCGTCACTAGACTTACGCACTGGCCAGATTGGGCTGTTAAAAGGTGAACGAGTCTTACTGATCACACCCTGGCTTTCCAATTGACGGATCAACTTCTGGATAGGAATCAAAGAGTCTCGGTTGGTGCGATATTGCCGGCGATGCACTGTCGTGGTAGCAATTGGCACCTGCTGGTCGTCAACCATCAGCAGTCCTACAACAGAAGGGTCATCTGAAAGACCAGGCAAATCAGACAGCTGTTCAATTTTCTCAGTGTCCACAGCTGCTATACCAAATGCCCACGTATACCCTTTTGGGTCCTTAAAATACCCTCTCTTGAGGTAGTCTATGCCAAGGATGCACGGAGCATCTGGACCAGTCACAATGGGATGCTTTTGCCAGTTTTTTCCAGTTAGGCTCATTTCAGCCTCTACAACAGTCAGTTCCTGGGATCCCCCAGTCACTCCAACAATATTGATGGATTGCGTTCCTTTATAATTAGAAGGAATTATCGTGCACTGTGCACCAGTGTCCACTAAAGCTTTGTACTCCTGGGGGTGTGTTGTACCAGGCCATCGTATTTGTACAGTCCAATAAACTCTGTTATCCCTTTCCTCCACCTGGTTGGAGGCAGGGCACCTCTAATTTCTGTTTTGCACAGTCTCTGGATGTGAATTAGAGGTTCCTTCAAGAGCATCAGAATCTCTTCTGCTCCTTTTATAAACTGGAGCAGCCACCTTCCTAGGAGTTTTTCTTTTTAGCTCACGTACTCGTTCCTGAAGTTCTGAGGTAGGTCTTCCATGCCACTTATTCATGTTTTCTCCCTGCTCATGTAGGAAGAACCACAGTGAACCTCTTTTTGTGGGCTGCCTCTGTCCTCTCTCTCGAGATTGGAAACGCCTTTTCCTAATAGCTGAAACATAGGTTTGTGCAGGTCGTGAATGGTATGTGTCTTCTCTGAGTTCTTTGATTTCTTGCAATATCTTTTCAAACCGGTCACCAGATTTTTCACACAGTTTCTCTACAGCAGAGACACAAGCCCGTAGAGAACCAGCAAGGCTGTCCTCAAAGTTCCGAAGCTGCTCAATCATTTCATTAATCTCTTGTTGACCTCCAGCTGACCAGACCATTCCTGCCAATGACCTAGCATATGCAGGGGGTGCACTTTGTACAAATCTGCGCCACAGAGATCGTGTACAATTGATTTTATCTGGGTCTGTCCCCTCTTGGTTGTCTGATCCAAAATAGATGATCTCTCGCACAGCTAATTCTCTCAGGAACTGAATACCTCTCTCCATAGTATTCCATTTCCCTAACTTGGATATACAATCTTCCTTGTAGGGAAATCTTACTTTCATAGCTGCCAGGAGTCGGGTCCAGAGACTAGTGGCATTAGACTCTCTTGAAATTGCCCTATCAATGGTGGAATCTCTTGACAGAGATCCCAGCTGCCTGGCTTCACCACCTTCCAATTCAATTGTTTCTGCCCCATTGTCCCAGCATCGGAGCAGCCAGGTTAAAATATTCTCGCCTTCACGGCGACTAAAGTCTTTTCTCATATCTCTCAGCTCACCTGGAGAAAAGGACCGAGTGGTGGTCACTTCATCTCCTCCCTGTCCTGATGGTGCACCTTGGGTTGATGTTGGCCCTGTGCCATCATCTGCTGCACGGGTAGTCTTTCTAGTGACTTTCTTACAACCAGCAACTGATGCTGATATGGGTTTACCATCATTTGATTTATTTCCAGAGTCTGAGTGACTGTCACAGTGGTTACAGCAGCAACAGTGCCCAGTGTGTGAAGAAGGGGGGGCTGCCTTGTTAGCCTTTGAGGCTGGAGAAGTAATGTTATCTGCAGCGACCTTGGCAGAGGAACTCTGCGGAGGAGCTGTAGCTTCAGCCTGCGAAGCCGCCGTTGGGGGGGCAGTGGCTGCAGCGGCAGCTTTGGCTGTTTTGCTCTTTCTCGAGCGGCTCGGAGTGCTTTTTGCTAAAGCTTCCGAAGACGCACCGCAAATCTCAGGACAACAAAGAGACGCAAACCTCCTGTTGAACGCCATTTCTCTTAACAGAAGCACAAACTGACACACATTCAGCAAACCAGATAACACCATCACAGTTCTATCAAAACTCCAAGGATATTCAAAATTCTCTAAAACATTTGCAAACTGTCCTAGCGAAAAAACGAAAGTATTGTTAGTCAGCCTTTCTAAAGATTCGCTCGACCAATTAGCAAACACAGAGCCGTACTGCTCTTTAATCTCTCCTGGAGGCTTTTCAAGGTAAAGCAGAAGCGAGTAGAAATTCATCAGCGGCTGCAGTATAATAAAATAAACCAGTTACAAACCACACAGTATCATCATGACCATTGTCCAGTTCCTTGTTGTTATATAATGAATACTTCGATTTAAAAAGAAAGCCCAACACAGACATGGAATCAGTGAGCACAGTGTAGAAAATAACTGATACAACTTATGCCATAACATCTTTAAATCAGTGTAATTCACTTTGCCTTAATACAACTAAATAATATCCAAAGCAAACGGACGCGCGAGTATCACAACTCTATGAGTTGGCACCGTGCCAAGAAAACTGAAAGGTACGTCAGAGCACTGGAAAAGCCAAAAAATCTTCAAATTTACCCCTTTCTCTTGCCCCACGTTGGGCGCCAATTATCTGTCGAGGGTTAAGATTGCGGGGTGACAATAAAACCCTGGCAGATGTATTGTTAACCCCCTCTCCCCCCACACTTCCCCCTCCCTCTCCCCCTTTTTCACTAAGGAGAGGCGATTGGAAGGAAAAGAAGCACAGAGTGAAGAGAGTTGGAAAAAATTAAAGATGTTTTACTAATGCTACTAATAAGAATAGAGAAAATAATACAAAATATACAAAACCAATCTTGAAAGTCTCAGCAACTGCAGAGCTGGCACCCAAAGTCCTGGATTAGACTCTGCAGCCAACCGGAGCTGGATTCAGTCTCTCACTAGGCCTCAGTTCGCAGGGACGACTAGCAAGATCCTCTCCTAATGTCGGCCATAAGCAGCAGGGAAAAGGGAAAAGCAACACGAGATCCTCGTGATCTCCCACTTATATATGAAGTATTCACGTGAATGGAATGTTATACCCAGTTGGTCAGTTTCTTGGTCTCTTTCTTCTCGTCGCCCCTCTCGCGAGATGTCCATCTGTGCTTATCATTAAGTTTGCATTCCATTGCCAGGTTTACCAAAACATGTGTCTGGTGCTCCAGGAAAATGCAGTTAATATGAAGGCTTTAGCTGACAGGCAAATTCACTGAAAGAAAAACTTGTTTTTAACAAAACCAGGACACCTGTGCATTTTTTTTTCTGTCCCTCTCTACCCTTCAGGCCATTGTCTCTTTCTTCTTCTCCATCTCTTTGTCTTGATCTGCGTCCCTGTCTTTTTCCCTCATAATCTTCCTGACCTGTTCTCTGTCTTTTGTCTCTTTCTGCCTCTATGTCCTGCTCTCTGCCCTTGTCTTCCCCTCTCCTTCATTCCTTCTGCTCTTCTTTCCTTCTTTCTCTCTTGCCGTGTTCTGTTCGCTGTCGTGGGTCCAAAGCGGGGCAGAGTGACAGCCCAGGGACCAATGCGGGGCAGCGTCACCTCAGGGAGGAGACTGGCCGCCCTGCCGCCCTGTGCTGGCAAAGGTGGAAGTGAGAAGGCGGCGGCTCTGCCGGTGGCCGGGCTGAGCTCGGACGTGGCGCCCGTGGGGCTGCCCCAGGGCTGAGCAGCCCCCGGCCCTGGCCCCGCCTCCTCTCTTCAGCCCTCCCCCCCTTGCCCGTGTTCTGGACCCCCCGTCTCTGTGGGAGCCACCGCCTCACAGAGTCAGTGTCCCTGGGCTGTGCCACCACACAGCAGCCATGGGCCACTGGGCTTCTCGCCGCCATCGCCGCCAGCACGTGACCGACAGCGATGAGGACGTGACGCTGAGGTGGAGGACGGGGTGGGTGGTGATGATGGCGGGGGCCGTGTTTGCCGTGGGGGTGCTCGCTCTCATCTCACCCACGTCCCCTCCCGCAGCACAAGCGACCCCACAGCGCCTGGAGGACGGTGAGGAGGGGAGGACGTGGCCGCCATCCCACGTCTGGCCTGAGATGGTGAGTGGAGCAGGGGGGTGGCGGGGCTGGGGTCTCCCCTCAGAGCAGGGGGTCCCAGGGCTGACGCTCTCCCCGCCTCCCCACAGCTCCTGCTCATCATCTCCTGACGCTGCCCGACCTGCTGAGCCGGGGCCAGACCTGCTGCTGCCGCCACGAGCTGTGAACAGCGAGGCCGCCTGGGGCCACTTCTGCCCCCTCTGCCCCCACCAGCACCCGGCCCTGCAAGATGCCGCAGTCTCAGCTGTGAGCCCCCGGCACCGCCAAGGGAGGGGAGGGTGGTGGCACTTTGTCCCCAGCCCATGACAACGTCCCTGCTTCCCCCTCCAGACACCAACGGGCTGAGCCTCCAGGGCCTGGGCCCCTGTCAGCAGCCAGCGCTGGTGGCCTCCATCCCATCCCCCTTTGCTCACGGCCACCACAAGCTGCCGCCTGCCCAGCAGCACCTCTTCCTCCTGGGTTATGGCAGGACCCTCTTCTTCCTCCATGACTCTGGCTGCCACACCTGCCACTGCCAGGCCCTCTCCCGTGGCATCGATGACGTACGCCGACCCCTCACCCCACCCCTTTCGCCCATGCCACCGCCACGCTGGGTGACCGTCCCCTCCTCCCCACGGGTGACAGCAGGCCCCTGTGAGGAGCCCACCCATATCTACGTGCTGATGGGGCAGGAGCAGCAACAGCTCAGCAGCAGGTCCTCGTCACAGAAGGTAACGTGCATTGGAGACTTTCAAAAGGCCTTTGAAACTGCTGTGAACTGGGGCCCCGTGAGAGTCATGGGAAGGTCATCAGCCTTGCAGCTCTGCAGCAGTTAAAACTGCCACTGAAACACTCTCGGTGGCAGATGCTGTTCTGTGGGTTTCAGTTTGGGTATTTTTTAATCATTTTGTTGAGGTGCAATTCTTTATTTGGAATCAGGTGACGGGATTGACGCTCATCTTCTCTTTCTGGAGCACATCCTGACATCCTTTGTCATCCAGAGCCCTGTGTTCCTGAGAGGAGCGATGGCCACAACGGAGAATGACCTCTGTGAGTAGCAGCTGCAGCAGCAGCCTCGGACTTTGTGAATCCCCAAAGTCAACGGCCGTGGCTGGTGCTCAATTCCTGAATACTGATGTGCTGACAACCCAGAGTGGATTCTGGGGCACTTCCTGAGAGCAGCCAGACTTACCAAGGTGTTCTCAATTAGACACGGGAAGTTGTGTTTCCTCACTCCCTGCCGCTCTGTACAGGAGTTTTAAAGATGTCGTTGCTCGCAGAAAGGTCCGACATCAGTAGGGTTACCTTCTGTGCCAGGTACTTGGTTGTTTTCATCAACTTACAATCAAGAAAAGGGAAGACTTGACCTGCTAATGCCATTCAAGACTCTAGAGGGAAAGGAAGGTTGTCTGGGGCACAGAAACGTGTGTGGGTTTGTTGGACTTGAGGCAAAGTAAGCAGGGGAACACACTTTTTCAAAACTGTTTCTTGACCAGCAAATTGCAATGGCAGTGTTAGGCTTGCCCCAACGTATCTCTGTTGGAGGTTAGGGCTGGTTGTCCTGGGTACTCCTGTAGAAAACTTGACTGTTAAAATGCGCTTTCATGCAACAACATTATTTCTTTTCAAATGTGGTTTCTTGGCAGTCGTTGCTGAGGGAATGGCTCCACCACAGAGGATCTTCTTTCCCCTAGAGAAGATTTGCATGGCCTCGCAGCACAACCAGAGAGCTGGAGCGGGACTGCACAACGTGGGCAACCCATGCTTCCTCAATTGCATCCTGCAGTGCCTGACGTACACCACGCTCTGGCCAACCACCTGCTCTCTGGGGAGCACAGCCAGGCCTGTCAGTACTTCTGTGAACATTTCCTTCTAAATCTGCTGGGCAGTTCCCAAGGGCTGCCAGTATCTGGAACTGATTTAGGAGAAAAGCAGCCCTTCTTTGTCAGTCCCTGCAGGGCTGTTCTTTGAACATGCAAGCCTAGAGGCTGCTTGTTGTATCTCTTTCTTTCCCCAGGTCTCAGTCCCTCTTCTTGTAAGTTAAATTCTCTCTGCTTATTGTACAGAAACCTTTGGTGAGTTCAGCATCCCTATCCCAGCATCCAGCTGGATCCCTTCCATTTGTGCTCCTTGGCCCCCCTGCAGCCTCCAGGAGAGCGTCTGGGGGGCTCTTACAGCTTCTGGAGTTTCCCCACTGGTGGGTCCTGTCAGGAGGGGAGGGCAGGAGCTTCTCACAGCTCTCTTTGCAGGACATGGCGGGGGGCACGGTGGAGTCTCCAGAGGACAGCAGCTCCTCCGCACCAGCCATCACCAGCCAGCAAAGCCGGGCAGGAGCCCAGGAGGCAGCTGCGGGCTGGCCGTGCCCCATCTGGCCAGGCAGGATCAACAGCAGCTCCTCCCTGGGCTCCTGCTTGCGTCGCTTCTTCCACGTCTGTCTCAGGCTGGTGTCCAGAAGGAAAGCTGCGTGCCCGCTGCGCTGTCACCCCCGTGACCGTGTGCTCCACGCTGCACGAGAGGACAGCAGCAAAGAGGAGCGGGGATTCAGCCCTTCTGCCCCCTGCCAGGAGAACGGTGCCAGGGAGAGGCCCAGGAGCAGATCCCCGCACTGGGGCAACGATCTCCGCAGCTGGGTTGTGGAGACCGTGGACTATGAACACTCAGATGGGAGGAGGGGGAGAACCAGTCCCCTGAGCTGTGACCCCGCTCACAGGGACGAGGCAGCTCCAATACCCTCCAGCAGCAGCTCCCAGTCTGCACCAGCAGCTCCACTGTCCTCCAGCAGCAGCTCCCAGTCTGCACCAGCACCTCCACTGTCCTCCAGCAGCAGCTCCCAGTCTGTTCCTGCCCCCAGAGCTGCTCAGGGGCAAACCCGGCCAAGGATGAGACATCGGAGCAGATCCCCACAGCTGAGACTGTGATCTCCGCAGCCGGTTTCTGGAGATCACAGACCAGCATCACTCAGCAGGGAGGACGAGGAGCTGGAGAACAAGTCCTCCACGGTCTGACCGAGCCCTAAGGGATGATGCAGCTCCAGGGCCCTCCAGCCACAGCTCCCGGTGTCGTTCTGCACCCAAAGCTGCTCGGGAGCAGACCCAGCTGAGGCAGAGGGAGCGGAGCAGATCCCCGCGGCGCCGCTATGATCTCCACAGGCAGTTTGTGGAGATCACGGACTGTGACCCCTCAGCACAGAGGAGGAGGAGGAGCAGGAAGGCTTCAGTGCCCTGGAGATGCAGATGAGGAAAACAGTGGGTGGTGACGGGGACAGATTGCAGCCTGGACGAGGGAGGACACAGCATCTGACGCCTGTGGTGCTGGAGAGGAGGAAGAGGAGGAGGAAGAGTCCAGGAGGCAGCAAAGCTGCCCCAGCAGGGACCAAGCTGCCCCAGGGCACCAGCAGCCAGTGCTGCCTCTGGCAGGAAGAGCTCAGAGAGCCCTTCCAGAGCCACGGGCAGCTCTGCCGGCCGGCCCGCCTGCCCACAGGCCCCGGGAGGAAGAGCTGCAACCTGCGGCCACGGCTGGGATCGCTGCTCAGAAACACTCACTGGGCACCAGCGGGCACAACAGCCAAAGCCACGATTAAAAACAAACTCTTGTTGGCCTCGTGTGTCTCATTCGTGGGGTGTTTGCTTCTCGGTGGGTTTTGAGGCAATTGGAGAAATGCCCATTCTGAGAAGTCTCTGTGGTGGGTTTTGGGAGCTGTGTGCTGTGTGTGCCCATCTTGCCGTCTCTTCTGTTTCAATGTGGAGTTGTAAGGAGCCATTGAAAGGGGGAATGTTGTTTTTGGAACGGATCTGGCACCTGGCCCCAGCAGGGGAAGGACTCAGAGACATCAGCCCACGAATCCTTAACGTAAAACAAAGCCCATTTGAAATAATCCCGGAATCCAAACGGATTGCTGTATTTAAAAGTTAATCTAGGGGGAAGGGTACCCAAAGAGCCAGGAATCCATATTTTGAATAAATCAATAGGTTAGAGGTTGTTAGAATTAGATGAATGAGACAGGCAAACCGAGGCAAGCAGTGGGCAGTCTGTAAACCCTGCAGTACCAGCCGATGGGGAGCAGGGAGGGGATGTGCAGCTGGGATCGGTGGATATGTAAGCGGGGGCTTTTTGTCCTACTCCCCGTGCCTGTCTTTGGGTAGAACACCTGGTCTTGCAAAATGGTTTATAAAATACGCTTTGCTGAGAGATGCTGCCCGGGCCTGTTCTATCGGCAAGGTGATTGTTTCCTGCAGCAGGATTTGCAGCAGAAGTTGGGCAGGACAAGAGCGCCCATGCGGTCAGAAAGCACAGCAGACAGCTGGACCGTGGGGTCACGGGCACCAAACCCAGCTCGGGTGGGAACCAAGAGGGTCCCCTCGTGTTCAGGGCCCAAAGCGCCACCTGTAGCATCTGCCCGTCCTTCTGAGTGCCCAGAGCCTCCTTCCTGGGGCCAAATCCTCGTGTTCAGGGTCCCCACGTGTCTGTCATCACCCACGGCCTTTGCTCAGGGCCCACAGTTCATTCTCAGGTGGAGCTCGCTGCCTGGCAACAACCGCCCGGAAGTCCGGGGCCAGTCAGTGGATGAAACGCAGCCAATCACATTGGAGGAGGCGGGGTAACTCATGTGATTGAAATGTAAGCAGCCAATCAAGCTTTGCGAGCTGCAGGACAGTTGGCGACAGTGGAACAAACTGGGCAGCGTTCGGGGCGGGCTGTGCTGGCTGCACCAATCACTCCTGGTGGGAGTGCAGCACATGGATGATTGACAAGGGTCTGGCCAATCACTTGGTGGGGGGGGCAGTGGGAAAACCCAGCCAGCCAAGCAGAGGAAACCTTGCCTCAGGGAAGGCGGACACTGTGGAGGGAATGAGAGAGCATCACCTCAGGGCAGGGTGAGCCCCAAACCAGGTTAGAGTCACAGCCCAGATAGCCAATCAGCTGCAGGATCAGCTCAGGGGAGGAGACTGACAGCCCTCCCGACCAATGGTGGCGCAGCCCAGGCTGAGCAGGCGGTTGCTCTGCAGGCGGCCAGGGTGAGTTTTGCCATGGCGCCCGTGGAGCTGCCCCGAGGCTGAGCAGCGCCCGGCCCAGCCCTGGGGCCCTTTTTCCTCCGTCTGGGGCCCTGGGGATGTTGTTGCTGCCTCTGGCTCAGGTGTGCGTGGGCTGCTCTGGCCTTGTTCTCCTGGGCGGGGGAGGGGGCAGGGGGCACTTGCTGGAGAGGAGCTGCTGGGGCTGGAGCTGGAGAGAGCAGGAGAAGGAGAAGCAGCTGGAGGGTGAAGTGCAGGAGATCCCCACAGCTGCTGCTGCAGCTGCACAGGAGACAGCTGCCCCTCTGGGTGAGGAAGAGTCCCTGTGAGCAGCCTCAGCAGAGCAGATCACGAACCTGCACCGCAGGGTCTGTGTCAGTGAGGAAAATTACAGCACGGCCGTAGAGTGTGTGTGTGTGGTGTGTGTCTGGGAAGCCTCGTGGTGTAAGAGCTGTAGAACACCGACGTGTTCTCTTAGGTGCAGGATGGGCGAGCGACTGGAGCTACAGACTAGGAGGGGAGGAAAAGACAGACAGACAGAAGTGCCTGAACTCCACAGCTTGCCTGGCAGTGCAGAGAGCAGGAACTGTGGTGAGTCCTGGGCCCTCGGGGTCATTTCATCCTGTTTTGTGCTCCAGTCCCTCCCTGCTCCCTCCTCTTTCCTGCTGTGTCCTTCTTCCTCTTCATCTCTTCTCTCTCTGTCCCTCTGCTGCTTCCTCACCGTTTCCCCCACCCTTCTCCATCTCTGTGCAGGGTTTCTCGTATCTCCCTCTCTGTCTCCTCCCCTCTGTGGTTCTCATCATCCCTGGTTTCTCTTTGTCGTCATTCTGCTCTGTTGCTCTGTCCTGCTCCCTGCCCCATCATTTCTCTCTGTATCCCTCTGTCCTGCTCCCTGCACCTATTCCTGCCCCTCTTCTTTTTTACTCCCTCTCCGTCTTGCTGCCCACCCCAGGATTTTTTCCCCAATCTCTGTCCTGCCCCCAACCCTTATTGTTCTTTCTCTCTCCTGCTCCCTTTCTGTCTTTCTGCCTGTCTTCCCTTTCCTTGTTCTTTCTCCATCTCTGTCCAGATTACTGCCCCTTTTCCTTCTTGATGTCTTTCTGTCCTGTTTGTCTTTCTGTCTTCCTTGCCTGTTTCCAGTCCCATCCTTTCTCACTATATCACCCCTGTCCAGCTGACTCTGCCTTTTCTTTTTCTTCTCTTCCTCTTTCCTGCTCCTCAGCCCTCTTTTCCTCTCCCTCCAGCTCATTGCTGCATGTTTCCCCTTTCCCGTGTCTTCATTTGGATCCGAACTTTGCTTTATTTCTCAGACTTTCTTTTTGTCTCTCCATCTGTACATCCCCCTCCCTGTCTTTCTCTAGCCCCTTCCTGCTTCTCCTCCTCCCCCCTCCCCATCCCTCTGTCCTGCTCATCAGCCCTGCTGTTTCTTCCTCCCTGTTTCTTCACAGCTCCTTGTCCCTTTCTGCCTTGATCTCTCCATCTCTCCATCCTTTCCCCTGTGTGTTTCTTTCTGTCTCAGATCCTCTGTCTTCTCTCTTGTCTGATTTGTCTCTCTCTAGTCCTCTGTCCTTCTCCCCAGCAGCTTGAACTGAATGACCAGGTGTCCCTGCACTCTGGTGTTTGCTCATCCCTGCCCTGGGGAAGATCTGTGTCTGTAGGGCTGGGGATCATTCAGGAGCTGGTCTCCTGCAGACAGCAGAGCCAGGTGCAGCTACAGCAGAGGTTGTTCTCAGCTGCTGCTTGTGCAGCTTGTTGGAAGGGCAGCTGTGGGCCTTCTTTGGAAGGGAGGTTTCTTGTTCTGTGCTTACTGCTCCTCAGGACCCTGCACAGGAGCGCTGTTGGGGTCTGCAGGGACGGGTGGGAGCTGCTGTGACTCCTGGTGAATGTGAACTCAACTTGTCCTCATGTCCTCGAATGAAACCAGACTGGCTGTAGGTGGATTTCTTGCCTGTTTCAGTTCTAAACTACATGTTTGGCACTGAAGGACATGAGAGTTTGTGCTGTTTTCCAGATGTCAGTGGCTGCGAATCAGCTGAGAACATCACTGCCTTAGGTACCAGGGCAGGTGGTCTGTGATCAGGGATGTGGACTTGCATGGCAGTGCTTTTATGAACATTTGATGATCTTGCCACTTCAAAGCCCTTCATTTTCCTAGAAATTTTAAGATGATGTTTCTTATTCGGAGGTTCAGACTCTGGTTGGATTTGATGTTGAATGGTCGATATTATGGGCTCCATAAAATAAGAATCTCGCTTCCTTGTTGTTTTCTTACACTGTCTGAATTTGGTAAGCGAGAGCAAGAGTGGTTGACAGTGTCTGTTTTTTGAGAGTAACGTATTCCTGACTCTCCCTCTCTGTATGGTGAAGGTTTCTGCCTGCACTGTGATTTTGCTGGGCTGTGAGGCTGTGTTGGAGCAGCAGAGGTAAGAAGTGGTGGCTTTAAAGGCATTGAAGCTGTGGTAAAACCAGCAGGTAAAGCTGGTTTCTTCCTAGAGAGCTGCCTGACAAAAATAGTTACAAGACCCTTGAAGTTGGTGCTTTTGGGATTGATTGATTGATTGATTGATTGATTTCTGGGAAGCAAGAAGTGGGAGTCTGTGCACTCCCATAGGCAGCGCTGCCTCCCAAATAGGTGCACCCTTCTCCACTTGTGTTCCTTCCATGCTGGTGTAGAACAAGGCCATGCAGTAGTGTGCAGATGTGGTGATTGCAATGTGACCATGAGGTCACAGCCCCACGGTGACGTGCTGTGCTGTGTCTTGGCAACAGCAGCATCATGGTGCGAGCGTGGGGGCCATGGTCCTCACCCTCCTCCTCCTCCTGGTGCCCCTGCCAGCCCGGGACGCCCAGGCTGCTCCAGCCGAGCGCAGGGAGCAGGTGGGCGGGCAGGGGCAGCACCCAGCCCCGAGCAGCTCAGCAGGGCAGCAGTGGGGCCAGGGCTGGGGCTGGGGCCGGGAGAGCAGCCGGGCTGGGCCGGGCAGGGCGAGCCAGGCAGCACCAGGGTGTGGGCAGGGGGCAGACGCCCCGCAGGGAGGGGAGAGGGGCTGCGGCTGCTTCAGGGGCAAGTTCTGGGCAAGCAGGGGCTGGGAGTGGTGGCCCAGGGGCAGAAACCAGCACTGAGTCCCTGTGGGCCCTCGCTGCCCCCAGCCTCGTGCCACACGGCCCCATCCCAGGGCTCGCTTTGAGCCTTTGGGCCTGTTTCAAATCAAAGCTGGGATTGCTTTGGCCCTTTGGGCCAGCTTTGAGCTAAATCTGGGCACATTTGTGCGCTTTGGGGTCGTTTCTGCCTAGATCTGGGAGTTCTTTGGCTTTGCAGTCCAGTTTCTACCCAAATCTGGGGGTGTTTGGGCCACTTTTGGCCGTTTTTTACCCAAATCTGGGCATACTTTGACTTTGTGGTCCAATTTCACCCCAAATCTGGGGATGTTATACCCCTTTTTGGCCAGTTTTGATCCAAATCTAGTGGTGCTTTGGTTTTTCTGGCTCTTTTTACCCGATATACTCAGGTGCTTTTGCCCATTTTTTCCCCTAATGGAGGTGCTGTGTTCCCAACTATGGGATGTTTTCACCTTTGCCAACAGTTTTGCTCCCAAATGTGGACGTTTTTGCCTCTTTTGGCCACTTTTTGCCCAAATACTCAGAATCTTTTGCCTGTATTGGCCAATTTAGCCCCATATATTTGGAATATTTAGTCATTTTTCCAGTTTTCTCCCTAAGTAGGGCTATTTCTCTGCAATAGATGGGCATTGTTTCTTTCTTCTTTATGTCCTCTTTTACCCGAAATGCAGGAGTATTGCTCTGTGAGCCTGGAAACCTCTCTGGTCTGTGCTTGACTCCAGGCCATGGCACTGGCAGAGTTGATGGAGCTTCTCAGCTGGATCCTGGTTATGAGCCTTGGGCTGTCCCAGAGGTACGTTGTCACTGCCTGTCTGCTTGAAGGAATAAACACTCACGTTTTAATAGGTTATTCACATGTGATTGTCTCCAGGATCATCTCAGAGGCTTTTCAAAAGCTTTTTGGTCCTTGGTGGTGTTACACAGACGAGTCATAAATACTATTTGCCTGCAAACCTGCTAGGTCTCAGCAAAAAGGTCACCTATGTCCCATTTCTAGCTGTGGGAACGTACACCTTTGTGTGTGTCCTGTGTCCTTACCTCAGCCCCTCCCGTCACTGCAGGTGACTGAGGAAGAAGGAGATCACAACATGCCATGGAAGCTCCTCCCCTGTGTTTGACTCCCTGTTTGGTTCCTGCAGTCCATGGTGATCAAGCCTCTTGGTGTAATCCTGTTCCTGAGCCTGGGGGCAATCCCAGGGGTAGGTGTTCAGTCTTCATTGGTCACTGGCCTTTTGCATTTGTTAATATTTGGTTTATTATTTGTTAACATTTTCCTGCAATAGTTGAGCCTTGCAGTAGCCAGCAGGCTCTTTGCTAGAAGAAACATGGATGGTCATGTTTTTGCCCTGGTGCTCCATGCTCCCGCCTTACTGTGGGTTTTCTTTTGTGTGTGTGAGAGGTCTCCTGGTCAGAAGGCCCTGAGAGACCCCATGTTTGTGCATCTGGTCCCTGAGGGGTGTTGCATGTGGCCTGGACACAGTAGTTTGGAAGCTGCCAGGTCCCAGCCAAGGGGTCTGCAGCCCCTCTGCAGCTTTGGAAATTTCAGCATGCGTCTGGGTCCCATGTTGTTGCCTGACCCCCGTCCAGGCACTGCGGGTCACTGAGGACAAGGTAGATCACAACGTGAAATGGAAATGCTTTTCCTTTCTCCTTGATTCCAGCCGTCCCTGTAGGCAGCGGCTACTTGACTTCTTGACTTGAGTCTGTCCGTGAGCCTCGGGGCGATCCCACAGGTACGACCTTGGATCAAATGAGTGTTTACATGTTAATTTTCTGTTCCTGTGAAATTTAGCTTGCTGCTTTCTTGGCTGACGCTTGGTCACGCAGAGGGGAAGTGGGTCCGCCTCAGTGCTGTGCCCCAGAGGGCTCTGCCTTGCAAAGCTCTTTGCCAACTGCTCCATCTCTGCGCTGCTCGCAGTGCCGGCTGCCGAGCCAGCAGCAGGTTGGGGCTGAGTTTAGAGCTGGGTGAGCTCCAGGGAGTCCTTTCTCCTGACAGCTCCAGGCCTGGTTAGTGGCCACTGCAAGTGCTGGATAAATGTTGGCAAGATGCTCCTGACGGGAAGGGAGAGAGGAGCTGCCGCTGGGATGGGTTTGGATCCTGAGGACACAGCGGTGGGTGACAGGGGTGGCCATTGCGGAGGGGCAGTGTGAGCTCTAGTGCTGCTGTCTCCAGGTTGGATCACCAGACCCAGGCCACCATGCTGGTTCACCAAGTCCTTGGCAGATCCCTGTGGTCCCTGTTGAGCGCTGGCTGCCAGGTCCTGGGCCTGTGACTCTCAGGGCAGCGGTTTCCCTGAGAGCCTTGCAGTAAAAATCTTTTGGGAAAACTGCTGAGTTTGTGTAACTTATCCAGAGGTGCAGCTGGTCAGTCTTGTGTTTCCTGTGGGTTGTGGCGTGTGTTGTATTGATGAAAAAAGCTGTGGGCTGGGGGCCCCCAGCTCTTTGCCACCAGCTGAGGAACCCATGTTGGCAGTAATGTACCAGCACTTGCTGTCCCAGCACACAGTGGAATTGCACGCTGTGAATCCTGGTGCTGACATCCCAGAGCCCAAAGCTGGAGAGGGAGAACACGGCAGCTGCCTGTGCTGTGCTGGGGTGGTGCTGGGTGCAGGTGTTGTGCCAGGGTGTGCTTACTGCTCTTGCTTTTGCAGTGAAGTTCTCAGTGTGCCAGAGCATCTGGGAGACCTCTGACCCTTTCCTGGACCTGGTGCTGGAGATCAGGTAGTGGGGCAGGGTGTGGGTGGGGGGAGCTCTGCTCTCACAGGGGATGTTCCTGCAGCTGCACCGTTACTGCTCTCGAGGCTGCTTAACTGCCAGTGTCAGGCAGGGTGCAGGCAAGAGAGAAGCAGCTTCTGTTGTTGTGCTGCCTCTGTCTGGCACAGCAGAGCCTGTTGCCTGAGCGTGAGCCACGACTCCTCCATTGAGGCTCCATGGGCTTAGGGACAGTACAGCCGTCCCTCATGGCATGCTGGCCAGTGCCTGGCTGGGGTCAGGCTCAGTAATTTGGTGCAGTCTGTGGCCCTGTGCTCATGCTCTGTTTTATCTCTTGGGGCCAGCGTCTCTGATCAGGTGAAAAAAGCTGTGACCAACAGACCCAGGTCTTCACCAGTGACAGGCCAGGTGAGTCCTGAAGGCTGTTCTGGGCCAGAGCTGCAGGGAGCTGCTGCCCCTCTGCCTGCTCTGCGAGGGCAGGTGGGCTGCAGCTTGGCAGGGAGGCAGGCACTGCACCCAACGGACAGGTGTGAGGGAGGATGGCTTGCAGGAAGGATCCTGCTCAGTTAAGAGTTGCTGTTTAAGCTTGGAGGGGATGGGATTGCAGTATCACCCTGTGTCCTTGGCACAGCGATTCAGCCTGGAGGCCCAAAAAGCTGCTCGCCCTCCTGCAGATGCCTCCTGTGCCCAGAACAGTTCAGAGCTCCTGCAACACCAGCAATACAAGTGGGGCCAAAGCAGAGCTGTCCTGGCAGAGCTCCTGGGAGAGCAAGCAGCCACCCACCTCACCCAAGCTGCTGCTGGAGCCCATCCCCAGCCAGGAGCCCAGGGGCAGTGGGGAGAATGCTGAGACCCTGGAGAGGGACTCCTGCAGCAGCGGTGCTGCCAGCCCAGTGCACGGCACAGCGGGGATCTGTCCAAAGCGTCCCAGAAGGCCCAGGGTGGAACCAGCAGCTTCTGCACATCTCAGGAATCAGGCTGTGGCATGGACCTCCCTGCTACATCCAGCACCAAGATGGGTGCACCCAAAGACTCCAAATTAGCAAAATTGAAATCGTCCCTGTTGGCCAGTGCTGCTCTGGAGCTGAACATCACCATGTCGTCACCATCACCAGCCATGAAGCTGGTGCTTTCTGCCAAAAAGTGAGCCTGAGCTTCTGCCTGCAGTCTTCGACAGGTGCCTTGTGTCTTCTGAGCTGGAGATTGTGTTGGGGAGAGTGTAGACCGGATGCTGGGTGTCTTGCTAAGCTGGAGGCAGACAGGGAGAGCCCCTCAGCCCCAGGGCTGCAGCGGTTGCTCTGGTTTGGGGTACAGGGCCAGGTCCCCGCTGTTGTTCCCATCCCTGATTAAGGCTGGAGAAACGCCTCCTGTCTTCTTGCTCAGGACAGAGGGGCGGCTGTGCCAGTCCCTGGAACGGGGTGGCCTCACCAATCTTCTCTGAGTGTCTTGTCCCCTGGGGCAATGGGAGCAGGTGACTCCCCAGCTGGAGGCTGCAGAGTCTCCTCCTCCCCAGGCAGGGGCTGGGACCGGCCCTCTGGGCGCCGCGGTGCAACCAGGGCTCAGGACAGCACGGTGGGGTTTCTGTTGTTTAAACTTCCTTCCTTCCTTTTTTTGTTTCTGCTTCTAACAGAAAACTCTTCTAATTGGTTGACCATCCCCCACTTTCCTCTCCCCTTCTGTGTCTTTACTCTTCCTTTTTCTCTGGGCTCATCTTATTTTCTTCTCTTGGCTCATGGAAACCTCTTTTCTTTAGATCACCAAGTTTGTTGTTTATTTTTTTCCATGTCAATAACTGCAGCGCAGCATCCTGTGGAAGGCGAGCAGAAGTGACCATTGCACACCACCTCATTCACAATTTGCCAACCACACCTACCCCATGGACACCACCCACCCCAACTCCTTGGCCTGTTGGCAAGTCGAGGTAAGTGGTGCCAGTGGCTCCCAGGCTCCTGCATGGCAGCAAGGCCAGTAGTCCACGAGGCAACTGTCTGACATGGCAGGTGGCCCGGGGGAGTGGTTTCAGCAGCCACCTCTCCTGTTCTCTTGGATTGGCTAAGATGGCAGCAGTTGGGTGTTGTGCTTGTGCACTGTGGAGTGTGGAGGAAGAGGGGGCTCCTGCTCCTGACCTGGCCTTCAGATCACGTCAGCCTCTTTTCCTGTTCTGCAGGCTGTCCTCATCTGCTCTCCGTTGGCCAAATCATGAAAAGCCGACCTTCAGCTTCATCCTCAGCTCAGCCCTTTGGCTCCCAGCCTCCCCGTGACCACCTGTTCCACTGCCCACCCTTCGCACCACCTTCCTCCTGCAGCAGCGAGAAGGAGCCCAGCCAGGTCACCCCTGGTTCCTCCAGAAAGTGTCAGTGTAAGCAGCACCGTGGAGCAGACAGCAGCCCCTGTGCTCTGGCTGTGAAGGACAAGGATCAAGTCTCCAGCCCCCGAGGAAGAAGAGGAAGGATCTCACAGGAGGGCTCAGTGTCCCCTGCAGGGTAGGAGGTGGCAGGCAAGGGTCCCAGCGGTGTCAGGGAGGCACCCAGCTGTCAGCTCCGAAAGATCAGCCCCGTGGTGCAAGTGTCAGTCCCCAGGACCTGTCTGGCCACAGAGCCCATCTGCCCCCTCAAGAGGAAGAAAAAGAGGAGAATGGAGGAGACAGAAGAGGGCTGCTCAGGGTTAGAATTATGTTTAGCATTAGGGTTACAGATTGTGGGTAAGGGTTAGAATGAAGGCTTGGGTTTAGGTTTAGTGTTTAGGGTTTGAATTAGCGATAGGGTTAAAGTTAGGTTTAGGGGTTAGGATTAGAGTTACAGTTTGCTGTTAGGTGCTAGGGTTAGACTTGGGGTTATTGAAGAGTATTATGGTAAGTAGTTAGGGTTAGGGCTAGGGACAGAGTTAAGGTTGGGTTTTGGTTAGATGTAGGTTTATTGTTTAGGTTTAGAGTTAGTGGTTAGGATTAGGGTAGGGTTAGGGATGAAGAACTGGCATTGTACTTAGTGGTATGGTTTGTGGACAAGGGAAATGGTTAGATTTTGGGTTTGGGGTTAGGATTAGGGGTCTGGTAGTGCTTGGAATAGTGGTTAGGGTTAAGAGTTAGATTAAGGGTTGGAATTTGGGGTAGAGCTGGGGTTAGCGGTTAGGACCAGGATCAGAGTTTTGCTTAGGGTTATCATTTGTTGGCTATGGTTTCTTGGCTAGTGTGTATTAGTTAGGTTTAGAGTTAGGATTAGTGTTTAGGGTTAAGTTTCAGTGTTAGGGTTAGGGGCTAGGGTTAGAGGATATGTTAGGCTGACATTAGTGCTACAGGTTAGAGTTAGGATTAGGTTTGTATTAGCATCAGAGGGGGCTAGTGTTTCGTCAGATGTAGGGATAGGGCTTTGGGTAAAGCACAGGGTCAGGATTAGAGTTACCAGTTAGGGATTAGGAGTAGTGTTAGGTTGAGATAAGGTGTATGGTGAGGCTTAGATATGGGTTAGGGGTTTGGGTGTAGAGTTAGAGTTAGCATTAGGTAAGGTTTCGGGTTAGGTTTAGATTACAGGTAGGTTTAGGGGTTAGGGTTATAGTTAGGATTAGGGTTTGCGGTTAGGGTTAGTGGTTAGTTTTCGAGTTCTAATTAGAGGCAGGGTTAGATTTAGCCTTAGGGAAAAGAATTAATTTTAGTTTTAGGGATAGGATTTGGGTTAGTGTTAAGGTGTAGGTGTTATTTTTAAAGTAAGTCTGAGGTTTAGAATGAGGCTTGCAGGCTAGGGTTGGGGTTAAGGTTTAGGAGTAAGGTTTAGAATAAGTGTTAGGGGTTTGTTTTTGTGGTTAGAGTTAGAAGTAGAGTTAAGGACAGGGTTATAGTAAGTAGTTAGGATTTAGGGTTATGGTTATAGTTAGATTAGGGTTATTGTTAGGGTTTGGTGTTAGGGCTTTGGTTAGGGCTAGAGTTAGCATTAGGTTTCAGGTTTAGACTTAGGGTTAGGATTTACAGTAAAGGTTAGAGTTAGGGTAAAAATTAGGGCTTAATTTAAGGGTTACGTTAGGGTTAGATTGAGAGTTAGGGTTAGAATTTGGTTTAGGTTTAGCATTTAGATGAGGGTTAGGTTTTAGATAAGGTTGAGGGTTAGTGTTAGATAAGGTTTTGGGTTAGGGGATAGAGTTAGGGTTAGAGTTTGGGATAGGCTTATGGAGCATGGTTAGGGTTAGTGTTTGGGATTAGGATTTTGAGTGAGGGTTATGGGTCAGGTTTTGGGTTAGAGTTAGTCTTAGAGCTGGAGTCGAAGTTTGGGCAAGAGGTTAGAGTATAGCGTTTAGGGTTAGGAGTTTGTGTTTGGGCTATATGAGGTTTAGGTTAGGGTTCCGTGGTAGGGTTAAGGTCTAGGGTTAGATTTAGGGTAAAGGTAAGTGTTAGGAGTTCCAGTTAGGGTTAGGCTTAGGAATTAGGGGGTTGGGATGGATTTTGGGGTTAGGGGTTTGAGCTAGGGTTAGGGGAAGGGTTACATTTAGGGTTAGAAATAGGGTTAAACGTAGGGCAAGGGGTCAGAGTTAGGGTTAGAATTCCTGTGTTTGAGTTAGATGAGGTATAGGATTAGGGTTATGTGTTAGAGTTAGGCTTTAGGGTTAGGAGTTATGGTTAGTGCTAGAGCTAGGAGCTAGGGATTAGTCTGAGAGGTAGGGTTTGAGGTTCGGGTATGTGTTTGCATTGGGGTTTGGGTTAGGTGTTTAAGTATTAGGGGTAGGATTTGATTAGTGTTGGAGTCCGAGAGTAGTATCAGTGGAAGTGGTTAGGGTTAGTGGTTAGTTTTAGGAGGTAGGGCTTGGGTTAGGGTTATGTTTAGAGTCAGGTTTAGGGTTAGAGTTAGGGGTAGGGTCAGGGTTTGATTAGGATTAGGGTTAGAATTAAGGTTAGGGCTTTTGGGTTTGGGTTAGGGGTAGAGTTTGGTTTTAGGTTTAGGCTTAGATTTGTGATTACAGTAAGAGGGCTAAGCATTAGGTTTAGAGTTGGAGTTAGAGTTAGGGGCTTGCATTAGAGTTCCATTAGGGTGAAGAGAATTGGGTAGAATTTAGGGTTAGGCTTAGGGTTGAGGGAGTAGCATTAGTGGACATAGTTAGGAGTAGCTTAGGTGTAGGAGTTGGGGCTTGGGGTAAGATTTAGGGGTTGGGGTTAGAGTTAGGGATAGGAAATATAATTAGGATTAGGGTAAGGGTTAGATCAAAGTTGAGGGGTTAGGCAGTAGTGTTAGAAAAGGTGGTTAGGGTTAGGTTTTAGAATTCTGTTGGAGATAGGGGTTCGGGTTCATGGTTAGGGAGTAATGTTATTGTAAAAGGTTAAGATTAGCATAGGAGATTAGGTTTAGGGGTGAGGCTAGAGTTAGGGTTAGAGTTAGGGTTAGGATTCTGTTTAGAGGTCAGGTAAGGGTTAGATTTCATGTTAGGGTTAGATTTCATGTTAGGGTTAGTGTTGGGTTAAGTTGGTTGAAGGGTTGTGGTTGAAGTTAGGTTAGTGATAGGGTTATGGTTAGTTTAAGGTTAGGGTTTAGGTTTAGTGTTAGGACTAGGTTTCAAGTTAGGGTTAGAGTTAGTATTAGGGTTTAGGCTTACCATTAAGGTTATAGTTAGTGTTAGGGGTCAGCATTAGGGTTATCATGTTTGTGTTAGGGAGTAGTGTTACGGTTAGTGAAACTGTTTAGGGTTAGGTAGGGTTAGTTTCAGGGTTTAGGGGTTATTGCTAGAGTAAGGGTGAGGTTTAGAATGATGGTTACTGGCTAGGGTTAGGGTTAAGGTTTAGGGCTGAGCTTTAGAGTCAGCTTTAGGGGGTTGGTGTTAGGCTTAGGTATTAGGGAGAAGAATTAGGGTTAGACTGAAGGATAAGATTATGGCTAGGATAAGTGGTTAGGACTTAGGTTTAGGGTTATAGTTCCTTTTAGGGTTAGATTAGAGTCAGTTATTGGGTAGCGTTACCAGTTAGGGAGAAAGGTTGGAGTCAGGGTTTGATGTTAGCGTTACACTTTGGGTTGGGGGTGTTGTTAGGTTGGGGATTGGATTTCTATTTGTGTGATGTTAGTCTTAGGGTTAGAGTTAGAGTTTGTCTTAAATTTTAGGATTAGTATTTAGGTTTACATTTAGGCTTAAGTTTTAGGATTTGGTTTAGGGTAATGGTTGGATTAGGGTTAGTATTAGGGGTTCCGGAGTTGTCTTAGGGGCAGAGTTAAGTTTTGGGGTTAGATTTAGAGGTAGGGTTAGATTAAGGTTTAGGGTTAGAATCAGGGTTAGGGCATTGAATTAGTTTTAGAGTTAGGGTTAGAGGTTGATTTAGCCTTTGCTTTAGGATTACAGTAAGTGATTGGACTAACATTAGAGGTTTAGATTTAGGGATAGGTGTTAGGGGTAGTGTTAGGGTTATTATTAGGGTTTGATTAGGATTAGGTTTAGGGTTTATGGGTAGGGATGCGGTTAGTGGTAAAGGTTAGTATTAGGCTTAGTGTTAGAGGTAAGGATTAAGGTTAGGGGTTAGGGAATAGTGTTAGTATAAGCAGTTAGACTTCATGTTTTGCGGGAAAGGGTAGGAATATGGTTAAGGTTAGCACTATTTGTAAGTATTACAGTTATAGTTAGGTTTAGGTTAGGGGTGAGTGTTAGGGGTTAGAGTTAGAATTAGGGTTAGGGTTAGGGGTAAGGGTTAGAGGTCAGCTTAGGGGTTACCATTATAATTCGGGTTAGATTTAGGGTTAGAATTAGGGTTAGATTTTAGACTTAGAGTTAAGATTTGAGTTAAAGATAGGGATTAGGATTAGGGTTGGGGTAAGGGTTGGATTAGAGTTAGATGTTGGGGTTAGGAGTTTTGTTATTTGGATGGTCAGGTTTAGGTTT
The DNA here is from genome assembly GCF_036013475.1 of Columba livia. NCBI lineage: Eukaryota > Metazoa > Chordata > Aves > Columbiformes > Columbidae > Columba > Columba livia. Next base: position 394,310 of record NC_088623.1, on the reverse strand, counting down.
TAGATTTATATTGAAGGGTTAGGGCTAGGACACTGGGTTAGGGTTAGAGGTAGTGTTAATGTTATTTTTGGGATAGCGGTTTAGGGTTATAGTTAGAATGATGGGTTAGGATTTAGCATTAGATTAGAGATTGGTTTTGGTTAGGGTTTAGGGTTAGGCTTAGAGGTTAAGTTAATGGTTAGGGTTAGATAATGGGGTTGGGTTAGTGTTAATTTTAGTATAAGTGCTTACGGTTGGTGGCTGGGTTCATGGGCTAGGGATATGAATGGGGCTAGGATTAGACTAGGGTTATGTTTAGGTTTAAGGTTTGGTTTAGAGGTGAATTTCGGGGTTAGGTGGAGATTTCAGGTTAGAATTAGCGTTAGGTTAGGTTAGTTACGGCTTACCATTAAGGTTAGGCTGGTGATAGAGTTAGTGTTAGGTTAGGGTTAGAGTTTAGTATTGGGGTTAGAGTTTAGGGTTACTGTTAGAGTTAGTGCTAGGGTTAGAGCTCAGTTTTAGATTTATGGTTAGAATTAGCGGTAGGGGTTAGCATTAAGTGTAGGGTAAGGGTTGGAATAGCGTTAGGTTTCGCGGTTAGGGTGTCGTGCTACGGTCAGTTGAAGTGGTTAGGTGTAGAGTTTAGGTTTATGGGTTAGGGACAGAGATAGGGTTATGGTTAAGTTTAGATTTAGATTTAGGTTTATGATTAAAGTTAGAGGTAGGGTTAGGGTTTGAGTTTAGGCTTAGACTCAGGCTTTGATTTAGGATTAGAGTGAGGGTATGGGTTAAGCATTATGGTTAGATTTTTTTAGGGGTAGGTATTAGGGGGTAGGCTTACAGGTAGGATTAGGTTGTGAATAGGGTTAAGGTTAGGGGATGGGGGTAGAGATTAGGTTAGAGTTATGGTTTAGCAATGAATGTTCATATATGTGGTTATGGTTAGGGGTTAGTTTTATTGGTTAGGGGAAGGGTTAGTGATTAGGGAGATGAGTTAGTATTATAGTTAAGGATAGGGTTAGGGTTAGCAGTTATGACTTAGGGTTAGGGTTTCAGCTAGGGTTAGATAATGGTTAGGGTTAGAGTTGGCATTACCAGTTGGGGGAAGGGTTAGAGTTAAGGTCTGGTGTTATGGTTTTGGTTGGGGTAGAGTTAGCATTAGATGTTTAGGGTTAGACTTGGAGTTGGGGTTAGGAATTACAGTTAAGGTTAGCATTAGGGTAAAAGTTAGGGCTTAGTGTAAGGGTTAAGTTAGGTTTATGAGTTAGGATTGCATTTAGAGTTAGGGTTAGCACTAGGGTTGTCATTTAGATAAGGGTTAGTGTAGGATAAGGTTTAGGGTTAGGTTTAGATTAGGGTTAGGGAATAGAGTTAGAGTCGGGGTCAGGATTAGAGTACAGGTTAGGTTTAGGGGTAAGGGCCTATGGTTAGTGCTTGGGGTTAGGCATTTGAGTTAGGGGTTAGTTTTCAGGTTAGGGTTAGGCTTACTGTTAGGGTTAGGAGTTAGGGTTAGGTTTAGAATTGGGGTAAGGGCTTGGGGTTACAGTTAGATTAGTTTTAGGTTAGGGTTGGTGGTAGGGGTTTATTTAGGGTTAGGGAGTAGCATTATTATAAGTGGTTAGGATTACTGTAAGGGGGCAAGGTTAGGGGTGGGGATAGGGTTAAGGTTAGAATGATGGGTTAGGGTTGCAGTTAGGGTTTGGGATTAGGGGGTAGAGTTAGGTTTCGGGACAGGGGTTTGGGGTTCAGATTAGATTCAGGGTTAGGGTTTAGGATAAAGATTAGGCTTTTGGTAAGTGTTGGGTTAGTGTTATGGGTTGGGGTTACGGAGTAGTGGAAGTGGTTAGGAGTAGGTTTAGGTACTAGGGTTAGATTTTGGGTTAGAGTTAGGGTTTGGATTTACATTTTGGGTTTGGTTAGTGTTCAGGTTAGAGTTAGGGTTAGTGGTTAGTTTTAGATTTACAGTTAGGGTTAGATTTAGGGGCCAGGGAGTTGTGTCAGTGGAAGTAGTTAAGGTTAGGGGTTTAAGGATTTAGGGTTTGAGTTAGGGTGAAGTTTCAGATTAGATTTAGGGTTAGGGTTAGATTAGAGTTAGGGGATGGTGTTTACAGTTAGACTTATGGTTAGGGCTTTGGATGAGGTTTACAGTTAGGATTAGATTAGTGTTAGGATATAGTTAGGGCTAAGCATTAGGTTTTAGAGTTAGGGAATAGTGTTAGTGTAAGCAGTTAGGGTTAGGTTTTAATATTAGGGTTGAAGGGTAGGACTAGGGTTAGGGTTAGAGTTAGAATTAGGATTATGGGTAAGTATTAGAGTTAGATTAGGTTTAGAAGAGGGTTAGAATGTAGGGTTGGAGGTAGCGTTAGGGGTTAGTTTTATGTTTTGGGTTAGAGTTAGGATTATGTTTTAGCTTTAGATTTAGTTTAGAGTTAGGGATGGGGTTAGCATTAGGGTTAGGGTTAGGCAGTAGTGTTAGTGGAATGGTCAGAATTAGGTTTTAGATTTATATTGGAGATGGAGGTTGGGGTTGGCATTAAGGATTGCAATTCTGGTTAGTGGTTAGGGGGTAGTGTTAGTGTAAGTCGTTAGGATTAGTGTAAGGGGTTAGGTTTAGGGGTTAGGGGTTGGGATAGCTTTAGGGTTAGGATAATGGGTTAGGGTTTGAATTACGGTTAGTTTAGTGTTAGAGTCAGTCGTAAGAGTTACAGGTTAGGAGTTAGGGTTAGGGCTTGGTTTAGTGTAGTGTTTCGTTTAAGGCTGGTATTAGTATGATGTGTTAGGATTAGTTTTAGGGTTAGGATAGGGTTATGGGTTAGGGTTAGAGGTAACATTAGGGTGATATTTCAGGTAAGAGTTAGGGGAAGGCTAGGGTTAGGGTTAGTTTTAGGGTTAGGGAGGGTTTGGTTTAGGTTAGATTTCGGGCTAGGAGATAGGGTTAGGGTGGTGATTGGGTTAATGTTATGGTTAGTTTTAGGTGAATGATAGGTGTAGGGTAAGTTTTAATCCAGGGGTTAGGACGAGGGTTAGGGTAAGGGATGGATAAGTGTTAGGGTTAGGGCTTAGGGAGTGGTGTCAGTGGAAGTGGTTAGGGTTGGGGTCTGGCTCAGGGTCCCAGGGGATTTGTGAGGTACCAAGGCCTGGATGAAGAGCTCCCTTCTTGGTCGCACACATCCAAAAAGACAGGGACACGTCTGTGACTGATCTGCCTGGCGCTGTCCCACCAGCAGTGGCAGATGCATCCTGGAGAGGAGTGGAGCTGCCAGGCACTGTCAGAGGATCTCCCTGAGGTGCCACTCGCTGCCCACCCAGACTCACACCCTGTCCCTGGCTGTGACAGATACACCAGCTACGAGCTCTGGACACAGGACACAACAGTCCAACAGCAAAGACCATCTCTCCTGTCCTGAAAGACTCTTATGACCCCTGGAGCCCAAAGCCATGGACCACATGAACTCACTGGACATTTTAGAGGCGTGGCCTATAGACTGAGGAATGAGATCTGTGTGTATATCCAGAGACAGGAAAGTGCTCTTGATTAACTGGAATGTATTGGAGAGTGTGGGACCCGGGCACAACACAGATGGTACAGAATAAGGAGGGGGCACTTTCCTGGTTTCAGCTGGGAGAGAGTGAATTTTCTTCCTAGCAGCTGGTAGAGTGCGGTGTGTTGGATTTAATCTGAGAAGAATGTTGATAGCACAGGGATGTTTTGGTTGTTGCTAAGCCATGTTTATACCAAACCAAGAGGTTTCATCAAGGAGGCTGGAGATGCACAAGAAGCTGGGAGGGGCACAGGCAGGACAGCTGGCCCAAGTGGCCAAAGGGATATTCCACACCATATGATGTCATGCTTGGCATGTAAACTAGAGAAAAGTTATCTGGGGGACCGCTGTTTGGGATCTGGCTGGGTGTCACTCAATGGGTTGTGAGCAACTGCATTGTGCGTGACCTGGTTTATATCTCCTGTCATTATTATTACCATTTTTGCAATTACTACTATTACTACTGCCATCATTATTATTATAATTACTATTGCTATAATTATTTTATTTATTACCATTATTATGTTATATTTATTGTAGCTATTGTAGCTATTGTAGCTATTGTAGCTATTGTAGCTATTGTAGCTATTGTAGCTATTGTAGCTATTGTAGCTATTGTAGCTATTGTAGCTATTGTAGCTATTGTAGCTATTATTATTGTTTTCCCTTTCTGTCTCATTAAACTGTCTTCATTTTAACCCAAGATGTTTCTTTCTTGCCTGATTCCCTCTCCCATCCCACTGGGCTGGAGGGAGTAAGAGAAGGGCTGTGTGTGATGTTCAGCTGCCTGCTGGGTTCAACAAAACAGTCCTGGTAAAAGGAGTGATCGTGCAAGGTGTCCCAGAGGAAGAGGTGAACCTGAGGAGGGCACAGGGTAACAAGGGCCCTTCAATGCCAGGACAGGCTGTGAGGAGCCAGGATGCCAAAAGATGTCAGACTGGAGGATGTTTCAGGACACCATCCTGGAAGCCCAGAGGCTGGATCTGGTTCAGCCCTCCCCTGCCCTTGGTGCCATGAGAGACACCCCATGGTCCTGCCCAGCCTTGTCCTGGGCTCCTGAGCCAGCTGGGAGGATGGAAAGGGCTCAGCAGCAGTGATCCTCATCCAGCTGGGTCTGTTTCCCAGCCCAACCAGCGTGGCCAGAGCAGAGTCAGCCCATGGCCCCAGGGCACCGCAGCCCCTCGCTCTGCAGAGCAGCATCGCCAGCTCAGGGCCCTGTGGGGAGCACAGGGAGGGAACCAGGACCAGCCGGCCAGGCCAGGCTGGACACCCTCCCCTGGGGAAAGGGATGTCCCTGGAGCAGAGCAAGGGAGCATTTCTGTGCCTGCAGGGAGGAATCCAGGAGGAAGAGAAACCTCCTTCTGCAGACACTCCTTTGGGTCAGGCTGCTCTGTTGCTGGAGCAGGACTCTTGTTCTGGTCTGAGGAGAGGGGCTGGCACTGATGGGCACAGCTCATCTGTGGTGGGGATCTGCTGGAGCTGGATCTGCTTTTCCTGTCTGTCCACAGCTCTTCAGGAGACACTCTGCATCAGTATCCATTGGAGAATTCTACTATCACATCTTCAAAGTGCTCATTCAAAATGTCCTCTTTATCTGCTCTCCTGAAACCTCTCTAATTAACTCTACAAGCCTTGTAGAGCTTGAAGAAAATTATGCAGGAGACATGGCTTGTGAGAGCTTGGGGCATTTGAGTGAGCTCATGCTGCGTTTGAGGCCGAGTCCATGAACCTCAGGTACTGAGATCAAACAAAGCTCTCAAGGAGGCAAAGTCAGAAACAAAGCTTCAAAGCTCCTTGAAGCATTAATGGGCCCCACTGAGGCCTGTTACTGACAAAGGCTCCCCGGGCATTCGTTGGAGGCTGTGATGACAGGTGGGCCAAGGCCCTGTGCAGGTGGCTCTGATGCTGAGAAACCCCTTGGTTTGCTTTCTGAAGCAGAAAGGAGACCCATGAGCTCCAGGCGATGGGAAGGGGGATCCTGTCCCTCACACACGGCTCAGGGCTCTTCCTGGGACCGTGGGTGTGTGTGTGCAAGGCCAAGGGAAGGACAACACTGGTACAACGACTTCCAGCTTCCCCACGGGGCTGCAAGGAGGCACCGCGGCCCCAGTGCCATGAGGACGACATGTTTTCTCATTGGCCTCAGTGGCAGAGACAACTGCCAAGGCCAAGGGGACAAAGACCCGGGTTCTATTGATGCCTCCCAGCCTTGACATCACCCTTTGCCATCTCCATCACAGGCTGCTCCACACAGTCCCACACCTTCCCCTCTTTCCCTGCAGGCTATAGACGCCCATCTCGCTTCCCCACCTGCTCTCACCCCAACATTTCTGCACCTTCACTGATGTGTCTGCACCCTCACTGGCTGCTCTTTGGAACACAAAGCCATGGGCTGATCCAGACTACCTCTGGGCAACCTCTTGCACCACAGCAATGCCCTTCCAGTGACATTTCTTCCTCCTGATATTCAGTCTCTATCTTCCAAGTTGCTCTTCTTGCCGTTTTTCTCCCTCTCCTTCATTTTCCCACTTCCATGGAAAGCTCGACTATCTCAGAAACTGCCCTTCAAGCAGGGAACCCAACCTGTCAGGCTTCTTGTGGTCTTTCACCTCACCACACAGAAGCAACCTCACCATGACCTTGTAAAACCCATGCGTGCCTTTCAGCTTCTCTGGTAGACATGACCACATACCAGCTGCTGTCCCGTCATGTACTCAGGCAGAATGGACATGACAACCCATCTCCAAGTCCTCTTGGTGGACAGGGCCTATCCTAGTGCAGAGGTTCTTTCCCAGCCATGTCCCTGCTGCTGGTCTGTCACCTCCAGAGTCAGAACTGACCCCATGGTCCCCTTGACAGCCACAGGCTTTTTCCTGGATTATGAGTTTCTGAGACACAAATTACTGCATAACACCATCCCCATCCATCGCCCTCCTTACAGCCCAGGGCGTGACCTGACGCAAGCGTACTTGTTTTATCAAACTGATCAAATATATTTCATCCTCCTGATCTGAGTGGAGAAACATTCTTCACAGGAACTGCTTTATTTATGTTGACACCTTTTCTATGTCCTTCTCTGTCTTTTATTTTTTTCTCTTCCTCCATCTATTCTCTCTTCAAAAACCTCTCCAAGGGAAAAACTCTTTGAATCACAGAGTAACTCAGGTTTGCAGAGAGCCCTGAACATCATCTTGTCTCACTCTCCTGCTCAAGGCAGAGTGAACCAGGTGAGGCTGTTCAAGGCCTTCGCCCAGCACCGCGTCATCCACAAAGGAGCTGAAAGTGCACTGCGTCACATCATACAGGGGGAGGATAAAGATGTTCAGCAGTGCTGGCCCAAGTGCTGGTCCCTGAGGGATGTCACTAGTAACTGGCTGCACAGAGGACACTGATGACATCTGAGCTTGATCGTTCCACCAAATTCCCATTCTCTGCTTCTTCAGCGCAGAGAGTGCCAGTCTGGCTAGAAGGACACCAGAGGACATCATGTGTGAAGGACTTGCAAAATTCCACGTGCACAACTTGCCTGACTTCCCCTGCCCATTCTGGTCCAGCAATCCCTTTCTTGTCTTTCAAGTGCCTGCACATGGATGCAGGTGACCCATCCCCTTCGACCACCAGCTCCACACCCCCATGTACTTCTTCCTCCTCAACCTCTCCCTCCTCGACCTGGGCTGCATCTCCACTACTGTCCCAAAAGTCACGGTCAATTCCCTGTAGGACACCAGGGCCATCTCATATGAAGGATGTGCTGCACAGCTCTTTCTGTTTCTCTTCTTCATCACAGCAGAGTATTCTATCCTCACCATCATGGCCTATGACCGCTACGTTGCCATCTGCAAACCCCCGCACTACGGGACCCTCCTGGGCAGCAGAGCTTGTGTCCACATGGCAGCAGCTGCCTGGGGCACTGGGTTCCTCAATGCGCTGCTGCACACGGCCAATACATTTTCAATACCACTGTGCAAGAGCAAGGCTGTGGACCAGTTCTTCCATGAAATCCCCCACATCCTCAAGATCTCTTGCTCACGCTCCTACCTCGGAAAATTTTGATTTATTGTGCTCAGTGCATTTTTACTCTTTGTTTGTTTTGTTTTCCTTGTGCTGTCCTATGTGCAGATCTTCATGGCCGTGCTGAGGATCCCCTCTGAGCAGGGTCGGCACAACGCCTTTTCCACCTGCCTCCCTCACATGGTCGTGCTCTCCCTGCTTGTCAGCACTGGTGCATTTGCCTACCTGAAGCCCCCCTCCATCTCCTCCCAGTCCCTCGATCTGGTGGTGTCAGTTCTTTATTCAGTGGTTCCTCCAGCAGTGAACCCCCTCATCCACAGCATGAGGAACCAGGAGCTATAGGATTCTCTGAAGAAGCTGATTCAATCGCATGTCTCTCAGTACAAATAAGCTGCCCGGATCTTCTCACAAGTGATTTCCAGTTCATGTTAGGAACCTTCTGTGCTTTGGAAATCTTGTGCATGACAATCGTGTTTGTCCGTGAGTGTCTACATACACTCTTCTTCTCCAGAGACGTGAACCCAGCCTGTCTGTCTCAGGGGCTTTTGTATGTGTGTCTGGCAGGACAGTACAGTGGCATCCTGTATTGTATCTCTGTAATAAACAGGGAATTTCCTCAATGACAGTGTCTGGAGTTCAGGCTCTTCTTCCAAATCTGAGGTCAGGAAGAGGCTGAATAATTTGTCTCCATGAGGCCATGCTTGTGTTCTCCCTGGGCTGAGGGAAGGAGGACATGGGACAATGCGTTAGGAATGGTCCTGGTTTGAGCCTTCGCCTGTGGCTTCACAGTGTCCCTGCAGATGGTGAATGACCTACAGGGACCTGCCTGGGACTGTCTCCCCACGGCTTTTGGGCACCACAGCCCGCTTGGTCTCCACTAGCCCGCTGGCTACACTGCCAGCCCAGGGCCCTGTGGGGACAAGGGGAGGGGGCAGCAGCAGCTGGCACCAGGGCAGCATGGACAGTGTCCCCTGTGACAAGGATCTCTGGGGTTAGGGGCATCCCTGGAGAAGAGCAAAGTAGCGACTCTGTACTTCCAGAGAAATAAATGCCAAAGAGAAACCTAATTCTGCATGAACCAGCTCAGGGCAGCCTGCTTTCTAACAGGGGCAGCAGGAGCAGCTGAGGAGCCCAAAGGTCAGGAACCTTGTGCTGGGGAGAGAGACCTGCACCGTGGGGCTCCTGGCACTGGGCAATAAAGAGCTCTTGAAGACAAAAGCAAGGACGAAGGGAGACAGAGGCCTCTGTCTCCTCCTCCATGGCTGGCTTCCGCATGCCCTTATGGTTTCCTTGTGCCTTGGGGTGATGTGGGGCTGAACACTCTGCCCCCAGCAGCTGCTGTGCCGTTCAGAGGGGCTGGGGCTGTGGGTGAGTGCCCAGAAGAGTTGTGATTGCTGTGCTAGTGATAACGGCTGAACAAGGAAAATGGAGGAGGGTATTTAATAAGAGCAGACACAGGTGAGGCTGAGGGACTCAATGCTGCTTTGCCTGAGTCTTTAGTAAAAAGGTCTCCAGGTCTTTTCCTTCCTCAAGAAGCAGGAGAGCACGTCTTGGCATGAACCTCAGGAAACGCAGCAACGACGAACACCACTGTTTGCCCTGTGGGGGAAAGGTCTGGGTGGGCCGGGAGCTGGGCAGGAGGCCGTGTGTTCCCTGGCAGCAACGGAGGCCTGGTCATACCGAAAAGTTGGCAAAAAGGCTCTTTAACACTGTTTTGAAAGTGTTAACAAGCAGCACTTTCATTACAGCGTGCTGGATGCTCGGAGGATTGTTCCTCTAACTGAGTGTGTGCGTGATTTGCACTCCTTGGTATTTATTACATATACCTATTGCATATTCCTTTGTCTCTACTGCTTTCTTAATTCATTAAACATAAATTATTTACATAACCCTGCCCTCCGCCAGAAGTCCGTCTTTGGTATTCGAGAGTCTTCATCAGGGGTCTCTGGTGGTCTTCGCAGCTGGTGTCCCCCCAGTATCAGCTTCTTGACCTAATTTCTTGAGCATGCATATTGTCATTTTGTGCTGCTACTCAGCAGAAGTCATGTAGCTTTTCCAGCTTGCAAGCCAAGGACATCCAGCTTTGCCTCATGTCCAGTCTCTATAGAGCTATTGTTTCCCTATTGGGTTTCTGTTTCATTAGGCCTAGTCTTGCCACATTAGGCCTAGTCTTGCTACATTAGGCGTAGGGGTTTCTCAAAGATTCTTGTTCCTGCTACCACAGGACCACGCTGGGCTGTGCCATCAGGAGAGCGAGGGAGGGGATTATGCAGGTTACTGTGTTCAGATTTCAGGTCCCAATAGAGGAAAGATGTCAGCAAGCTGGAGCGGGTTGAGCAAAGGGCCCCCAAGACGTTCAGGGCCTGGAGCACTCTGCCTGTGAGGAGGGGCTGAGGGAGCTGGGCCTGTCCAGCCTGGGGAAGGGAAGATCCTGGGGGAAACATGGAGCAGCGTGGCACTGTTCCCAGGAAGACGGAGTCAGGCTTATGTCCTTGGTACAAGACACACGGACAACAGGAACTTTGCTGAATCAAGAGAGGATCGGACTACACAGAAGGAGAAACTTCTCCAGCATAGGGCTAGTCAAGCACTGGAAGCTGTTTCCCAGGGAGTGTGCACCAGCTCTGTCCCAGAGAGTGACCGAGACAAGTTTGGATAAAGCCCTGAGTAATCTGACCTGACCCTGCTTGGAGCAGGAGGTTGGTTGAGACACCTCCTGAGGTCTCTTCCAGCCTGAATGACGCTGTCCTCCCTTCTCCTTCATGTTTTCAAATTAGGGAGAGCTCTCATGTTCTCCCTGACCCCAGAAGTGATTCGCATCGGTTTCCGGGCTGCTTTACAGGTGCCCCAAACAGCTCTGACCACATCCTGGGCTTCCCTTTTCATGTGCCCAAAGCAAATTTCTTCTCTTTTACTCCCTGTACCCTCCCAAACTAACAGCCTACCATGTCAATTCCTTCAGAGCAGGTTGATCCGTAAATGTCAGCATCCACGTACAGAACCCACAAATGAGCCGGGCATTGAAGCCACAATTGAAGGAAAAGAGACAAGACATGCGATGAGCTTCTTAAACCCAGGAATCACTGTACCACGCCTCCTGAGGTTCCTGGGAACACCTAAGCTTTTTTACCAGAGAAGTGTGATTCCTGTTTAGGTGTCCAGGAGAGAGGGAGAAGAGAGGACACTTCAGTTTCCCAAATCCCATGACAGTGCCCAAAACAACCTGCTCTTGGCCTCTGGCATCCCGTTTCCTCAGATGAAAAGCTGGTGGGTGATAATGCATCAATAATCCCTCAGGTGTTTCTGTGATCTGTCTAAAAGTGGCAGGATCTATGAAAAAGAAAAAAAAAATAGCACCCTGTTTTTGTAGTAGCAAGTCAGGGCAATGGCAACAAGGCATGATATCTCATCCTGAATCACACATCCAAAGTGGTTCAGATGAAGGATGGTCTTGCAGAAGTCACACTAACTGTCCCCATGTTGCGTGGACACGGCTCATGTGCCTCTCCAGAGAGCGGCAGAGGCTGGGTCCCCTTCTCCGGACAGACTCCTTGCCAGGAAGCCACAGGCGTGCGGGTCACTCACCTGGATCTTACTGGGACATCACTCGGCATCGATTTAGACATATTTACTGCTTTTCTGTGACTGCTTTTTCTGCACAGAGGGTCATAAAAAGGCAATGTTTTCATAAGACATGGTTGAAAAGGCCCTGTTATGACCAGGAAAGCTTGCCATAAGCTCTGGAGGCAGTGAGGAAGAGCACCTGCAATATCCAAAACACTCAAGGCTGCTTCTGAAGAGCGAGAGACCCTTAGCAGCAGTGCTTGGCCATGTGTACGTCTGAAGAGATGTTTGGGGATGTCAGTGAGAAACAAGGGCATGGCTGATGGCTTCAGTGAAGCCTCAAAACCACGTCTGAAACCAGCAATGGAAAAGAGTTGAGGCCTGTGGGTGGAGGTTGAGGAAGGGGATTGTCCTGGGAAGATGGCAGGCAGGAAGGCACCTCCTGTGCAAGCCAAGGGTGATAACAGGTGTTTCCATGTTGTGTGCAGGCCTCAGCCTGGCAGATGGGGATTGTCCACTGCTGGGGTGGCTGCACTCAGTCATCCACGTGAGCTGACCTTGCACTTCCCTTCCTTCACTCCCTACACTTGGGTGGCCTCAGGAAACATCCATGAGCCTGGAGGATGCACTCACCTCCTGGGGTGAAGTCCCACCACTGCAGGGGAAGAGGAAAGGTTTGTGAGACACGTGGGCACGCAGGGAGAGAGCAGTGTAAGTGTAGCAGTGAGTGTGTTAAAGGCAGGAAGCAGAAATGAAATATCGGAGGGTCTCATGCTGAAGTGAAATAGGTTTTGGTTTTGAGGCAGCAAAGAAGGAGGATGTGCTTTTAAGTGCTAGGATGTGGAACTGAATTGTAGCATGTCTATAGCATGGAAATAGCATGGGAGGAGTGGCTGACACGCCAGAAGGCTGTGCTGCCATCCAGCGGAACCTGGACAGGCTGGAGAGTTGGGCAGGGAATAACCTGATGAGATTTAACAAGGGCAAGTGTAGAGTCCTGCATCTGGGCAGGAACAACCCCAGGTTCCAGTATAGGTTGGGAAATTACATATTAGAGAGCAGTGTATGGGAAAGGGACCTGGGGGTCCTGGGTACAGCAGGATGACCATGAGCCAGCACTGTGCCCTTGTGGCCAGGAAGGCCAATGGCATCCTGGGGTGTATTAGAAGGGGGGTGGTTAGTAGATCGAGAGAGGTCCTCCTTCCCCTCTACTCCGCCCTGGTGAGACCACATCTGGAATATTGTGTCCAGTTCTGGGCCCCTCAGTTCCAGCAGGACAGGGAACTGCTGGAGAGGGTCCAGCGTAGGGCAACGAAGATGATTAAGGGAGTGGAGCACCTCCCTTATGAAGAAAGGCTGAGGGAGCTGGGGCTCTTTAGTTTGGAGAAGAGGAGACTGAGGGGTGGCCTTATTAATGTTTATAAATATATAAAGGGTGAGTGCCATGAGGATGGAGCCAGGCTCTTCTCGGTGGCAAACAATGATAGGACAAGGGGTAGTGGGATCAAGCTGGAACACAAGAGGTTCCACTTAAATTTGAGAAGAAACTTCTCAGTGAGGGTGACAGAGCACTGGAACAGGCTGCCCAGGGAGGTTGTGGAGTCTCCTTCTCTGCAGACATTCAAAACCCGCCTGGACATGTTCCTGTGCGACCTCACCTGGGCGTTCCTGCTCCAGCAGGGGGATTGGACTGGATGATCTTTTGAGGTCCCTTCCAATCCCAAACATACTGTGATACTGTGATACTGTGAAATCCTGGGAATTAAATGAGCATGAGGAAGGCTTTGGGAGAAAACAAATGTATTGTGGGGAACTCTAGGCATTGGAAAATCCTCTTAGAAGCACAGCTTGGTGTTGGAAGCAAGCAGTGTATGTGTACACATACGCAGGCACATCTCAAGAAGAGCCAGAGGCCATGAATGCATGGCAAGGAGCAAGTTTTATTGTAGTTCCCTCTCTTCTGGGGGATCTCCGAAGCCGCACCTGAGCTCCCAGCAGAGGTGACAGCAGCGGGGACGCAGGCGCTGGTCAGTTCACCCTGCTGGAAGGTCACTGGGCCTGCTGAGCTCGCCTGTATTTCACGGCTTCAGGCAGGCGCAGCCTCCCGCTCTTTCTCACAACAAAGCAGGAATCTCAGACACAGTGATGAGGTGCCCAGAGTTTCTCACAGGCCTGTGTTATCTAACACAGACGTTCTGCTCATCAAGCACACAGGGTCAGTAGAACAGTTAGTGTGATGTATGTGCTTTTTCTACAGACAGGTGCAAGTCCCTTGAGCGTATTTACATTTAACTAACCTCCTCGCCAATCGTGCGCTGCATTCCCAAACAGTGTAGCTGTGGAGGGATGGCCAATGGCCTTAACAGGGTTTGATGCCTCAGCAGAACTGAGACCCTTGTCCTCTTGACTGTGGCCTCTGTCCCTTCCACCGAGTTCCACGAGAGCACAGCAAGTCCTTACAACTCCAAGGGCTTGTTGCTTCCTCATCTACCCCCCACAGAGCCCAGCAGGGGTCCTACTGATGACTTGGACATGGAATCACACACTCCCACGTCACATTGCCCCCAGGAAGGGCCCAGAGCATCCCAAAAGGGAAAGGATACCCGCCCCCAGGGGCTGGGGGTCTGCGCTTTGTCACCCTGCTTGGTGAAGCACGTCAAGGGCTTTCACAGTGACCTCCACATTGGAATTTCCCCTTGGAACAAGTGTCTCTGACTTCCTGCTTCACCAGTGCCCGGGACAGGAACCTTGTCCGCTCATTCCCTGCGTGGTCTCCTCAGTGACGGACTTGAGCAGGGCCTGTAACACCCTCAGAAACCTGGAGGTTTGCTGCTGACTTTTACTTCTCTAGAGGCGTGTTCCATCTTTAAGGATCTGCAGTTCAGGAGCTGGCACCACAGGGCTCGTTGAAATGCAAAACACCCTAAGGAGCCAAGTCTGGGCAGAATTTTCCTTTTGTCTTCAGATCTTCTGTGAGATTCCAGGAGGGCAGTCAACGTGAAAACATGTCAGAGTAAAGAGGCAAATTGAATAAAGAGCTTGATTTTGAAAGGCAAGTTCTGCACTGATCCTGATGTGTTTGGGCTACAGGAATGTCTTCAAGCAGGGTCTGCACCACCTTGACCCCTGTGGGTGGCCGGGCACAGCCACCCCAGCAGGGAGCATTCCCCACCTCCGAGGCTGAGACAGTCGGGACGCAAACCTCTGCAGTGCCCACTGGTTACAGGCCTCCAGGCAGAGTGTGACTCATTCTGCATGACCCTCCAGCCCCTATCAGCTCATTTTGCTCCCTCTACCCACCCCTGCAGTTACCAAGCCTATGGGAGCTTTGGCCATTCCCTTAAATACCTCAGATGTAAGGAATTTCAAAAAGGAAATGGGGACCACGTTAGATGATCCTTTCGGAGTAGCTGAAAAGCTGGATCAATTCTTAGGTCCCAACACTTAGACCTGGGAAGAAATACAGTCTATTTTAGGAATCCTGTTCACCGCTGAGGAAAAGGGAATGATTAGGCAGTCTGGAATGAGAATTTGGGAAAGGTAAAATCGGGCCGGACCCCCGGCGGATCAAAAGTAGCCAAATACAGACCCCCACCGGGATCATCAGCAACCGCAAGGAAGGCAGAACGTGAGGGATCTGAGGACGTTAATTACACAAGGAACAAGGGAAGCAGTTCCCAGGGGACAAAATATTAATTAAGCATTTAACGAGCAGCAGGGGAGGGATGAATCTCCAACAGAATGGTTGGAGAGATTAAGAAAAAGCTTACAGAGGTACTCGGGAATTGATCCGAACACCCCAGCGGGGACTGCGCTTCTCAGGATGCAATTTGTAGCAAAATCATGGGGAGATATAAGGAGGAAGTTGGAGAAGTTGGAAGACTGTCAAGACAGGGGACTGGAAGAGTTGCTTAGGGAAGCACAAAACGTGTATGTTAGGAGGGATGAGGAAAGACAGAAGGCAAAAGCTGAGATCCTAGTGGCAGCAGTAAGGGAAAGTCAAAAGAACAAGACCCTGTCCCGAGAGGGGAAGGGAAACGGACCAGGGAGGGCACCGAGGGGACCACCTCCCCAAGAAAGAATTACCGGTCCTATTTGTTACTACTGCAATAAGAGGAGACACATCCAAAGGAACTGTCGTAAGCGAAAGCAGGATGAAAAAAATGTTTAAAGAAGAATAGGGGTGTCAGGGGCTGTACCTTCTGGGGACTCAACCATCAGCAGAGGCCTTGACAAAACTATTAATAGGTTCCCATAAAGAAGAAGTTCTATTTTTAGTAGACACGGGGGCTGAAAAGTCCACTGTTCAAAAACTCCCCAAAGGAGTAGAAAAAGAGAGAAACTATATATCAGTAATACGGGCAAAAGGGGAGCCTTTTCGGGTACCCGTTTTGAAAGATGTGGAGACTGAAGTGGAAGAAAGAATCTGCCTTGACGGTTTCTGCTCCCCGCGGCAGAATATAATTTATTGGGAAGGGATTTGATTTTGAAATTAAATTTGGGAATTCAGAGCCAGCGGAATACCTTGCAAGTCAGCTTATATACTCTGACGCAAGAGGACGAAGAAGCTATTGATCCTATAGTATGGTATAGAGATAAGGAGAAACGAAGAGTAAAGGTAAAAATCTTAGTAGCTGCAGTGAAGGAGTAATGGTTTGAACTTCAGCAAGCAGAGAGAGAATTAGCTGATAACAAGTGAATCACAGAAAACTTGCAGAACAGCCTGCAAGATGCTTTTTAGTACTAACTTTTTTTCTTTGTAGGTATCTGTTTAAATGGTACAGTAAGATCACAGATCGACCCAAAATGTACATTTTGTGACGATGAGCAATTTAGCTCTTAACTGTGTGAATGTGGTGATAAGGTTTTGTGTGTGACAGCCGTTACTTTTCTTTCTAGCATGCCAGCTTTATTCCAGCATCCAGACTTGCGCAACTCTGTGATAGGCTGTGTCTCATCTCGGTGTACTAAATTTGGCTTTTCTTTCGTATGCACACCGAGTAAAGACTCCTGGTTTTTGGGATAACAGCTGTGTCACCCCAGATGGGACGCTAACAGAAGCCGTGCCCAGTCCAGCTTGCTGGAGCAGCGGGGGGGCGGGTGCCGATGGGGCTCCAGCCGCACTGACCTGTTTTGTCAGGAGACCCAGCGGTGCCTCCACCTGCTGAGCAGTGAGCGGCTCAAGGGCGCAATGCTAAAATCGAGATATTGTCTTGAATGCACGGAATTGTGATCTCTTTGTATATTTGAACTTGGTGTGTGGTTTGCGTGTCTGAGCTCAGTATTTTAATTTGCATATTTATAGTTGGTACCAAAAGAATTTTGTTTGGGGAGATAATTACAAATTGAGAACCAGTTCCATTATTAAAGTACCACCGCGCTCCCCCTTAAGATGCATCTGTACACAGGAGAGTAAATTAGTGGGGGAAGTGCTTTGAATGTGAAATTCTGGGTTAGCTGTATTGCAGTTAGTGTTGTTCTGCGGATAGACTGATTTGGGTCAAAAATTAATGTAAGAAATTATAAAAGGGAGGAGCTGAGGCATGTAACTATTGCTCAGCTAATTGAAATTGCATATAAAGTTTATAGTCACAGGAATTAAAGGAAGAGAGAAAGAGATTTTAAATCAGACTTTGCCTTTAGGGTTTCCAATTCATAACATAAAACCCGGGGATAAAGTACTAATTAAAACCTGGAAAGAAGAAACTCTAACCCCACGATGGGAAGGACCTTTTCTTGTCTTATTAGCTACAGAAACAGCTGTTTGGACTGCAGAGAAAGGATGGACACACGTCTCTCGAGTTAAAGGACCACTGATGGAAGAAAGAACCTGGAAAGTAACTCAAGGAGTGGGGGAATTGAAATTGAAATGGCACAGGATTGGTGATGTAACCACTATCAGTATTATTAATATGAATGTCCAGTATAAATGGAAATGAGAATGGTTTAATAGTTAAATGTGTCGAACCAAGCTGTATATGTAATTCCTTTTTATATTCAAGGTTTAGGTTGTAATGGACTGTGGTATAAGCATATCCACACAGGGAGCTTACCAACAGGATTGTGTAATAAATGTCTAAAATAGAAGATAAGGAAACCAGAGCTCGATTGAGGATTCCAGTCGCCACTGGAAGAACAGAAAAAGAATAGTGAAGAATGGTGGGAGGTGTTTACTAAAGGGGTGAATGGGAATTTAGGGAGTCCACCAGTGTTAGGAGGAATAGAGTGTAGAAAGAGAAATCAAATTCCGTGTTGTCCTGTTGCTCCTGGGAAGTGAAGGCCAAGAGCTGGGAAACGATAACAAGTCGCCACGGTAACGGCAGAAATAGGAAAGGCGGGGACACCACCCTTGCTGCCGAGAAGATGATGAACTCGGCTGCCGCTGCAACCTGGTCGGCCGGAGAGGCAGAGGGTGTAGAAACCTGGACCTGATCCTCTTGCTAGGAGCGGGGACTTATTGTTCCCAACTTAGCCTGGCTAATCCCTGTACCAAGTGCAACGAGCGCGTGAGAATAGGAGGACTAACCCAATATGTTCCAAATTATCACGCTCATATTAGTTCTGGATGTTATGATAGAACAAAATTGGAGAAGTGTGAAATCCAAGGGCAGAAGTTATGGGTAGTAACTAACCCAGGGAAAGGTGGACTCGGTGTGGGCTCTGTCTCCTGCCCCAGGGGAGAACAGAATATCTGTTTTACACAAGCTGGTGTGTGGGGCTATTCAGATGGAGCGGGAGTGCAAGATCAGTATAAGGAGGAGTTAGTTAAGAGTGCCACTCAGGAATTAAAAAGAGAGCAAGAGAAACAGAAATTGGTACCGAGAAGCAGTGATTGGTATGAAGAAATAAGGCAAAAAGAGAAGGGATTACAATTACCAACAGCAGGGAAAAACCTGTTTATAGATCTTATGGAAAAGATAGCCCGGGAATTAAATGTCACCTCATGCTGGATATGTGGGGGGTCTCAAATGACTGAATACGTTGGACGAACCCCTTGTAAGTTAGTGTTGCGGGCAAATTCATCAAATACCTCTATTCCTCCCACTTGGTGGCCAGGTCCACGTAACAGATATTGGTCTCAAAATTGTAGCCTGGTGGAAGAAAATGGGGTTCATGATAGTATGTGCATTTCTGGGTTTACTGTCTGTGCCATGTATGATCCCGTGCTTTATTCGGTTAATACATTCAGTAGTCCAAGGCATGCAAATCTGTGGGGGGTCTCAAATGGCAGAACAGTGGCCTTGGAGAGGAGAGAGTGTAAGCCCAGAAGGATTACTAGTATGGATCCAGCCACCTGGGCCCAAGATGGAAGCTGGGGATACTGTACCCCAATATATATGCTAAGCTGAATTGTTCGGTTGCAAGCAGTGATTGAAATAACAAGCAACCGGACAGCTGAGGCACTGAATCTCATAGCGAGACAATTGTCTCAAACCAGAGCCACAGTGTACCAAAACTGGGTAGCCTTAGATTATCTTTTAGCTGAAGAGGGGGGCTCTGTGGGAAATGGAATACTTCTGAGTGTTGTTTGGAAATAGATGATAATGGGGAAGCCATAATGAAAATAGCAGAAGAGATAAAACGAGTTGCACACGTACCAGTACAGAAATGGAATTCTATACTTACTAGCCACTGGTGGGATAACTTATTTGGGGGAGCCTGGTGGAAGAAAATAGGGTTCATGATATTATGTGCATTTCTAGGTTTACTGTTCATGCCATGTATGATCCCGTGCTTTGTTTGCTTAATACATTCAGTAGTCCAAGGCATGCAAATCTCAGCCATGCCTATAGATCCTGAAATGGCAACAAAAGGAACAGGGTATAAATTAACGATTTTAAAAGATAACACAAAATTGGACCTAGCCGCCACCAGGGAGGTGCTAGCTAACTTTGAGGCCAAAGCACGAATCAGGGGGATAAAAAAGAAGAAGGGGGAATTGTGAGAAACGCAGCTGTGATTCGTGCTGTTGTTTACAGATATAACCAAATAAGGCATGGGCTCTTAAGAAAATGAAAAGATAGTTAAGTTTTATGTAAAAAGTTGTGGGACTTGTTTTGTCCCACATGCACATGTGTATGGGAAAGGTGGGGGGGAGTGACGTGAAGGAGAAGGTGGCCTTCCCCGAGATGCTCCCACGGGGGAAGTGGGGGGAGCCCGGTAGAAAAGACCCCTCGGTAACAACCTGGAGTCTGCACGCGAGGGGGCGGGCACTGAGGAAGAAGGAACTCCTCAACCACCAATCAGAGCGAGAGAAGACCCCTAGTGGCAACCAACCACGGACTCAGAGTGCGAGAAGGGCTAGCCAAGGAAATAAAAGAGGTCGGTCAGAAACTTAAGGTGTGTGTGTTTAATTCACCTATTAAATAAACCAGACTCTTGTTTGGCAAATTATCGGAGTCTTGGTCATTTATCACACTCAGTATCTGTTCTGATCGGTTTTATCTCGTCATTACTAATGCCAGAAAGAGGTGGAAATATAAAGATGATGGGTTGTGCTGGGCAGAATTACGTCATTTTTGCCAAATAAAGAACGGTAGTGTAGTATATGCTGAGAGAGGAGCTATTGGTAACAACACTGCAGAAATGGTCTGGGGATTGTGGGTGACTGTGGGCTAAACATGAGTAAATATCAACTTGTTTTGTTCTTTGTGAAATTTAAAAACCAGGCTGTGCCACAACTGTGTGTTCTACAGATTTCGGATCAGGCTTTCACAGCTGGATGTTGAATCAGACTTTTCAGTTTTTAATTCTAAAACCCACTTAGTCACAGGGATTACGTATTGAATTGTGAAGCTCTGCTTTACTTTTCATGAGACGTGTATTTAGCTTTCTGTTTATTCAAATTTCTTTAACCACGGCAAGCAATGTGATTGGCAATGCGTTCCATGAGTGCTGATACTGTGAGGCTTGTTTCACGAACCTCAGGGAGGTTTTTTCCTTCCCAGAAAATCCCTGTTCACTAGAACTGAAGAATTTAAGTGTGTCCAGACAGCACACGAGTTTAAGGGTTTGGGGCAGAGTTTTCTTTGTGATTTTACTGTGATCATCAGCAAGCTATTAAAGAATCCCAGGAGTTGCTGCACAACCCAAGCAGTGGCAGAAATATAATAAATCACAGGTCCTAAATACTAAGGAATGGCCTTGGGAATTCACCCATAGTCCATCTGGTATGAAAACACAGCTTTTTGATATATTTATCTTTATATCCAGCAGGATGGAGGAGAGAATCAGAAGACTTAAAGTGATAAAACTCACTGGCTGACAGTTTAATCAGGAAAGGAAAAGCCATGCACACAAGCAAACTGGCACTGGCACCACTGGCACTGCCACTGGCACTGCAACCGGCACCTCTGTCCCTGTGGTGCCTCCTCCTGCCGCGCCCCTGGGGCTGCGGCCAGCCCAGGGGCTCCTCCTGCATCTCCTGCACCGCGGCAGTGACCAGGGACCTGCCAGCACATGGTGGTGGTGACCTGGGGCTGGTGCTGCAGTGGGATGGCCAGTAGCCATGGAGACCGGGTAGCACTGTGGGTGTCACGGAGGCACCACAAAAGGCGGTTTTAGGCAGACAACAAGTTCCAAAGCAGACTTTATTCTAGATGGGAAAGCATAGCAAATAAACTAGAAACAGGGTTTATACAATTATTTAGCACTCCAACAACATAAAATTCAGGTTCAGATATCACCTGAGGAGGTTATTTGGGTATGACAACGTAAGAATAACAAGGATCAACAATGTGCCCGCATTCACTCACAAGAAACAGAACTAGAGGCCTCTCACTCATGGGTGCCCCGAAGAAACAATCACTCACCTGGGCTGGGCGAGGGCTCTCACTTGCCTGGGGTAGGCAAGGACTCATCCCAGGATATATCCAGTAGAGAAAAATAACCACCCAGCACAGGAGGAGGTGAGGCGCTCTCGGTGCCAGGCAGTCTCCTTAGGCAGCGTCCCAGTCTAAGGAGAGGGCTCCAGTTCACAGACCTGCTGCTCTGAGAAGACCACTCCAAGGGGCTCTTCGGTGGGGGCCCCGCTCCATAGTCTAGGCAGATGTGGCTGTGGGCATTTCAACATGGTCCAGAAGCTTCTCAGCTTCTCTGGGCACATTCTTTGCTGAGGACCCTGTCACCGACTGAGGGTCCCACCCCTCCTGTCCCCCCAGCTGCTGGAGGTGAAGTCACCCTGCCCGGGGTAGGGGAGGATGTGACTGGGAGCGCCTTGGTACCACCCTCGATGTGTACGTGGGGACAGGCACAGTGGGACACAAAAGGTTCTAAGGAGCCATCAACTGCCCTGTTGAATGCTCCGGATCATGGGGGGTTGTGCAACTGCCACAGTGGGGCATTGTGACGTCACTGGTGATGTCACAAAGGGCCCTGCCCAGGCACCCCTATAAAAGCAGGGCCGGGGGTGCAGAGCTGCATCCTCTGGCAGGACAGGGCGGCGGCCACCCCACCATGGCCCGGTACCGGCAAAGCAGGAGCCGCAGCCGCAG
This sequence comes from Columba livia, assembly GCF_036013475.1. Taxonomy (NCBI): domain Eukaryota; kingdom Metazoa; phylum Chordata; class Aves; order Columbiformes; family Columbidae; genus Columba; species Columba livia. The sequence continues at coordinate 372,721 of NC_088623.1, read as the reverse complement.
CCGCAGCCGCCGCCGCGGCCGGCGCCACTACCGGAGCCGCTCTCGCCGCCGCTATGGGCGAAGCCGACGCCGGCGGTACAGGAGCAGCCGCCGCCGGCGGGGGACACGGCGCCGCCGCCGCTGAGCCGACCCCAGCACTGGCGTCTGGGGAACCGGCAGAGCCTTGGCCACCACCACCGCCACACCAGTGCACCACCACGGCTCCACCAATAAAACTGGAACGATGGCACAAGGCGTGCGTGTGTCTCTGGTGTCCCTGTGGGCCAGTTGTGTGTCCCATGGGTACGTGTCTGTGCTGGGGGCGTGTATCCTATGGCTGGCATGTCCAGGACAAGCACATGTCTCCAGGGATGGAGCTGTTCCAACCTCCCTGCTCCTGTGCTGGGTCTGACTCGTTCCCACGGCCCAGCCCACCTCCATGTCCCAGCCAGTCTCTGTGACCCAGGCCATCTATGTCCCAGCCTATCTCTGTGTCCTAGCCCACCTCTGTGTCCCAGTCCATCTCCATGTCTCAGCCCGTCTCTGCGTCCCCAGCCTATCTCCATTTCCCTGCCCACCTGCCAGAGATGCCCTGACCGCTCAGGACGAGGATCCTGGACCTTCCCGTGGTCCCAGGGGGGGCGCCCACCGCAGTGCCCCAGGAGGGAGGGGCTGCAGCTTTCGTTGACTTTTGTTCACTTTTAAGAGAGACCTTTGGAGGAGTCAGGTGGGAATCAGGAGCTCCCTGCTGCAGGTTCCCCGTACACTGCCTTTTAGGTAGTTTCATTTGCAGACAAACTATTAAACTCCACTGCTTCATCAGATGAAGTGGAAAGATCAAATGCAGAACTTCAGAATATCACTTTGTGGAGCAACAGTGTCTAAATTCATGGCATCTATTCAAGACAAACATATACTCAGAGGTGCCCCAACAATATCACTTCTGTTACACAGTTTTAGGAACAAATACCCAAGTATTTAATGACAAGAAAAGGAATAATTTAGCTGCACAGAAGTGCCCTCCAAACATATGGGATGTATTGGTTTGGGTATTTCTTTGAATCCCCAAGTCAGAAGTAAGAAACAGCACCAAGTTTAACAATGATGGTTTCTCAGTCGTTTTTGATAACTTTTTCAAAAACCATTAGGCAAAAAAAAAGCATTGAAAAACAAGAGCTGAGTGATACAATGTGAAAATGGCAAAAACTACACTCCAAACAATTTTTTTTGCAAGAAACAGAAACCACACAGCAAGCTATACAAACATACATGTTACCGGCTCTGGACAGACAGACGCAGCCCATGGCAGCACGTTCAGCTGTGCAAACCTTGAACCCGCATGATCTAGAAACAACCTGACATTATCTGTACAACACAAAGTCATACCGGAAATATTCTGGCACATTCAATACGAAATACAACGTCCTGCTGGGTACAAACACCAATATTCACATCAGAACTGTGCAAACCATGGCATTACTCACTTTGGATTGACAACACAGCCTATGTCTTAGTGGAAAATACATCACGTTAACGTTTGTAAAATCAATACAAGGCTACACTGTCTAGAATTCAGTGTAGTGTGTAGAGAGAAAGTGAGAATGTGTTTTTACGTGCTGCTTTTGATGTTCCACTCACTGGCTCCTTTTGACTTCTAGAAGGAAAAATAAAGGTGATCAGAACTTCAGGTAAAACCCAACATGAAACAATGAAAACAGATTGTAAAACCTCAGTATCAAAAGCCTATGTTCTGATAGGCTAGTGAATGTGGCAATTTATTTGTATAAACTGTTCTCTCCTGGTACATTCAGGGCAACTAAAAAAACCCCAAGCCAAAATCACATTCCTACTCTGTCACAAATTAAGAGTTGCAGATCTAGAACACAACCGTGCCAGAGGAACTCCTCAGATATTTTGTCTCTGCTACATAAGCATCAGAAACATGAAATCTGTACTCCAGGTTTGTGTTCTTAAACAGTCAGCCACCAAAACAGGAAGGTAACTTCAGCCAATCCGTATGCCCCAAGTATTACAAATAGGTACCAGCCACAGCACTTGAGTTCCTAGGAAACCACAGTGACAGTCTAGACACTTCAACGTGCACATTAGTGCTCTGACAAGGAAATAACAAAAAAACCTTTGGAACAGTGTTTAGTTGTGGAAGCTCAAGTGCCGTGTTCAGATATCTACCACGTTTAGCCATGAAAGTGCTGAGATACAAAATACCTTACAGATACTGTCGTGACTAAAAATTGGGGTAGAAATGTCACTTGAAAGGAGTTCCAAGGGTCTGCGGCCAGCAGAACTTGTGATACCTGGATGGTATTGGCCTAGAGGAGCTTTGAAGGTCATGTCTGTGATTTGATGATTCTGTGACAGGAAAGCCCGAATGTAATGATGACTGACTGCTGGAAAAGGTCTTCACCAGCTGCTGACAGCTTCACCAGCAGCTCTCCCGACTCAGAGAGGAGTAATAAACCGATTCCCCCGCTCTCACGCTGCCCCACAGTGTCCAGAGGCACTGTGGTGAGGCACCGATCTTGGTGAACGGGCTTCTTGTGCCATGGGCCCTGGGCAAACTGAGCTTATCAGAGCCGCTGTGGCAGCAAACATCCCTCCTCGTGCCAGGGGAGCTCCGTCCCGCAATTGGCTCCGAGCGGCTGCCTGGGAACAAGCGCCCGCTTCATCACGTCCCTCTGGACGGCCCCGTCCTGCTCAGGGACAGCGCTGGCCTGGGCCGGGGATGGGGGCATTGAAGGGACACTCGGTGGGGACAAGGGCCTTTGGTGAGCTGTGGCCACGTCCCAGGAAGGGCGGGGGCTGGAGCCAGAGCCTTGTTGGGGACAGGGACACTGGGACCCACCATGCGGGATCAGCTCTGCAGAGTGGGACCCAGGTTGTCTGGGAGGGCACAGTGACCCCAGGCAGGGGCAGGTGAGAGCCAGGGCAGGGGACGTTCCCTCCGCTCTGTTCTCAGCTGTGGCTGGAGACTGGACCAGTTGGGGGCTGGCGGTGCAAGGGAAATGGGGTGGGCAGGAGCTCTCACTGACACCACCCCAGCACTTCCCCCAAGCCCAGCCCTGCTCTCCCAGAGCCCAGGATTCACCAGTGCTCCCCACTGTCAGTGCCACCAGTGACTGAGGATCCCAGTCACCAGCTGTCCACACTGCCCATTGCCCCAGTTCTCCCCCCCCCTCCCAGAGTTCCCTAATCCTGGGGCCCCTGGTGCCCCAAGAAGAGGAGTGACTCCCAGCCCCTCATTTATTTAAGGGTCTGGAAAGGGCTCAGAGATAATTGTGCTTAGAGACCCCAGATTTGAGGCTGGTGTCATCTCTGAGGGGGTTCCACAGGGAAAGACTGGCCTGGGCGTTGAGGGGTGCTGGGAGATGGTGGTGCTGGGAGGTGAGGGGCACTGGGAGGTGGGGGGATCTGGCTTTTGGGGCTGTTGCAGGATGGTTTCGAGTTGGAGCAGTGGGTCATCACCACAGGGTGTCTGGCTGTCAGGGACACACTCCTGCCCCCCCTCGCCCCCGTGGATGCCTGGGCCCTTCCCCGTGCAGCTGCCCCATGCAGGAAGCTGCACTGATGCCGGGGAAGGCAGCTGGATCAGTGCTCAAGGCGGGGGTGACTCTGTGCCGAGGCTGGGCTGCCAGGGCGGTGTCTGTGCCAAGCCTGGCTTTGCCCTGGGGGCTGGAGGGGTGGGGAGGGGCAAGGAGTCGTCCTGGGAGGGATAAAGGTGCCCTCACCTTCTCCAGCATCACCCAGGACTCCCTGCACCGCAGAGGAAGAGGAAGGCCGCAGTGCTCAGCGTGGCCCTGCTCTTCACCATCCTGCTGTGCACCCCGGAGGATGCGCAGGTGAGGCTCCAGTGAGGGCCCCCACCGGTTTCTTGTCTTGGTGCCCCCACACCCCTCTTCTTTGGGCCTCTCCATTCCATCCTTTTGGGCCCCTCAGGTATCTCCTCCTCAGGATCTCCTCTGTGTCCTATATAGGGTCCCCAAATGCCCTCCCTTTGATGGATGCCAATGCCTTTCTTTCCATCTTTCCCCTCCGTCCTTTGCCTTTCATCCTGTCCACTGCAGCAGTGTCCCCAGATCCCCTTCCTTGAACACCCCCTCCCAAACACTTTCCCGATCCCCGTGTTCTGTTCCTCTGCTGTCCTCTTCCTCCTGCCCCCACCACCGACCTCACTTGATTCCCCGTGTCCCCTCCCCTTGAATTCCTTTACCCCTCACTTGCATCCCATGCAGTCCTGTCCCTCCAACACCCCCAGCCCGGTCCCTTGGGTTCTGCTAGTTCACCCCAGTGCCCTGTCTCTGGGTGCCCCCCAACCCCCGTCCTCCTTGGAGGCCCCAAATTCCCATGTTATCCTTTTCTCCGACCCGAGCCCTGGTCCCTGCATGAACAGGTATCCCAGGTGAAACTTGAGGAATGAGGCTGGGGGAGCAGAAGGGATTTTCAGGCTCATATGAGGGAGAATCCCTGGGCCTGGGTGGGGCTGGTGTCACCTGTGTCCCTCCCACAGCCCCATTTCTCTCCAAGCCAGACCAACCCCTTTCTCTTCTTTCATAGGCATTTCCAGGAGCACGGCTGGAAGCAAGTGGAGGTTCTCTCCTGGATGTAAGTAGTGGGGCGGACTTGGAGGACATCCAGTCTGGGGAACTGGAGGGCACTTTGGCCCTCCCCTCCCTTGCTGGGACTGGGACATCCCAGTGACCACTGAGGTCTCATGGTCTCTCTACAGGGGGAACTCAACCTCGGGCGAGTGAAGAGGGCTGCGGTAGGTGTCACAAGTTCCGCTGGCCCACACCCTCCCTCCCACGGCCACGAAACTCCAGGGCATCCCAGCGCGCCCCAGAACATGCCAGTGTGCCTCCGTACACTCCCATGCACCCCCCGCTGCCCCCCAGAACATCCCTGCTCCCCAGTGTTCTCCCAGGGATGCCCCATTGCCCAGGGCTCCCATTGCATTCCCATCCATCCCATCACAACCCACTACACCCCACTGCACCCCAGGATACCCCAGGACACAGCCCCTTCCCCAGGACCTCCACTGCTTTCTGTGCCCCACCACACAAGCTCACGTACCCCATTTTTCCCTGGAGTCACCTTCCCCAATGACCCCATCGCTTTCTCCTGCCTCGCAGTGCACCCAAGTGTGTCCCTCACCCAACCTTCCTCCCCAGCTCCCTCTGTCTGTCAGGGTGGATGATGTTTTGCAGCAGAAACACCAGGTTCCAGATCTTCCAGATGTTGACTTGGAACTGCAGGATACGCTGTTGCGACCTCTTGAACTCGAGGTGAGCAGCATCAGGGCATCTCCTGCCCCACCAAGGGTCCTGGACCCCGGGGCATCCCTGAGCTGTCTGGGTGGGGAGAACGTGGATCTAGGAAAAGAAAACAGAGGAGACTGTCCATGACCTGTGTCCCAGGCCGCACTGGACAGAGCTGCCCCCATGACTTCTGTTGCACCCAGTGGGGCTCTACGGACCCAGAGGGTCACCGTGCAGGCCAGGCAGCGGCTCTGGGGCCATAGAGACCCCGAGGATCACCCTGAGGGCTGGGCAGGGTTCTGGGAGATGTAGGGGCATCCGGGGCTAATGACACACTGGCCAAAGAGCTCTGGGTGCCACATGGATCTCAGGAGAACCAAGTCTTGTCCTGGGTTGACTGAGGGCTCCAACTCTTCTCTCCTTCCCTGGGTCTCTGCAGAGAGAGACGGTGGGGACAAGCCTCCCCTCATGTCCCAGCTGACACTGGAGGTCTCATTTTTGGCTCCGATTTCAGACCTGAAACTGATGCTGACAGCCGTGTCCTGTCCCCCCTACAGCGGCATGAGGAGATGATCATCCCTGGATGACCCCATCGGATCCCCTGGGAGCCCTGGGCCATTTCCCTCTCATAATCAGTAAATCCCTTCAGCAAAGCTACGCTCTGCGTGTGGATGCGTGTGTCCGTGTCCATGTTCCCACTGCTGTGCCAGCACTCGGACGCCTGGGTCCTCTCTGGCCACACCATGGCCATGAGCGGCGTGGCTGAGCGAGCCCGGACACCCAGGGTGTCACTGTAAAGGACACCTCCTTCCCACCTGCCATGTGCCCCCAGATACGGGCAGATTAGGGGAAAGTGGAGTGTTCCCCCATGAGGCTGGAGGAGGCTGGTTCATGAGGACTGGGTTATGGACCAGTTAAACAATCTGGACATCCATAAATCCATGGGTCTGGATGGGATCCACCTGCGGGTGCTGAGGGAGCTGGCTGAGGTCACTGTTAGGTCACTGTCCATCATCTTTGATAAGTCGTGGGAGACAGGAGAGGTGCCTGAGGACTGGAGGAAAGCAAATGTCACTCCAGTCTTCAAAAAGGGCAAGAAGGAGGATCCAGGTAACTATAGACCGGTCAGCCTCACCTCCAACCCTGGGAAGACGATGGAACGACTTCTCTTTGGTGCCATCTCAAGGCATATCAGGGATAAGAGGGTCATTATGGGCAGTCAACATGGCTTCACCAAGGGGAAGTTGTGCTTGACCAAGCTCATTGACTTTTATGAGGACATAACAAGGTGGATGGATGATGGCAGAGCAGTGGGTGTGGTCTATCTTGATTTCAGTAAAGCATTTGACACAGTCTCCCACAGCATCCTCACAGCTGAACTGAGGGAGTGCGGTCTGGACGATCGGGTAGTGAGGTGACTGTGAACTGGCTGAAGGGAAGAAGCCAGAGAGTCGTGGTCAATGGGCAGAGTCCAGTTGAGGCCTGTATCCAGCGCAGTGCCTCAGGGGCAGTGCTGGGGCCGGTATTATTCAATATATTCATCAATGATTTGGACGAGGGAATAGAGTGACTGTCAGCAAGATTGCTGGTGACACCAAGCTGGGAGGAGTGGTGACACTGGAAGCTGTGCTGCCATCAGAGACCTGGACAGGCTGGAGAGCTGGGCAGGGAAAATGTAATGAAATATAACAAGGACAAATGTAGAGTCTTGAATGTGGGCAGGAACAACCCCAGGTTCCAGTATAAGCTGGGGAATGACCTATTAGAGAGCAGAGTAGGGGAAAGGGACCTGGGGGTCCTGGGGACAGCAGGGTGACCATGAGCCAGCACTGGGCCCTTGTGGCCAGGAAGCCAATGGTACCTGGGGTGGGTTAGAAGGGGGTGGTCAGTAGGTCAGAGAGGTTCTCCTGCCCCTCTGCTCTGCCCTGGGGAGACCACACCTGGAATATTGTGTCCAGCTGTGGCCCCTCAGTTCCAGCAGGACAGGGAACTGCTGGAGAGAGTCCAGCGCAGCCACCAAGATGCTGAAGGGAGTGGAGCATCTCCCGTGTGAGGAAAGGCTGAGGGAGCTGGGGCTCTGGAGCTGGACAAGAGGACACTGAGGGGGGACTCATTCATGGGGACCAATATGGAAAGGGGGAGTGTCAGGAGGATGGAGCCAGGCTCTTCTGGGTGACAACCAGTGACAGGACAAGGGGCAATGGGGACAAACTGGAACACAGGAGGTTCCACTTAAATCTGAGAAGAAACTTGTTCCTGGTGAGGGTGGCAGAGCCTGGCCCAGGCTGCCCAGGGGGGTTGTGGAGTCTCCTTCTGTGCAGACATTCCAACCCGCCTGGACACCTTCCTGTGTAACCTCATCTGGGTGTTCCTGCGCCATGGGGGATTGCACTGGATGAGCTTTCCAGGGCCCTTCAACCCCTGACATTCTGGGATTCTGTGAGGTGAAGGGCGGACAGTGCCAGCCCTTGGGGCACCCTGTGTTTTGAAGGCACCATGGGAAACAGATTCTTCGCAGGGCTCTGGTGAGAACCATCCCCCAAGGAACATATTTTGGTGTTGGGGCAGGAGAGGAGCGTGGACAGGCAGCCCGGACCCCTGGGTCCTCTGCCCTGCTCGGGGAGGGGAGGTTGTTCCCTGGACGATGGGCTCAGCACTCCTGGGCTCACAGGAGATGTCACCACCTCCAGGGGCCATCTGCTGTTCCCAAGGCCAACAGTGCTGCAAGTCAACATTTATTTGATGCAAGCAGTCTGTTACAGCCAGTACTCCTGTGTAAAATCGATGTAATTAAGCGCAGTGGTAATTTTGCAATGTGCCATATAACAACCAGGCATTGACAAATTTCTCTGTTTTCCCTGGGAAATCACATTTCTGGCACTTTTACCCCTAAATCCCGGCAGCGGCGTTTGTTAACACGGGGCAGCTTTGCTCTCCCAACAGGCACTTCCAGTCATTCACGCCCAAGCCAACACGTCACTGGAACCTGGCCACGCATTTTCAAACAATGCCCTTCTGGGGTCCAACTGATGCTGGGGTCGATGTCCTCCATCAGAAATGCAGAAAATCCAAGCAATACAAGACGTGCTCCTCTCTGCTCCAACAGCTCTCAACCTCCTGCACTTCAGCACTTTCATGGCATTGTGAAATAACAGAACAAACCCCAACACAAAAGACTCAAGCAGAGCACGCTCCTTAAAAACCAAATCCCAACACGAGTGCTCATTGCAATCAAAGGAAGCTGGGACACCGCCCTGCAAACGCTCCGGCTGTGCAGCCTGGACGAGACGGTGTCTGCGGTTCAGCAACATCCACGCTCGTCACAACCGGCTGGTGCCGTCACCCCCAAATCTCGGCAGCAGCGTTTGTTAACACCGGTTAACAGCTTTGGGTACCCAGAGCTGCCTTCAGCTCACGTGAAAGCGTCTCCTCGTAACGCCCAGTGTGAGCTCAAGAACGACGCCTCCCTAACGCCCAAACTGAGGAACCTCAAACAGTGCCCCCTTCTCCATGGGCTGCGTTACAACCTGTGACAGAAAGGGGATTCCACAGCCTGGAAAAGCTCCACAAGGAACTGGAGATTCCTGGGTCTCAGAGTAATTCTAGAGCTCAAGTGGTGACAGACATCAGCTCCAGCTCAGATAATACATGCCAACACCCATCACTGACCCAAGAAGGCAGCTCCTCCCGTCCTGACCAACGGCTTCAGATCCAACACACTTTGTCCCTCCTACAGGTCGCAGCTTATTTGTCTGTCTTCCTCGAGATGAACTAGAGATACCTGAAAAAGCCTCTGGCCCGGCTCTGAAAAAAACCCCAGCCCCAAGATCCCGACTCTCCTTAAAGACACAGCACGACGCTAATGGAATATTCTCATTGACCAGCCTGGGTGTCAGTCAAGCTCTGCCCCATCCATCCCCCCTTCCCAGCTCCTCACACCCGCGGGCAGAGCTCAGACCTTGGCCCACAGCAGGTTGTTAAACCCACAGTGACACCAGCTGACGGAGCTGGAGCAGCAGCCTATGTATTACTGGAAGGTGACAACATCTCACACCTTTGGAACTAATGCAGCAAGTGAAACCATCTACTGATAATGTCTGGCTGAATAACTCGTGTAACTCCTTGACAAGATGAATGGGACACCTGATTATTGCAGAAATATGTTTCTCCCTTTTTCTGTAAGTGTTTATTGTGTGCCCCTGTAATCTGCTCTGTGCTTCACCTCACAAGCACAAATGAACAACTCTGGATTCGTTGGACCCAGCAGAAGCAAGTCACCGGAGCGAGAGGGTGTAAGGCATGGGGATATAGCGGAAGATTTGGTGAAGTGATTAGTTAAATGTAAATACACTCCAGTGACTTGCACCTGCCTGTAGAAAGGGATCACACAGACACTTTTACAGGCAGCGTGTGACACTGGCTGATTTAAAACACCTCCATCTACAGACACACTCACCCGTCCTGCGCGGCACTCAGAACCTCCTCATCCACCACAGCTCAGGCAGGAACAAAACGAATCCTCCTGCTTTCCCCACACCGAGAGCAGCCAGTTTTCCCTGCAAGCACAACAGCAGCTCCTGCGCTGCATCTCCCAACCACGCTCGTTACCGCAGAAGCTTCGGCAGCGCTAACCAGGACAGCCTGTACTTGTGCAAGTGATGAGCTCGGTCTCAGCACAAGGCCCGGGACGGCTGCAGCACACAGGGAGAGCGTTGTAGCTGTTTCTCCTGGAAGGCAGGGCTGCAGGAAAGGAAATATATTAGTTATTCAGGAACACGAAGAACACATTCAAATCACCAGGGAAAATCTGGAACAAAACACTAAAACCCCAGGTTTTGCAGGGAGCTGGAAAAAACACCTCAAACCTGTCCCCGGACCCTTCCCTTTGCCGAATCGCAGACAATTTCCTCACTCATCGACAAGGGCACATGAACACTCCAGGGGTCTGTCTGTCTACTGCGGGTAAACGCAAACACCACCATTTCAGGTGGTCCATATATCCCCAGATAGAAGCAAATGAACTCAAACGCTGTCGCCTGCCAAGAGCTTTGTCACCTCAAACATTATCTGCAGGGCCCGCTGGACAACTGCAGAGCGGGCAACTCACACACCCTGGGCCACAACCTCGGCTGCTTGGAACGTTCACGGCTCTCCAGAAATCTGGGCAGGACTCAAAGCCATTCTGGTTCGAGAGCAAGACCGGCTCGAGCTCAAGTTTCCTTTTGCATTCTCACACCTGGAAGCTCAATCACAAAGGCTCCACGAGTCCACACCAACGGAGCTCTCCCAACAGGCACTTCCAGTCATTCATGCCCAAGCCAACACGTCACTGGAACCTGGCCACGCATTTTCAAACAATGCCCTTCTGGGGTCCAACTGATGCTGGGGTCGATGTCCTCCATCAGAAAGGCAGAAAATCCAAGCAATACAAGACGTGCTCCTCTCTGCTCCAACAGCTCTCAACCTCCTGCACTTCAGCTTTCATGGCATTGTGAAATAACAGAACAAACCCCAACACAAAAGACTCAAGCAGAGCACGCTCCTTAAAAACCAAATCCCAACACGAGTGCTCATTGCAATCAAAGGAAGCTGGGACACCGCCCTGCAAACGCTCCGGCTGCGCAGCCTGGACGAGACGGTGTCTGCGGTTCAGCAACATCCACGCTCGTCACAACCGGCTGGTGCCGTCACCCCCAAATCTCGGCAGCAGCGTTTGTTAACACCGGTTAACAGCTTTGGGTACCCAGAGCTGCCTTCAGCTCACGTGAAAGCGTCTCCTCGTAACGCCCAGTGTGAGCTCAAGAACGACGCCTCCCTAACGCCCAAACTGAGGAACCTCAAACAGTGCCCCCTTCTCCACGGGCTGCGTTACAACCTGTGACAGAAAGGGGATTCCACAGCCTGGAAAACCTCCACGAGGAACTGGAGATTCCTGGGTCTCAGAGTAATTCTAGAGCTCAAGTGGTGACAGACATCAGCTCCAGCTCAGATAATACATGCCAACACCCATCACTGACCCAAGAAGGCAGCTCCTCCCGTCCTGACCAACGGCTTCAGATCCAACACACTTTGTCCCTCCTACAGGTCGCAGCTTATTTGTCTGTCTTCCTCGAGATGAACTAGAGATACCTGAAAAAGCCTCTGGCCCGGCTCTGAAAAAAACCCCAGCCCCAAGATCCCGACTCTCCTTAAAGACACAGCATGACGCTAATGGAATATTCTCATTGACCAGCCTGGGTGTCAGTCAAGCTCTGCCCCATCCATCCCCCCTTCCCAGCTCCTCACACCCGCGGGCAGAGCTCAGACCTTGGCTCTCAGACACCAACGACTAAAAACTTTAACTCTGTCCCTCGTGTTCCTCTTGTTCTCAAACTGAATCCGATCAATGACTGTGCCAGCTATGAAAAAGAAAGGCTTCCAATTGCGTGGAGAAAACTGACTCACTTTCCAGGGCTCTCACCTGCACAAACCAGATTCTAAAGGCTGATGCGCTTTGCCGGGCACAAACCAGCCACGTAGCCAAAGCATGAAAACGCTGCCCCGTTGCTGCCACGGCTGTTACCTGAAAACAATTCACCTGTGCTGCTGGTGCTCAAGGGGGACAGAACACAGAACAGCATCACCACCTCTGACTATTTCTTGGAGCTTAATCCAGCAACAACCACAATTCTCAGCTGTCCAGGGCTTTACATGGAAATGCAAATGCAACAGGCAGTGCTAGAATCTGGATCACAGACATTTTGGGGTTCTTTGAGCTTGCTTTCACAAGCAGAGCAGAATTGGCTCCAACTAAAGTGCTATCTCCCCTCTTTGGCTAAACATCTAGTTTGAGTTAACCAGAGGCACAGGAATTCCTTTGACTCGCTTTCTGCAGAGCAGAGAGACTCAAATGAAATGACATATGAAAACAGCCTTGAAAAGCTTCCAAGACCAGTGTGTGCCTGCAGCCCCCGTGCTCTGCCTTGGCCTACAGCACGTCAGTCTCTGGATGAGGAGGAAAAGCCTTCTGAGCTTTTGCATACAGCCCAAACAAAGTAACAACTACCTGAGACACTTGGACCAAGACTCAACATCAAAAGTGAATGCTTCTTGCAGGGTAAAAGTGTACAGGAATGAAAGACTTGCTAAACAGACCTGTCATTCTCAGAAATAAAAAACCCCCAAGGCTCAACAAGCCAGCCAGGGTTACTGCTCTGAATCCACGCGCAGCTGCACCGACCTGAGTCAACACGGACACAGTCGCCTCCCTTGTCCCACACGAAGCTGCACGGGCCACGCGCTGCTCCACCAGGAACGTGCTGGGACACCCGGGTCTCCATGGCGGCCTCTGCGCTGCCACCTGCACAAAGCACCGCCAGGCCGTCAGCTGTGGGCTCAGCTCCGGCGGTTCCGGGACCGGGGTCTCCCAGGGCCTGTTCGCACACGGACCTTGGTGCGCGCGCCCCGCCCGCGGGCGCTTCTCCCGCCCCGATCCGACCCGCCGCTCGGCCGGACCCGCTCAGGAGCCGCCGCTCGGCCCGGCGCTGCAGCCGGAAATTGCGTCACCGGGACGGGCGAGGCGAGCCGCGCTGCCTCAGGACCCCGCCAGAGCTGTCCGATTATTCGCCTGACCCGCCAAGTTTTTATACGAAATCTGATTGCGCTGAACCACGTCTCTGCCACTGAGGCCAATGAGAAAACATGTCGTCCTCATGGCACTGGGGCCGCGGTGCCTCCTTGCAGCCCCGTGGGGAAGCTGGAAGTCGTTGTACCAGTGTTGTCCTTCCCTTGGCCTTGCACACACACATCCACGGTCCCAGGGAGAGCCCTGAGCCGTGTGTGAGGGACAGGATCCCCCTTCCCATCGCCTGGAGCTCATGGGTCTCCTTTCTGCTTCAGAAAGCAAACCAAGGGGTTTCTCAGCATCAGAGCCACCTGCACAGGGCCTTGGCCCACCTGTCATCACAGCCTCCAACGAATGCCCGGGGAGCCTTTGTCAGTAACAGGCCTCAGTGGGGCCCATTAATGCTTCAAGGAGCTTTGAAGCTTTGTTTCTGACTTTGCCTCCTTGAGAGCTTTGTTTGATCTCAGTACCTGAGGTTCATGGACTCGGCCTCAAACGCAGCATGAGCTCACTCAAATGCCCCAAGCTCTCACAAGCCATGTCTCCTGCATGATTTTCTTCAAGCTCTAAAAGGCTTGTAGAGTTAATTAGAGAGGTTTCAGGAGAGCAGATAAAGAGGACATTTTGAATGAGCACTTTGAAGATGTGATAGAAGAATTCTCCATTCTCCAATGGATACTGATGCAGAGTGTCTCCTGAAGAGCTGTGGACAGACAGGAAAAGCAGATCCAGCTCCAGCAGATCCCCACCACAGATGAGCTGTGTCCATCAGTGCCAGCCCCTCTCCTCAGACCAGAACAAGAGTCCTGCTCCAGCAACAGAGCAGCCTGACCCAAATGAGTGTCTGCAGAAGGAGGTTTCTCTTCCTCCTGGATTCCTCCCTGCAGGCACAGAAATGCTCCCTTGCTCTTCTCCAGGGACATCCCTTTCCCCAGGGGAGGGTGTCCAGCCTGGCCTGGCCGGCTGGTCCTGGTTCCCTCCCTGTGCTCCCCACAGGGCCCTGAGCTGGCGATGCTGCTCTGCAGAGCGAGGGGCTGCGGTGCCCTGGGGCCATGGGCTGACTCTGCTCTGGCCACGCTGGTTGGGCTGGGAAACAGACCCAGCTGGATGAGGATCACTGCTGCTGAGCCCTTTCCATCCTCCCAGCTGGCTCAGGAGCCCAGGACAAGGCTGGGCAGGACCATGGGGTGTCTCTCATGGCACCAAGGGCAGGGGAGGGCTGAACCAGATCCAGCCTCTGGGCTTCCAGGATGGTGTCCTGAAACATTCTCCAGTCTGACATCTTTTGGCATCCTGGCTCCTCACAGCCTGTCCTGGCATTGAAGGGCCCTTGTTACCCTGTGCCCTCCTCAGGTTCACCTCTTCCTCTGGGACACCTTGCATGATCACTCCTTTTACCAGGACTGTTTTGTTGAACCCAGCAGGCAGCTGAACATCACACACAGCCCTTCTCTTACTCCCTCCAGCCCAGTGGGATGGGAGAGGGAATCAGGAAAGAAATAAACATCTTGGGTTAAAATGAAAACAGTCTAATGAGAGAGAAAGGGAAAACAATAACAATAGCAACAATAGCAACAACAAATATAATAATGCTAATAAATATGATACTTATAGTAATAGTAATAATAATAATAATGATGGCAGCAATAGTAGTAATTGCAAAAATGGTAGTAATACTAACAGGAGATACATAGCAGATAAAACTAATACCAGAGGCAATGTAGGCCCACTGATGGATGGGGTGGGTGCCCTGGTGGCAGAAGATACAGAGAAGGCAGAATTACTGAATGCCTTCTTTGTCTCTGTCTACTCTGCCAGAGGCTGTCCTGGGGAGCCTTGTACCCCTGAGACCCCGGATGAAGCCAGGTCAATGGAGGAGTTTGCTTTAGTCGATGAGGACTGGGTTAGGGAGCAATTAAATAGTCTGGACATCCATAAATCCATGGGTCCAGATGGGATGCATCCGCGGGTGCTGAGGGAGCTGGCTGAGGTCATTGCTGGACCGCTCTCCATCATCTTTGCCAAGTCTTGGGAAACGGGGGAGGTGCCCGATGATTGGAGGAATGCAAATGTCACTCCAGTCTTCAAAAAGGGCAAGAAGGAGGACCTGTGTAATTATAGACCGGTCAGCCTCACCTCTGTCCCTGGGAAAGTAATGGAACAGCTTATCCTTGGTGCCATCTCAAGGCATATCAAGGATAAGAGGGTTATTAGGGGCAGTCAGCACGGCTTCACCAAGGGTAAGTCATGCTTGACCAACCTCATAGCCTTTTATGAGAATGTAACAAGGTGGATGGATGATGGCAGAGCGGTGGATGTGGTCTACCTTGACTTCAGTAAAGCCTTTGACACAGTCTCCCACAGCATCCTCACAGCTCAGTTGAGGAGCTGTGGTCTGGACAATAGAGTAGTGAGGTGGGCTGCAAACTGGCTTAAGGAGAGAAGCCAGAGAGTGGTAGTCAATGGTGCGGAGTCTAGTTGGAGGCCAGTATCTAGTGGAGTGTCTCAGGTGGGGCCAGTATTATTCAATATATTCATTAACGATTCAGACGAGGGAATAGAGTGTACTATCAGCAAGGTTGCTGATGACACCAAGCTGGGAGGTGTGGCTGACACGCCAGAAGGCTGTGCTGCCATCCAGCGGGACCTGGACAGGCTGGAGAGTTGGGCGGGGAATAACCTGATGAAATTTAACAAGGGAAAGTGTAGAGTCCTGCATCTGGGCAGGAGCAACCCCAGGTTCCAGTATAGGTTGGGAAATTACATATTAGAGAGCAGTGTAGGGGAAAGGGACCTGGGGGTCCTGGTGGACAGCAGGATGACCATGAGCCAGCACTGTGCCCTTGTGGCCAGGAAGGCCAATGGCATCCTGGGGTGTATTACAAGGGGGGTGGTTAGTAGATCGAGAGAGGTCCTCCTTCCCCTCTACTCCGCCCTGGTGAGACCACATCTGGAATATTGTGTCCAGTTCTGGGCCCCTCAGTTCCAGAAGGACAGGGAACTGCTGGAGAGGGTCCAGCGTAGGGCAACGAAGATGATTAAGGGAGTGGAGCACCTCCCTTATGAAGAAAGGCTGAGGGAGCTGGGTCTCTGTAGTTTGGAGAAGAGGAGACTAAGGGGGAACCTCATTAATGTTTATAAATATATAAAGGGTGAGTGCCATGAGGATGGAGCCAGGCTCTTCTCGGTGGCAAACAATGATAGGACAAGGGGTAATGGGATCAAGCTGGAACACAAGAGGTTCCGCTTAAATTTGAGAAGAAACTTCTTCTCAGTGAGGGTGACAGAGCACTGGAACAGGCTGCCCAGGGAGGTTGTGGAGTCTCCTTCTCTGGAGACATTCAAAACCCGCCTGGACATGTTCCTGTGCGACCTCACCTGGGCGTTCCTGCTCCAGCAGGGGGATTGGACTAGGTGATCTTTTGAGGTCCCTTCCAATCCCAAACATACTGGGATACTGTGATACTGTAATACACAGACAGAAATTCACGCAGAGGCAGAGATCTTGTTCAGGAAGGAGCGCAGAGCCTGGCCAAGCAGAGACCTGACCTAGGCCTAGGCTGCCTTCTTTATTCACCATTGACAACGTATAGGATTTACAGGTACGGGCCTGGACTAAGATGTTTGCAAAAGGTGTTTTTCCACTAATTGTTATTAAAAACACACTGAACTCATGTGATGTTTCTCTCACTTGTTTTTCCACTCATTCACAGACCAGGCCCAAGGACATTCACACATCCCATGCACTAGGGGTCAGTTGTCCAGCCCAAGATACCATTCTGACGAATCTGGGCTATAACTTTTTACAATTATGAGAAATGTACTTCAAAGTAATCTGTCCAAGGTCCTTTATATATTATTATGTTGGTATTATGTATTTGACCGTCCAGATGGTCGTGTTAGTATAGATCAGTTCCAAAAACAACATTCCCCCTTTCAATGGCTCCTTACAACTCTACATTGAAACAGAAGAGACGGCAAGATGGGCACACACAACACACAGCTCCCAAAACCCACCACAGAGACTTCTCAGAATGGGCATTTCTCCAAATGCCTCAAAACCCACCGAGAAGCAAACACCCCATAAATGAGACACACGAGGCCAACAAGAGTTTGTTTTTAATCGTGGCTTTGGCTGTTCTGCCCGCTGGTGCCCAGTGAGTGTTTCTGAGCAGCGATCCCAGCCGTGGCCGCAGGTTGCAGCTCTTCCTCCCGGGGCCTGTGGGCAGGCGGGCCGGCCGGCAGAGCTGCCCGTGGCTCTGGAAGGGCTCTCTGAGCTCTTCCTGCCAGAGGCAGCACTGGCTGCTGGTGCCCTGGGGCAGCTTGGTCCCTGCTGGGGCAGCTTTGCTGCTTCCTGGACTCTTCCTCCTCCTCTTCCTCCTCTCCAGCATCACAGGCGTCAGATGCTGTGTCCTCCCTCATCCAGGCTGCAATCTGTCCCCGTCACCACTGACCGTTTTTCTCATGTGCATCTCCAGGGCACTGAAGCCATCCTGCTTGTCCTCCTTCACTGTGCTGAGGGGTCACAGTCCGTGATCTCCACAACCTGCCTGTGGAGATAATAGCGGCGCCGCGGGGATCTGCTCCGCTCCCTCTGCCTCAGCTGGGTCTGCTCCCGAGCAGCTTTGGGTGCAGAACGACACCGGGAGCTGTGGCTGGAGGGCCCTGGAGCTGCATCATCCCTTAGGGCTCGGTCAGACCGTGGAGGACTGGTTCTCCAGCTCCTCGTCCTCCTTGCTGAGCGATGCTGGTCTGTGATCTCCAGAAACCGGCTGCGGAGATCATAGTCCCGCCATGGGGATCTGCTCCGATGTCTCATCCTTGGCCGGGTTTGCCCCTGAGCAGCTCTGGGGGCAGGAACAGACTGGGAGTTGCTGCTGGAGGACAGTGGAGGTGCTGGTGCAGACTGGGAGCTGCCACTGGAGGGTCTTGGAGCTGCCTCGTCCCTGTGAGTGGGGTCACAGCTCAGGGGACTGGTTCTCCCCCTCCTCCCATCTGAGTGTTCGTAGTCCGCGGTCTCCACAACCCAGCTGCGGAGATCGTTGCCCCAGTGCGGGGATCTGCTCCTGGGCCTCTCCCTGGCACCGTTCTCCTGGTAGGGGGCAGAAGAGCTGAATCCCCGCTCCTCTTTGCTGCTGTCCTCTCGTGCAGAGTGGAGCACACGGTCACGGGGGTGACAGCGCAGCGGGCACGCAGCTTTCCTTCTGGACACCAGCCTGAGACAGCCATGGAAGAAGTGACGCAAGCAGGAGCCCAGGGAGGAGCTGCTGTTGATCCTGCCTGGCCAGATGGGGCACGGCCAGCCCGCAGCTGCCTCCTGGGCTCCTGCCCGGCTTTGCTGGCTGGTGATGGCTGGTGCGGATGAGCTGCTGTCCTCTGCAGAGTCCTCCATGCCCCCCGCCATGTCCTGCAAAGAGAGCTGTGAGAAGCTCCTGCCCTTTCCTCCTGACAGGACCCACCAGTGGGGAACCCCCAGAAAGTGGTGAGGGGACAGCCAAGGGCCCCCAAAGGCTCCTGGAGGCTGCAGAGGGGCCAAGGAGGACAAATGGGATGGATCCAGGTGGATGCTGGGAGTGGGAGCCGTGCTGCAACTGTGCAGAAAGCTGCCGTGTGGGAGGGAAAAGAGAGCGCTGCCAAGATCCCCAAAAGAAACCCGCTGTCCATCTGGTGCCCTGACCACCTCCCCACAGCCGCCTTAGTCCTATGGGGCAGATGCTGCTGTCCCACAGAACACACCTGCTTGCTGCCGGCCGCCCACTGACTGAGGAGGGAACGGGCTTCTGGTGGTGCTAGTGAGGAAGAAGCCCTTTGTCCAACTTCCAAATCAGAGCACCTGGGGAAAAAAAGAGGGATCTCTGTTGGGGGCTGTTCTTGCAGCCTCCTCTGGGTTCCGGCATTTTCTTGGAACAGTTTATATGACAGGGAGAAGATGCAACTAAGACCACAAATGGGAAATGTGGTTGGGCTGAAGGATGCAGGTGGTAATTGTCTGCTATGACAGAAACACTCAACAGGATGAGAAGAAAAATAGCAAAGCCGGGAAAAGGAAATGTGTTCTGAACACAGTTTAAAACTTGTGATTACCTGATGTAAAACAGTAAATAGGCTTGCTGCCTGAGGACTGTGTCACTGTCGCAAAGATCCACAGACTTGTCGTCCATGCGGTACCACAGTCCATCACTGGCCTGCAAAGAAAAGCGTCGATATCTGGAGATGAATGGCACGGCTTCTCCACAAAACACAGGCCAAAAACTGCCGAACCAGCAGTGTTCAAAACATATGCATTCCAGCCCCTGAGGAAACCTTCTCCCATCAAATCCGTGGCTGCCAGGAAAGTCAGTTTTCCCCAGGATACGTTTTTCCGTTGTTCAGAAGGAAGTAGCTTTTCACCTTTATGTAGCAGAAGTAGTGTCCTGCACGGCAGCTGCCACCTCCATGCACCAGGACGGCGTATAAGGAGTAGAGGAGCGGTTCTCCGGCTGCCTGAGACATGTACGGGCGAAGATCCAGGTACTGGGGATACTCCACGACCTACGGAGAGACCAGGAGGGCTCAGCAATGACCCTGGAACACTTCAGGACACAGCAATATGTCCCGAGTTGGGTGGCAGGAAACTCATCTGGACCAAAGCAGCTCTGTGGGAGCAGAGGACACACTTGTCTTCCCACAGGAAGTGTCCCCAGGAGGGAACGTGAAAATCTCAACATGAGCAGCTTGTGACAGAGCGTCCAGCTTTGGGAAACCCGCTCCAGGAAGAGAACGTTGCACTCCAGTTGTGCACACACCTTGCTGATCTTGTCTCCGGTGAAAGCTTCAAACCTCTTCAGACAGACCGTGAGAACCTTGGGCGCGCGATGGACCGTGAACCTCTTGGAGGCGGCAGTCACCTTGTCACACCTTGAAAGCCAGGACAGAGCCAAGGGCTAAAACGCACCGTTTTTTCCCCCAAAGGCCAGACAGACTTTCCTGTCTCACACATCCCTCTGCTCTTTTAAGGCTATTCAGTACCATAATGCCATGTTAAAAAACCTGCGTCTCATTACTGTGCCTTAATTCAATGTGAAAAGCTGACTTCTGCTCAATGACACCTTCGCACAGGATCCAGTATGAATACATCATCAATAATGGCCTTACTTGCTACATTTAAAGCAGTTTTCACCATCCAGGTGCTCCGGTTTCACAAAGTCTTCCAGAGCTGCGGTGACAGATGCGGCTGCCTGGAGGAGTGAGAAGGGAGAGCCCTGAGCTCTGGGAAATTCCCACAGCCAAACACTTACGAGGAGTTTACGCAAAAAAAACAGCTCGATGACGCTGAGGAGACCCACTGTGAACCCGCAAGCAGTGCCCAGGAGGCAGAAAGAGGGTGTGATGCTGAACATCTCCCTCATTTCTCAGGGATTCCCAGGGTTCTCCAGAGCCACCTCTTTGTGGCACTGCACAGTTCAGCTGCGATGGTATGGGTGTCACCAGTGATGGAAACAACACCCCCATGAGCCTGGGAGCCAGACGGGTGTTGCGGGAGGGCAAGGGAAGAAGGAGGAGGGTACGCCATGGTGCAGAGAGGGGCACGTGTGCCTGTCCAGCTGAAACCAGCTCTGACAGGGAGACCACTGCCATGGCCTCTGCAGAACACAGTCCATTCCACCTCCTGCCCACCTCCAACCTCTCTTGTCAGATACGTTTTTAAGCCAACTGTGTGGAATCTGGAAAGCTACAGGGGCCTTGGGACGTCTTGAAGCACAATTACAAACTCTCTTACTTTGATATCCAGAGGAACATCCAGGAAGGCCTCGTAGGAATCGGAAACCGCTTGGCAGCTCCAGCATGTGACTGGAAGGCAAATGGAAATGCTCAGTGACAGGGGAAGTCGACAGACTGTGCCGGGTTACCCTCTCACACCCACTGCGCCAATCACACCATCGGCTGTTGTCGCAGGCAGACAGGAGGGCACAGACGATTCCAAGGAGAGCAATAGCAGTGGAAAAGTACCTCTGGATCTCAGAAAGCCCCCAAAGATCTGATGGACGATGGTGGTTGCTTGAGAGGACATGTCCAAGCTGCAAACCAATGGGAAGGCAGAGTTATCTCCTCCCAGAGCCTGGCTTTGTCTGAAAGCCCTGGGCATAGTTTTCCTTGAGGGGAGGACATCAAGGACTCCAAAGGGCTTGGGAATGCTGGAAACACAATTTGCTTGCGCTTACTCGCTGTTTCCTCTCAGACAAGCTCTCTGCATGGCATCCATGGTGCATCGTAAGAACTCGTGGGCGTCCTCCTGCCTGCCATGCTGGAAATTTTCTCCTATTTCTAAGAAAGAAGAAGTTACTAGTTCTCTCCTACAAGAACGGCATCAATCATGTCACAGCACCTGCACTGACTCACCTGTGAGAAAATCGACGACAGCCCAAGGCTCGATGGCACTGGCTGAGGAATGCAGGACCTGTTGAACGTGCACTTCCATCCTGCACATGACGCAGAAGCCTTTCTGGCCACCTGGAGAGGGAGGGAGGAATGGGAGAGGGAAGCTCCTCAGGTTTGCAAAATATCCACAGCGATGGGAAACCTAATGGAGGTCTTGCAGTTTAAGAATTCTCCATTCCTCCCAAGTTGCCCAAGTCCCAACAAGCCCGGGACATTTTAACGCACAGAAAACTTTCTTCAGAGGGATGCTGAACTGACGGAAGCTTTCTGTGCAATCAGCAAAGGAATTTAACTTTCAGGAACAGGGACCAAGAGCCTGGGATAGAAAGAGGTGCCTTTCTGAAGATGAACACATCCAGATACAATAAGCTGCTTCTAGGCTTGAGTGTTCAGAGAACACCAACTCAGGGAGCTGACAAAGAAGGGCCACTTTTCTCCTAGATCAGCTTCCAGATTCTGGGAGCCCTTGGGCCCTGCTCAACAGATGGACAAGGAATGTTCCCAAAAGTACTCACAGGCCCGGCTGTGCTCCCCAGAGAGCAGGTGGTTGGCCAGAGGCGGGGTGTAGGTCAGGCACTGCAGGACGGAGTTGAGGAAGCACGTGTTGCCCAGGTTGTGCAGTCCCGCTCCAGCTCTCTGGCTGTGCTGCCAGGTCATGCAAATCTTCTCTGGGGGAAAGAGGATCCTCTGTGGCGGAGCCATTCCCTCAGCAACGACTGCCAAGAAACCACATTGGAAGAGAGATGAGTCCATGTTCTCGCACAAAAGCAGATTTAAAAGTTGAGTTCTGTATCTGTACAGGAGCACCCAGGAAAACAAGCTCTATCCTCCCACACAGAAAAACTGGGGGAAGCCTAACACTGCTCTTGAAAGTTCCTGGTCAAGGAGCAGATTTGGAAAATAGCGTGTTCCCCTGCTCACTTTGCCAAAAGTGCAACAAATCCGCACTCTGACTTTTGTGCCCTGAGCAACCTTCCTTTCCTTCTGGAGTCTTGACTTGGATCAACCCCCGGCACAGTCTCCCCGTGCGTGTCAGGGCTGGAGGGTGCCCGGCAGACGGGCTGCGATGCTGGAGCCAGGCAGGACGGGGAAAGCTGGGTGCAGCGGGTGAGGAACTCGCTTCAGACGGGCAGGAAAGGTCCCCGTCCCACAGCACGGTTGCCTCCTGCCCGCCCAGCTGCCTCTCGCTGCCCGTGCCCTGGAGCAGGAGCTGGGTCCCCTCTGCACGCAGAGGCTGTGCTGGGGCCGGCTCCCAGCTCGGAGCAGCCCTGGACTTAGGCAGCATCATGGCCAACACCTGTGGAACCCCCCTGCCGGCGTGCAGGGAAACGTGATCCCGGTGTTGAGCAGGGAGTGCTCGCTGGCCCCCGCCCTGCCCAGACAACCAGGGCCCCTCACTCACCCATCTCCAGGTCCTGGGCCATGCACAGCTCCTGGGGCTCTGCTGGAGAGCTGCTCTCCTGGGGAGCCCTGTCCTCCTCCTGGGCCACCATGGGGCAGGTGAGGTGTTTGTCTGCCATCTCGTGGGTTTGGGGAATGAGGTATAGGTGAGGAATTGGGAAGACTTGGTGAAACACCACGAGTCTGCCAAGGGCAGCCGGGAAAGACGTGGGCTGCACTTGGGGAGTCCTCAGCACAAGGCTGCCGGGGGCAGAGGGGAGTCTGCCAGGGGCAGCTAAAGTGAGGGTATGGTTGGACTCAATGATCTTAAAGGTTCGCTTCCAACCAAAAAGATTCTCTAAATCTCAAACTCAATGAAAGACGTGGGCTATGCTCGGGGGCTCTCGCCAGCTCCGTGCTCGCACCCTGTCTCGTCACCGTCCTGCTGGACAGTGTGGGCTGGGGCTGCCGCTGCGCTGAGCACATGCAGGGCAGTGGGTGTCACAATGCGAGGTCACAAAGGGCCCCACTGTGACCCTGCGCCAGGGGATCAAGGGGCACCATGTCCCGTTGGGAGGAACAAGCCAGTTCGGCCCTGGGCACCTGAGTGCTCTCAGGTGTCTCCAAGATCCCCCTTTGCCCTCATGTCCCCTTGGGACTGCCCTGTTGCTCTGTGGTATGTTCCAGAGACCCGTGTTCACCTGGCTGGCTGATCTGAACAGCAGTGAAGCTGCTCCTTTAGTGGGTTTGTAGAAGTTTCTAGGGAACTCCAAGGGTGGGCAGCAGAGGGCATGGGCTTTGTGTGCTGTCTCACCGCTTACAGAAGCTCTCAGTGGCTTGAGGATAAACTGACCGTATAACCAAGTGACAAACTGTTGGAGCTGGCAGAGCACAAAAGGAGGAATCCAGGTGGTGGGGGGTGAAAAAGGTGGAAAGCCTGAGGTACTAAATGCCTTCTTCACCTCAGTCTTTAACAGTCAGAACAGTTGTGCTCCAGGTACCCAGCCCCTTGAAGCAGAAGACAGACATGGGGAGCAGAGTGAAGCCCCAATGATCCAAGGGGAAATGGTTGGCAACCTGCTACACCACTTGGAAACCCACAAGTCTGTGGGGCCAGATGGGATACACCCAAGGGTTCTGAGGGAACTGGCGAGGGGATCACTGAGCCACTTTCCATTATTTACCTTCTGGAGGACAAGAGACACAGAGAATATCGCTGCCTTCCCTTATTAAATTCATCAGTGGCCACACAGTGTCTTTGTTTCTCGTTTAACTTTTCCTGCAGTATTAACAGCTCATTGTGGGACCCCTGAATTGCCTCACAGGTCTGGACTGAGTTTTGATCTGGACTGTTGCTGTGCTTGGCGGCTGCTGTCCTTGCAGACCAGATGAACTAAGTTCTGCCACCCTGCCTGG
This sequence comes from Columba livia, assembly GCF_036013475.1. NCBI lineage: Eukaryota > Metazoa > Chordata > Aves > Columbiformes > Columbidae > Columba > Columba livia. The sequence goes on along the minus strand of NC_088623.1, from coordinate 348,652 downwards.
CAGTTTATTCCATCCGTGTCACAGCTCTGTCTGCAGCACTGACAGCTCCAGCTCCCCCAGTCAGGTCCCTGGCTGAGGGGAAGAATATAAGGCTGCTGTTAGAGGATGTAGGAAGGCAGCTAAGATAGGCAAGGCCTCCTTAGAATTACAGCTGGCGAGAGGGGTCAAGGACAGCAAAAAGAACTTTTTCAAATACATAGCAGATAAAATTAATACCAGAGGCAATGTAGGCCCACTGATGGATGGGGTTGGTGCTCTGGTGGCAGAAGATACAGAGAAGGCAGAATTACTGAATGCCTTCTTTGTTTCTGTCTACTCTGCCAGAGGCTGTCCTGGGGAGCCCTGTACCCCTGAGACCCCGGATGAAGCCAGGTCAACGGAGGAGTTTGCTTTAGTCGATGAGGACTGGGTTAGGGAGCAATTAAATAGTCTGGACATCCATAAATCCATGGGTCCAGATGGGGTGCATCCGCGGGTGCTGAGGGAGCTGGCTGAAGTCATTGCTGGACCGCTCTCCATCATCTTTGCCAAGTCTTGGGAAACGGGGGAGGTGCCCGATGATTGGAGGAATGCAAATGTCACTCCAGTCTTCAAAAAGGGCAAGAAGGAGGACCTGTGTAATTATAGACCGGTCAGCCTCACCTCTGTCCCTGGGAAAGTAATGGAACAGCTTATCCTTGGTGCCATCTCAAGGCATATCAAGGATAAGAGGGTTATTAGGGGCAGTCAGCATGGCTTCACCAAGAGTAAGTCATGCTTGACCAACCTCATAGCCTTTTATGAGAATGTAACAAGATGGATGGGTGATGGCAGAGCGGTGGATGTGGTCTACCTTGACTTCAGTAAAGCCTTTGACACAGTCTCCCACAGCATCCTCACAGCTAAGTTGAGGAGTTGTGGTCTGGACAATAGAGTAGTGAGGTGGGTTGCAAACTGGCTTAAGGAGAGAAGACAGAGAGTGGTAGTCAATGGTGCGGAGTCTAGTTGGAGGCCAGTATCTAGTGGAGTGCCTCAGGGGTCAGTACTGGGGCCAATATTATTCAATATATTCATTAACGATTTAGACGAGGGAATAGAGTGTACTATCAGCAAGTTTGCTGATGACACCAAGCTGGGAGGGGTGGCTGACACGCCAGAAGGCTGTGCTGCAATCCAGCGGGACCTGGACAGGCTGGAGAGTTGGGCGGGGAATAACCTGATGAAATTTAACAAGGGAAAGTGTAGAGTCCTGCATCTGGGCAGGAGCAACCCCAGGTTCCAGTATAGGTTGGGAAATTACATATTAGAGAGCAGTGTAGGGGAAAGGGACCTGAGGGTCCTGGTGGACAGCAGGATGACCATGAGCCAGCACTGTGCCCTTGTGGCCAGGAAGGCCAATGGCATCCTGGGGTGTATTAGAAGGGGGGTGGTTAGTAGATCGAGAGAGGTCCTCCTTCCCCTCTACTCCGCCCTGGTGAGAGCACATCTGGAATATTGTGTCCAGTTCTGGGCCCCTCAGTTCCAGAAGGACAGGGAACTGCTGGAGAGGGTCCAGCATAGGGCAACCAAGATGATTAAGGGAGTGGAGCACCTCCGTTATGAAGAAAGGCTGAGGGAGCTGGGTCTCTTTAGTTTGGAGAAGAGGAGACTAAGGGGGGACCTCATTAATGTTTATAAATATATAAAGGGTGAGTGCCATGAGGATGGAGCCAGGCTCTTCTCGGTGGCAAACAATGATAGGAAAAGGGGTAATGGGATCAAGCTGGAACACAAGAGGTTCCGCTTAAATTTGAGAAGAAACTTCTTCTCAGTGAGGGTGACAGAGCACTGGAACAGGCTGCCCAGGGAGGTTGTGGAGTCTCCTTCTCTGGAGACATTCAAAACCCGCCTGGACATGTTCCTGTGCGACCTCACCTGGGCGTTCCTGCTCCAGCAGGGGGATTGGACTAGATGATCTTTTGAGGTCCCTTCCAATCCCAAACATACTGTGATACTGTGATACTGTGACGATCTGAGCACTCCTGACCCTTGGTTACAGTCCCGCTTCGTGTCAGTCCTGTGACCACAGGCAGGGACAGGCAATGGGCACTTCTGTGACAGATGTGACCTCCAGAACAGCATCTCCATCAGCAAGGGGATCTCCTTAGCACAGTGCCCGAAGGCTTAGGTCTTCTTCCAGAGTTGCTCTCAAGAATATGTGTAAGGAATAGACTCTCAAAACGCTTAGTTTTCTGTGTTTTCCGTGGGCTCAGTGGGATGAGATCAGGGTCCCAGTGTGGCTTCCAAGGGACTTAGAGCTGGTGGTTCAGGCTTTGGTTGTTGGTGTCCATCACCCAGGCAGATGGTGGATAAGGCAGGGCAGCTCTGAGCACCCTCCATGGCCACCTCAAAGCTCGTGTGGGAGACGGTCACAGTGACAGTGACCAACATCAGCTGGGTCTGTCTCTCAACCTGACCAGTATGTCCCTGCAGAGTCACCACAGCCTGGGCATCACAGCTCACTCACTGCACAGAGCAAAAGCCCCATCTCGGCGGCTGTGGGGAGTGTGGAAACAGGGTGCAGGAACATCTGGCCAGGCCTGTGCAGATGTGCTCTCCCTGGGGAAAGGCTCTGTGTGGAGATGGGATGTCTCAGGAGAAGAGCAGGGCACCGTGTGTGTGCAGGCACGGAAAGAGAAACCCTTTTCTGCCATGGGTGCCAGTTTGGGGCAGGCTGCCCTGTCCATGGGGCAGCAGGAGCTGCCTGGAGAGCCCCGGGGCCAGGACTCGATGCTGTCCTGGGGAGCGGGGCTGGCACAGGGTGCTGAAGGCTGCCGGGCATCGGGACATCCTGAGCGTGGAGGCCAGAGAAACACTGTCACTGACCTGTTTCTTCCATCTCACTCTACAGGGCCTGCCCAGACTGGGCTTTCCTGCTGGGCTGGAGTGAGAGCAGGATGTGGGGAGAGCTGGTGAGGAGCTGGGCTGGAAAGTGCCCCAGAGAGGAAAACACCCGTGAAAAGATGAAGTGTGTGAGTGTGCATGGTGGGGGCACACAGCAATGTTCTCACACAGCCAGGCCTCCTGGGTGAGACATGAAAGACCAGCAGAGCAGGGTCTGGTCTGTCCCCACGCTCCTGGACAACTTGAGGCACCTACCTCAGGACAATTGTCACAGACCAGCCCCTTGCAACCCCGTTGTAGGTCATTGTCCTCTCATCACAGCTGAGAGAGGTTGTTCTTCCCTCCATGGAAGGACAACGAGTGACGAGGTCAGAAGTCCAGGCTTGCATTGAGGCAAGATATGAGCATGCACATCATGTGTTGGGAGAGATGAACCTGAATGAGAATAAATGCCATCAGCGATTGCTGAGGAGGCCATGGAGGCTTGTGGGACAGTGTATCGAGGTCACTTCATGTTGAGAGTAACTTCCCCAATAAACCACTTGAATGCAAGAGTCATGCACTGGATGGTCTGTCTCCAGAAGGCAGATGCGCCTTGGCTATGGGGATTTCTATTCCCTACATTTCATTCTTGCCCCAGAGTTCTGCCACCCCAATGGAGCCAACAATTTCTGTGATTCTGCTTCATTGCTGGAGATCTCCTGCAGTAATACTGTGACACTCATGTTTTCTTAATCACCATTTTAGAGCCAGTTTTCCCCTCCCATTCACATAGGCATCCTGTGAATGCATCGCTGCTCTTCACCCCAGTGTAGACAGGCAGAAGACCTTCTCTGCCTGGCCCTCTCACCTCACCAGTGTCACTGTTTTCTACAGCACCCTCATGCTTGACTGCATGATGTCAGAACAGCACTCCTGAGACAGTTTGACAAAGCCTTTTTCCTACACCATCCTCACATCCCTGCTCGATCTGCAGCCCAAGAACCAGGAAGGTTGAGCAGAAGTGGAGCACTGAGAAAGAATTTTAAGAAAGCTTTGAGGTTCACACAGAGATCATCAGAGTTGTTGACCTCCCGTTGCCTTCTGAAAAGGCCCAGAGGACCTGGACAGCATTTGCTGTGTCCCAGAAACTCACCTGGAAGGCCAGGATATAGAGAGAGCCTTTGGTGTGGGAAGGGGCAGAGAGTTGCTGGTGGACCTGGCTGGTGTCTCTGTCTCTCAAACACCTCAGAAAAGTTGTGGCTATCAGGGAGGTTCCATGGTCCTCTGAGAAATGAAATATCAAAATTGTCTTCAAGTAGGTTAAAAAGGAAGATGATTGGTAGAATTACAGGCTGGGCAGCTTCACCTCAGTCCCTGGGCAAGTGATGGGGAAAATGCTCTTCCAGACATCTCCAGGCACTTGAAGGAAACAAAAAAGAGTGCAGAACCTGCATGGGAGGGGAAAGCAGGGAATGTTGTGTACCTGGACTTTACCAACGCCTTTGACATGCTCTACCATAGCCATATTGGTGATATCTGGATGGAAAATAAAGATGACAACATGTGTGGTAGTTTGGCTGGATGGTCAGGCCCAGATGCCATCAGTAGAATGGACTCCTTCTGGCAGCCAGTCACTGTTGGCATCCCTCAGTGACCAGCACTTGAGCCAACACCTGTGAACATCTTCATTATCTGCCTGTATGACGGAACAGAGCTCACCGTATGGTCCCTTGTGGATAAAAGCAAACTGGGGGCAGCCCTTGAGCTACCCCATCGAGTTCACCTGCCTCAAGCAGCACAGTCAAACGATGACATTCAGGTCTCTTCCAATCTGAGTTAATCTATGATGCAAGGAATCTTTCCCTTGGAGAGCTCTTTGAAGACAGAAAAGGGAGAAAAGCCAGTGAAAGAGAAGTACATAGAATATTACACTCTAAATACAGAATAAAATTTGTTTTCATAACTGGCTGCCTAAAATTATTCACATAAATCAAGAGAACATGATCAACTGCTGGTACATGGCCTTAGTGCTGTTAATAAAAAATAATAAAAATCTTAAAATTCATAAAAAAACTAAGCATGCTGGAAATGAAGACTTTTTCAGTGATTGGCTTGAGTTTTTTTCTGCAGAGGTTTCAGCTTTTTCCTAAATGCTCCCCCTCACCTTGAAAGGAATCCATTACTCTAACCCTTAACCTCAAACCTTACCTCTAAAACAAAGCCCAAACCCCTAACCCCTCACACTTACCCTGCCTTTGTCCTTACTTACCCCTCACATGAAAATGCTGGCCTTCATCCTAGCCCTGACCCCAGACCTGACAAAACCCTAACACGCAAAGCCTGCCTATACCCTAAACACTAACCAGACACCTTTAGCAGAGCTCCAAACCCTCCTGCTAAACCTTTGTCTAATCCTGGACCCTGGAAGGTGAGCTCTGCTCCTGAATCCCTAATCATGAATCCCTAACCTGAAAGCCTAACACCCAAAGCCCTCCTTCCCATGCTCTCAATCCCTCACCTTCAGTCCCTTTCCTAATCTGGAGTTATGCTGCTTGGCACTTTGCGGGCAGGACATGAGGCCCCAGAGAAGTCTCATGGTGTGGGAAAAGGAATGTGGGGTGACCTGTATCTGATCAGCTTGTAAACAAAAAGGAGGAGATGGTTGAGAATGCTGTGCTGAGCTCAGCTGTGCCTTAAAAACTGCTACTCCAGCAGGCAGCATGGGACTGTGAAGGTGGTTGTGAGGTCAGTTCTGTCTCTGGAGTTGAACGGCACGTGGCTTGGAAGATCCTGGTGAGGTTACTTTTGCCTGGTCAGCTGGTGCAGCTCATCTTGCAGAACTCATCTCCAGAAGGGTTATTCCATTTCGCTTCACTGATCACTTTGTTTTCTTACAAGGAAAGAAATCAAAGAATCATTTCTACTGGCCCTAAAAGAGGCTCTTCACATGTGAATTTGTTGCTGCAGGTTTACATAAAGATAAGGACATGCAGTTGGCCTAATCACTGGCAGCAGGTGGGAGCTTCCTGCAGACTTCTCTGTTGCAACCCAGTCTATCCTGCAACTCGCAGAACTGTGTGCTCAGCACAACACAGACCGAAGGCCAAGCTGTACATGGGCACAGCCCTGGGTCTACTCTAGTTTACTGTTATGTTGACCTCTAACTCTCCATGTACAATGGTGTTCTGGTCAGGATCACTGAACCTCTTGATGAAGGTTAGGAAGAGGATGAGTTGTCCCTTAGACAGCTGGAGGAAGTGTCACAATTTTAGGCCCTGGTAGTCACTTTGAATACCATGGACCTCTGCTAGAAGTCTTTGGTTTAAGGGAAAGTAGAAGGTATTCCCTGATCCAACACGGTGGGAATGGCCTCCTGGATATGTTTTTCAAAAGAAGACAAAGCAGGACTGCTGGAAGATGTGGAGGGGCTAGAAAACCCTGTGAGAAGTGAGCAAGACAAATTGTAGCAGCGCTGAGTAGAGAAGAAGGATGACCTCCCTCAACCATCTGGCAGTGCTGAGTCAAGGGGGATGACAACTCTCTTGTCTGGTTGGCCACACTCCCACTAATGCTGCCCAATGTGTACCTGTACTTCAAAAGTGAAAAGCCAGGAGAGGACGAGTCTTTGGGAAGACAAAAAAACAGCCTCCCATAGCTTCTTGGATACCAGCAAGATATCCTCCCTGGCCTGAGTTTGGCTTCCTTTGTATTCTCATTCGGTCTTTCTCAGCTTTTGACCATGGGGATTTCTCCCTTGGTCAGTTATTCAATTAAACTAGTACCTCCTTCAATCATCTGGAGTGCCTTGTGATGCCTGATACTCTGATCTTGTCAGGGGCACCACAAATCTGATAGGCCATCTATAAGGACTCATTAACAGCTGGCAAAGCAGAGCTTCACTCCAGGAGAACCTTGAGAAACTCTGGGATTGGGCAATAAAAACCTCATGAAATTTTACAAGGAGAAGTTGCCGGTTCTTTCCTGGGGGCAGAATAACCCCACACATGAGGGCAGGCTGGGACCTGAACTGCTCAGGAGTGATTCTGAGCAGAAGGGGCTGGGCATGACGAGGGATGCCATACGAGCCAGTGGTGCATGCTCACCATGAGTAAGGCCAAGGGCATGTGGGGCTGCGTTAGGAGGAGTGTGGCCAAACAAACAACGGAATTATTGTCCCCCTTGAATCAGTGCTGTGGTGGCCATATCTGGGCTAGTGTGTCTGGGTGTGGGACTCACTGTTCTGGAGGAATGGAGAGGAAGTAGAGAAACTTCAGAGATCTGCCAGGATGGGGTATGGGGCCTTTGAGAGAGGCTGAGAAACCTGGGCTTCTTGAGCCTGGTGAATGGAGGCTCAGGGCACTGTAGCAGTAGCCTGCAACTGCTTGAAGGGTGGTTTCAGAGATAATGGAGCTTTTCTTTGTAGTAGGAAGATAAGGAAGCACCCACAAAGTGCAACTTGGAAGGTTCAGATTGGAGGTTCAGAAAAACACATCTCAGTCCAAGGGCAGTGCTGTGGTACAAGAGGTCACGCAGAGGGAGTCTGGAGCAGCCCATGGCTTTGGGCTTCAAGGAAAGAGCAGTGAGGGTGGAGAGACATCAGTGAAAGTAGGAAATGCTGGGATGAGAGCTAGGTAGGAAAGCAAGATGGATGTCAACAGCCTGAAGGGACAAAGGTGCCTGAAGGGGACAGTATCAGCAAACATGAAGTAGACATGGCCAAGGAGTCTGGTGAGGCTGAAAGGCCACACAGGACCAAGGTCTTTGTCCCCCTGGCTATGGCAGTTGTATCTGTCTCTGAGACCTACCAGGATAAACTGTGTTTGCAGGCTCTGGGCTTTGATTCTCGTTGCCCCTTTTGGGGGAAGCCAGGAGGGGTTGTACAGTTTCCTACACTTGGACTTGCTCAAACTCACACCCCACTGCTCCAGGAAGAGCCCTGAGCCACGCATGAGGGATCTGCCTTCCCAGGGCCTGTGATCAGGGTTTGGCCTTTAGCTGGTAAAACAAACCAAGGATTTTCTCCATAGCAGAATGATCTGTACAGTGCCTTTTCCTGCCTGCAATCACAACCTTCAATTATCTTCTCTAATGAGTCCATGGAGAGTCTTTGTCAATAATGACCCTCAGTGGGGTCAATCAGTGTTTCAAGGTACTTTGGGTTGTGCTTCTGACTTCCACCTCCTGAGCGATTTGTTCAGTCTCCTCTTGGTATCTGCAGTTCATGGACTAAGGGCCAAATACACTATGGGGCTAATTAAAATACAGAAAGTATTAATGAACTATTTCCCTTCCTGTAATTTTCTTCAAGTCTTCAAGACACTACAACTAATTTGAGCTGTTTCATAATGTAGCTGAGAAGGAAGATTTCAAAATGCACCTAGCAGAAATTATTCCGTATTTTGAAGGGCATATTATGTTCCTTTTCAGTTCAGTGAAGAGGTGATAGTAGCGTTCTCTGGTTGATAATGATCCAGAATGTCTCCTCAGTAGGTCTGGACAGGTAGGAAAAGCAGTCCCTTGACGTCCAACATGGTATGGACAACGCTCCTCCTCACCTGCCCAACCTTACCCTTTCTCCCATTGCCCCCTGGGACTTTTTCCCACTTTTCCTTACATCAGATTTGTCCACATTTCTCTGCAGCTGGATGTTACAGCTCCTTTGCACCATCTCCCAAACGCTCTTCCTAGAAAGCTGGCTATACAGAGACACTGAATGATCTTTCCTAATTACAAACAAAGAATAGTGAAGGACAATTAAGCTTCAAAAATAATAAAACACACTCCTCCACCATAAGTTATGTACAAGCTGCCTCTAATGAGGTTGTCTTTCAACAAGGGATAATCTTATGAGAAATGTTTTAGGTAAGCAGATAAAAGAATAAAGATACAAACACAATTAAAGAGTTGACAAAGGAGACAATTAGACTACTGCAAAACAGGCAAACATGTAACTACCTGAAGTTCAAAACAGCAGCTGGCAAGCTGAGCGGAAGCTGAATGAATAAAGAGAAGGAGAAAACTAGAGAATAATGGAAAGAGCCTTTGTCTAGAGAGTCTGCAACTGAAAATGGGACTTTAGAAAGAGTCATTATATCAGGACAGGTGAAAATAGGTGAAAGACCACAGAAATTAAATACACCATATAACAGGCGCAATAGTGACAAGGATGTTGCAGGAGATCAACACATCTTTGGAACATCCCTTTTGAAATGTCACAGGATTGGTAGAGGTCTCTTGTGAGTGAGAAAAACCCAATGTTGCAGCCAAAAGTGCCAGACAGGGAACCACAAGCTGCACATGAACACTTTGGTGAGGAGTGACCTGTCCAATGGGTTCTCTTGGGTGACATTTCTGGACACCTAAAAGAGAAAAAGCCATCAGCATGGACTTAGCAAGGGTAATTAATGTCTCACAAACTTGATTGCCTTCATGATGAAGTAACTGCATTCCTGCGTGAGGGCAGAACAGTGGATGTCATTCACCTCAGCTTCAGCAAGGCTCTTGGCATGGTGTCCCTCAATCTTCTTGTACCCAAGGTAGGCCATTACAGTCGGATGGGTTGACAAACAGATGGGTGAAAACAGTTGGATATCAGGCTGACAGAGCAGTGGTGAAGGGGTCTCATGCCCAACCAACCTCGAGACCACTGGGACTTACTGGGGGCTTGTGGAGCAGCACAGGGGACTCTGCTGAGACCTGGGCAGTTTAATACTTTGATAATCTGTGAACTTGAGGAGACAACTCTCACCACATTTGTTGACGATGCTAAGTTGAGAAACTTCATAGGCAGGAGGGCTGTCCTGTCAGGAACATCACGACAGAGAAGGACAAAGGGCAGGTCCTGCACCTGGCATAGACTAACCCCTGAAGATGTTGATAACTGGGAGAGAGGTCAGTGAAGGGCTGCTAAGATACTCAGGGACTGGGACACTTGCAGGGAGGAGAAACTGAGGGAAAGGGCCTTGTTCAGCCTGGGGAAGAGAAGGCTTTGGGCACCTTGTAACAGCCTCTCTGTCCCTGCGGGGAGGTTTTTCCAGAAGGTGAAGCCAGTCTTGTCATGGCCATGCTTGGCAGGAGGATAATAGACAATAGTCACATGTTGAAATAAGGAAGGTTCAGGATGCAGATACGGAAAATATTCTTCTCCGTGAAGGCATCAAAGCATTGGGGCAGCTTCCCCAGCTTTGTTGTGCTGTCTCCGTCCTTGGATGTTTTCCAGCCCCCACATGGTAAAGCCTTGAGCAATGTGGTCTCACTCCACAGCTGAACATGCTGTGAGGAGGAGGTCAGACCTGAGACCTCCTGAACTCCCATTCAGGAGAGTGGAAACCCGAATGGTGTTGTGGTGTCTTCCCCTCTGAGTCTTCCCCTGATGACAGCAGGGAATGTTCTCAGGTTCCCCATGACCATGGAAGTCAGTCAGTATAGTCTGACCAGCTGGAGCTTGCTTGTCCTCTTGCCATGCTCAGCAATAAAAGCCATGAGAAGGGCGGAGGTGTGCAGGAAGGATTCATGATTAAGGCATTTGCCTTCTGAAGCAACTGCTACATGAACTGATGCCCAGTTTCCCAGGAAAGAGTTGGACATCACCTGCTGATGGCAAGCAGAGAATAAATGCTTTTGCTTCCACAGGCAGTCTGTGCTTTTCTTTATTAAACTGCCTTTATCTCAAACAATGAGTTTTTCTTCCCCGTGTCCTCTCGAGCAGGGGAGTGATTGTGTGGTTTGGTGGAAACTAAAATGTGGCAGCCAGGTTAACCCACTACATTCCTTTTTGTGCCCAACGTTGGGCATGAGACAATGGCAGTTTTGTATTAATGGTGCTACAGTTACAGTAGCTATTTGGTGGAGAGTGTCTGCGCAGGTCACTGAGTTTTCTGTCTGTGCTACTTATCTCCTGATTTTGCTGAGCTTGGGAACATGTTAATACAAACAAAGTCTACACTCTTTGCCCTGGTATTGATGTCTTTACTGTGTTGGGGTAGGTATTCTATCTTGTGGAGAGGATAATGAAACACATCTCCCTCTTCCCTTAGAATCACAGAATGGTTTGGGTTGGAAGAAACCTTAAAGATCATCTAGTTCCAGCCCCCCTGACCCACGTCTTCATCTAGAAAAGGTTGCTCAGATCTCATTGTGTTGATTTGACTGAAACTGAGATAATTTTCTTCATGCAGTTAGAAACTTTTTTGCAAACAGCACGGTCATTGTTTGGATTTAGTTTGGGAAAAATCAGGTAACACCCCGGGACAGAGATAATGTTTTTCCCCAAGTAACTTTCCAGTGGTTTTGAAGTGGAACAAAGAGAATACAAGAGCCTATTATCTTAGTTGCTGTCTGGGAGCCAAGGTCTTTCTGAGCTCTGTGCCTACAGGTGCGAAGCAGCTGGGAAGGGAAGCACGGATGGGACAGAGCTTGACTGACAGCCAGACTGACCAATGAGAATATTCCATGCCATTAGCATCAGGCTTCATGCTGAAGGAGGGCAGGGTTTTATGGATGCAGAGATTGAGACCTGTTTCAGTTCTACTGTGTTTCAGTGGAGTTCCATTTGGGAGTTTGTTTTGATTTGACCTTTTGCCATTTTACCATTTTGCAACGACCTCTGGGCCTTTCTGCACTTTTCCCTCTTCCCCTGGGATCAGGTGTTCACGACCAGGCTGCTCTCTCTTTTTCTTGGACCGGCTGCTTGGTGCGGGCGGAGCTTGTGAGGAATTGCATTGAGTATCTTATTTTATATTCCATTTTCCATTTTATATGTGTTATTAGCCGTGGTGGTATATTAGTATTATTTTGTTATTTTATTAAACTGTGTTTATCTCAATCCAGGAGTTTCTCCCTTCGCTTTTGATTCTCTCCCCCATTTGGGGGTGGGGGGTGCGAGTGACCGAGCAGCTATCGTGGTTGTGATTGCTAGCTCAGGCTAAACCATGACAAGGGGCTAAACAGAAATGTTTTCACAGTCTGTGTTTTCACAAGAACGTCACCAAAACCCATTTTACCTTTATTTCATCGCTTTTGGCAAAGTCTCTCTCCCTTCCCCCACATCTCCCATCTCTCTTGCACGGGTTCCTCCTGACCTCCCTACATGTGTCATCTTGTCGGGGGAAGCTTTCTGATGACCCTCATGACCTCAGAGTGTCTCTGTCCCCTGTGCTGACCAGTCAGAAGTGACCTCTCAGCCAGTACCCAAAGGGACTCATTGTACTTCTGTGCTGGAGAGGCCTCTTCACAGCCCACCCAGCAGCACTGGAGGAAGGCCAAGCCCTGCACCACCCCAGAGGTACCGTGCCTGCAAACCAGCGCGTGAACCAGAAGGGATCCTGGCTTATCCTTCCCACCTGGGTGCCTCAGTTACCCCAGAGTATCTTGGAGGCAGTGGAGACCTCTGTGAGGACAACTGAATCAAGCCTAAAATGTAAATTTTATACAAACCTATGCAGAAGAAACAAACAAACAAAAGAACAAATAAATAAACAAACAACAATCTCTATGAAATAGCTGAAAAAGTCTTCATTTCCAGCATTGCTAGGCTCTTAAGCCATTTTTGTGCAATTTTTGTGGTCACTGAGGGATGCTGATAGTATCTGGCTCCATCAGTACTGCTGATGGCATTTGTTCCTGATCAGCCAGCCAACTTCCCACCCATTGCATCATCCAGATCTTCAGTTCAGACATCAGAAACCTGCTCTAAGACTTCGGGATACCACATTCAAGGACTGGCAAAAGTCCAGGTACACAACATGCCCTTCTTTCTCATCTCACACAGTTTCAGTCATCCCATTCTTGTCCTTCAATGACCTCAGCCACCCCTTTCTTGTCCTTCAATGGCCTGGAGATGGTTGCAAGAGCATTTGCCTCATCACCTCCCCAGGGACTGAGCTGAAGCTGATCTACATGTAATAGTCCCAGTCTTCTTTCTTGTCCTTCTGGAAGCTGCATTTGTTATTTGCCTTCTCTGAGGATCTTGGAATCTCCCTGATCTCTCTGGATTTTTCCAAGATGTTTGAGAGAGATCTCACAATGACTGCAGCCAGCTCTAATAGCACCTCACTGGCCCTTCCTACACCAAAAGTTTTTTCCACATCTCACAGTTCCAGGGGAGTGCCAGGGGCACAGTAAACACCTGTCTAGCTCATCAGGCACTGTTTGGAAGAGAATCAGAAGTGAATTCTTCCTGTGTGCCTGTGACTCTGTGGGGCCTCTGTGCCACTCACAGCTTTCCTGAGCATTTTTTAAGTGTCTACCTCTCTGCAAATTTTCTGGTCCTCAGGCTGTAGATGGGAGGATTGAAAAGGAGCATGAGGATGGGCTTTGTTAAACTATTCAAAAGGGTTGTTCTGGGCATCACAGAGACAAGGATGAGGGTGTTGTGGAAAACAGCAACATTGGTGAGGAGAAAGGAGCAGCTGGAGAATGTCTTCTACCTACCCACAGAGATCTAATACTCACAGAAGATACCCATGTGAACAGCAAGAGGAGAATGGGAATGGAGAGAGCCTGAGTGTCACGGTGTCACTGCATGAGAGCTCCAGCAATGTGTTGAATCACAGAAGTGGTCAACTCTGCTGGGGCCACAGAACTGTACCCAGGACATGACTGAAACGATTCCTGTAGATGACAGAGGAGCCCCTAGTGTGTCTGCCACTGGAGACAGATGTCCCAGGTCATGAGTCTTGTAGAGGGCAGGGGATGACACACAGCCCAGTACTGATCGCAGGATGTGGTCACCAGTAGTGAGTGCTCTGTACAAGGACAAGGTGCAGGAAACAGCACTAACACAGTGATGAGCAGGGATGGTGCTGTCCCCAGCCACAAAGCTGCCCATCAGCTGGGATAGGGGAGTGGGTATGCAGGAGGTCTCCAGGGAGATCAAATGTCCCAAGAAGAAGTCCATGGGGATGTGCAAATGCTGGTTTGCCACCACCTGCACAATAATGAGGGTTTTCCCAAACAAAACCACCATACAGGTCATGAGGGAGAGAAGGATTTCCTAAGGGATGGGAACATTCCCCATTCCTGGTAGGAATGGCACATCCACAACTGCCCCATTGCATTTTCGCCATGGAAGGTTTTAGGTCCCTCTTTTCCCCCTGCACTTGGTAAGGAACTTGCGAGGAAGGAGTTTTAGTTCTTTTGTAGATGCTTGGGTATCAGTCAGAAAGACAAGTCATTGCAGGTACATTTTTTTTTTTAACTAAAAATAGAGTAGAGCCCCATGTTTGCATAGTCACTGGGTCACACTAGTGAAGTCGGTAATGAAGTTGACATGGGCTGTCCACATTTCTTTGTGGATAACATTATTAAAGTTAAAAAAAAAAAAAGGCAGAACAAAAGACAACACAAACACAAAAATAATGACAACAACAACAAACTAATGATAAAGGATGGACCTGTAATAAGTTACAGTATGAGTCATATATTGAAACAGATGGACAGTCTAGAGCTTCTGGAAGTTATACAGTCATCAGTTTCCACACTGCATTCTGGAGCTCCTGGTTTCTCATGCTGTAGATGAGGGGGTTCAATGTTGGAGGCACCAAGGAGTACAGAACTGCCACCACTAGATCAGGGGATGGCAAAGAGATGGAAGGGGATTTCAGGAAAGCCAGCAAGCCAGTGCTGATAAACAGGGAGACCACGTCCAGGTGAGGGAGGCACGTGGAAAAGGCTTTGTGCCGTCCCTGCTCAGAGGGGATCCTCAGCACGGCCCTGAAGATCTGCACATAGGACAGCACAATGAACACAAAACACCCCAAATAGACAAAAGTACTAAACACGAGAAGTCTAAATTCCCTGAGGTAGGTGTCTGGGCAGGAGAGCTTAAGGATCTGGGCAAGTTCACAGAAGAACTGGTCCACAGAATTGCCCTTGCAGAGTGGTAGTGAAAATGTATTGGCTGTGTGCAGCAGAGCATGGAGAAACCCACTGGCCCAGGCAGCTGCTGCCATGTGGACACAAGCTCTGCTGCCCAGGAGGGTCCCGTAGTGCAGAGGTTTGCAGATGGCAATGTAGCGGTCATAGGCCATGATGGCGAGAAGAGAAAACTCTGCTGAAATGAAGAAAACAAACAGAAAGAGCTGTGCAACACATCCTGCATTGGAAATGGCCCTGGTCTGCCAGAGGGAGTTGCCCATGGCTTTAGGGACAGTGGTGGAGATACACCCCAGGTCAAGGAGGGAGAGGCTGAGGAGGAAGAAGTACATGGGGGTGTGCAGGTGCTGGTCACAGGCTATGGTGGTGATGATGAGGCCATTGCCCAGGAAGGCAGCCAGGTAGATGCCCAGGAAGAGCCAGAAGTGCAAGAGCTGCAGCTCCCGTGTGTCTGTGAATGCCAGGAGGAGGAACTGGGTGATGGAGCTGCTGTTGGACATTAGCTGTTTCTGGTCATGGGGACCTGTCCACTGAGTAAAAGGCAGTGAGAAATTAGGGCAGAGTTCTCTGAGCAAAATGTGTTCCAGTTCTCATGGAAATCCCCTAGACTGACTTACCCTGTTCAGGTCCCTTTCAAGAGCTGTGGTTGGTGCTGGCTGATGGTGTCATTGGGAAGAGGCATCTTTGTTGTGGACTATACTGAATTCAGTCCTGCCCTACAGCAACAGGGAAACAGAAGAACAGGGTGATCTGAGATTATATCAACTCATGATATCAAAGAACTTTGAAGCACAGTCACTCCCATTTCACCTAATGGCAGAGCAGAGCTGTAGAGATCTTGTTTTGTTTCTTTTATTCTAACTGCCCCACCACGGCTGAGGAGGTTTTGTTTGTTTGTTAAGGCAAAAATGCCTTAACAATGCCTTTTACTGCAAGTGAAACCTTGTGGGTGCTGACAGACAAAGGGACTGTCCCGTAGTGCAGAGTGGGGACAGCTGGTCTGTCCATCAGACCTGGTCTCAGCTGCCCTGTGCCAGCACCTCTTTGAGCCGGAGGACAATCAGCCCCAGATGTTCCCCTGAGCAGAAACTGGACACCGCTGAGAGCAGAGCAATACGGTTTCCAAGGGCTGATCTGCAAACCACTGACCACTCTCATTGTACATGAACAGGATCTCAGCTCTGCCCTCCCGGCCAGGGACACACAGGGCTCATTGCATCATACAGACGATGAGCCACATTACCGTGGCCTAGTGCCGAAGTGTCTTCTCCACGGGGCTCCTCTCTAGGCAGAGAGTATCCATGGGAGATCTGTGCCCTGGTGGGGGCAGCCTGCAGCCCAGCAGAAGGGAAAAAGTCAAAATTTCCCCAGGGAAAAAGTCAAAATTCCTAAAGATGGGGTGTCCTGGGGCTCAGCTCAGCTCATTGCCAGCCCCACACATCAACATGCCCAGAGCCCCAGGTAATGTGGGACCAAAGGCAACATGAACAAGACATGAAACACAGATAAATGCCCCAATGGTCTGGCCAAGGGAGGAAGGACATGGACAGACGGACAGGCACTTGGGGGTTTCTCCTCACTGGGAGGTGATGTCACGGAGGCACCCCGTAGGTTAATTTAAGGGACAACAAGGTCCAAAACCAACTTTATTAAACCAGTGAGAAACAGGGTTTTAGCACTCCAAAAGTGACTTAAATACAGGTTCAGATATCAGTTGAGGAAAATTATTGAGGGGCAGCAACTAACACAACAGGTGGTCCACAGTGTGCATGCACGTGGCTTCACCAAAACAATGCCGGAGCCGTCCCCCAGTCCTGGAGAAGTACACGCTTGCCTAAACACGGTGCAGAATTATTTTTAAAGAGATACACGTACTCGTAGTGAGTACGGAAAGTGTACACTCGCGATTCCGCAAGGGTAAATTTATAATACACTTGCAATCCTGCGAGGGTTAATTTACTTACACGTGCAAATGTGCACGGAATATTACACGTGCTTACATGGAAGCATGGGAGGAAAATACATTCGCGATTGTGCGAGGAAATAATTTAAAGTACGCGTGCAAATGTGCACGGAAGGAAAATACACCCGCTATTCTGCGAGGATTAATTTTACACGCGCTCATATGGAGCGCGGAAAGTTATACGTGCATATGTGCACGAAAAGTATAAATATACTTGCAATCCTGCAAGAAGTTTTACTCAAATCCGTGGTGGCGAGGCAAACGGAGTCCCCATCCCGGGGAGGGGGGCTCTCGGTGGCAGCATCTTGCTCGTGCTCCGAGAGACCCACACAATGGGCGGAGTCTCGAAGAGAATCCCGTTTTTATCTGATCAGATCTGACTGTAGGCACGCTAGAAGCTTCTCTGTACCCCCCATACTGGCTGTGGGTGCCCCTGAAGCTTTACACTGGCTGCAGGCACCCAGCGGCTCGGCACTCCCTTCTCCTAATGGCCCAGGAGCCAGGGTGCTCTGGGACAAACAAAAGAAGCTGTTAGCCTCAAGTAGCAGAGGAAGAGGGAGATGTGTCCACTCCTTCCATACTGAAGGAGGGAGGGGGGTTTGCATTCTGCCACAGCTGGGCTGTGGAGAAGTCTCAGCCTGAAGCCCCACAGCCCTGGGATCAAAGGCTGTGCTGGGCGGGAGGAACCAGGGGGTTGCTCTGGGAAAGCATCTGCACTGCAGGACATGTTGGGGAGGTGCCCAAATCCCCACTCCCTTGGCATTTCTGGGAGCAGCTCCCTCTGCCTCTCTGCCTATGTCTCTGCTGCCTGCAGCTGTCCCTGGAGCTGCTTTCCTGTGCCCTTGTCACCTCCCTCTCTGTGCTCTTGTCACCTCCCTGTCTGTGCTCACAGACCTCATCCCACCCGCTCTGTGCTCAGTTACGTTCTGCAGATCCCTCCTGTCCACAGGGAACTGCCCAGGGGCAGCTCTGTGAGTGCAGGGTCAGGACTGCTTTAGCAGGGGCTTGGACTAGATGGTCTCCAGAGCTCTGTTCCAACCCCAACGATTCTGTGATTCCGTGAGAAGCTGCCACTGCCCACCCAGCCAATCAAGAGTGAAAAACTCAAAGGAAAGTCTCTGCAGCTTTCAGGAAAACATTTCCTTCATATTTTTATTGAAAGTTCCCATGGAAATGCTCAAGGATAACCTGGAGCTGGGAGCAAACCTGTCCCACTCAGCACCCTTTGGATCCTACCCTGCCCTGCCTGGGGTCACATCTTCCACCCACAGCTTCTCCCCACAACACTGTGGGGATCTCCCAGGCAGGCTGAGTGCTGTCCCTGGCAGGCAGCAGAGTCCCTGCCCCGGCACACAGCCCTGGGGTGCAGGGACCCCGCTCTGAATACATCCTGGGCACCCCTGGCTACATTCCTGGCTTTACACACCTTCAACTGTGCCCAGGCAGAAGGCAGCTGTCATGCCCTGTCCCTCTGATGGTGCAGCAGGCAAGTCCTGCTCTGGAGCATGTCCTCCTCGACATTAGAGAAATGAAGAGAGTCCTCCTGACAGATCTCATAAGCTGTCAGATGAATCACTTCTAGGAGATCCCTCCAGGAACTGCAGCTGCATTGCCCTGAGCCTAGAGACTTACCATGTAGACGGCTGTGAAACTTTCTCCCTCAGTAATCTCTCAGCATCCTCCCACACCGTCTTGTCTTTAACCTCTCTCAGCCTGTCTGTCTCCTCTGCCCTCGGTGCTGCAGGCAGAGCCCTCAGCCCTGCTGCGTGTGCAGAGGAGCTGCTCCTGGGCAGAGCTGGCTCTCTGCAGCGCTGCCGCTTCCGTGAGCTCCCTGTGTCCCAGGAGCCCAGCCCAGCCCAGCAGCACAGGAGCAGCCCATGATGTCCCATTCTCTGTCCCCTCTGGGCTCCCTCCAGGTGTCCCTGGGGCACCTGCTGTGAAACAGGCTCAAGTCGTCACTGATGCTCCATCTGTCAGCTCGGGAGAAACACTCATTTCCAGGAGAGACATTTCAGAAAATCACAGAATCGCCTGGGTTGGAAAAGACCTCAGAGAACATCAAGTGCAACCCTTGGTCCAGCTCCAGTCCGTTTACTAGATCATGGCACTAAGTGCCATGTCCAATCTCAGTTTAAAAACCTCCAGGGCCGGTGAGTCTACCACCTCCCTGGGCAGCCATTCCAATGCCTGACCACTCTCTCTGCAAAGAATTGCTTTCTAATACCCAGTCTAAATTTCCCCTGGCAGAGTTGAAGCCCATGCCCCCTTGTCCTATTGCTGACTGCCTGGGAGAAGAGACCAATCCCCACCTGGCTAGAACTGCCCTTCAGGTAGTTCTAGAGAGTGCTGAGCTCACCTCTAAGCCTCCTCTTCTCCAGACTAAACAAGCCCAGCTCCCTCACCTTCTCTGCACAGGTCTTGTGCTCAAGTCCCTTCCCCAATCTTGTTGCTCTTCTCTGGACCCTCTTCAGCACTTTGATCTCTTTCCTGAACTGAGACGCCCAGAACTGAACACAATACTCCAGGTGTGGCCTCCCCAGTGCAGAGTACAGGGGAAGGATCACTGCCCTTGTCCTGCTGACCACGCTAGTTTGGATGCAGGCCAGGATACCATTGGCCTTCTTGGCCACCTTGGGCATACTGTTGGCTCATGTTGAGCTTCCTGTCCATTAGTCCCCCCAGGTCCCTTTCTGCCTGACTGCTGTCCAGCCACTCTGTGCCCAGCCTGGAGCACTGCAGGGGGGTGTTGTGGCCAAAGTGCAGGACCTGGCACTTGGCCTTGTTTCTCCTAATAAGAAAAGAGTTGGACATATGAATCACCTTTCCTTTTCTCAGCATTAGACAAGGCACCCAGATGGGGACGGGGAGGGATCTGCTTTACCCTTGCTGAGGGAATTAATTCATCTGAGTCAACTGGGGCAACTCGTCCTGGGTTTGTAGTCCTGGGGTTGGCAGTGGACTCAGCTCTCACCTATGGCTGCCACAAACGCACAGGAGGTGGATTCCTCTTGCCTCAGTTCAGGTGGGTACAAAATAGGCACCTTCTGCCTGGGAGCTGCTTGTCTCAGCTGTTGTTCAGACAGCTGAGTTGCTCAGACCCAAACAACCAGTGACATCTGGGGTGTCAGTGGTGGTCCAAGATACATGCAGGCAGATTCAAGGTCCAATGGAGCAATGCTGAAACAGGGCGGTTTCTGGGAGCAGCACTTTTGAGACCAGTGGGGAATTCCTTTGGCCAAATGAAAGGACAGCAGTTGATCATGTTTGGGACAAAAAAACCTGTCCCTCCTTAATATGTTCTTGTCTAAAACCCATATACAGCTGACCTAATGTAGCCATTGCCACAGGAAGAGCTCAGCCTTTCTCCTCCTCTTCTCCACCACCTGTATTTTCTAGGCTTCCACTGAGAAGAATGGCATTTGTCTCAGGGACTTCTCTCCATTACCCAACCTAATTCAGGGCAGCTGCTCAATGTCATGGCCAAGTCCAGGCCTGTGCTGCTACCTGAGGTGTGTACGGGTCTCTCCAGCACAACTGCATTTGTCTGGCAGGGACAGCACAGCACCTATAGGAAAGCCATCCCCACTCAGAGCAGGTGTGGGACAGACCACCCAGGGCATCTCGGACAGACCCACTTTCTCTGGGTCAGTGACTGGTCACCAGCACTGTGTTGAGAAGAGGCCTCTCCCACCTCCACCTGGTAGATACAGGCAAAACAGGACTATGAAGCATGTCCCACCAGGGTCTGTACTCATGTGTCTCTGCTCTTGAACTCTGCTGGTTCTTCTTTCTCTTGTCTTTTACTCATCCCATTGTTGGTGTTATCATCAAGGAGTTTCTGGATCACAGGATGTCCCCAGTGAATGGAAAAAGAAAAATCATGCCCATCTAAAAGAAAACAAAACTAAACAAAAAAACACCGCAGCACCTCCAACAAAAAAACAACCAACAAACCAAACCCCAAGATGTAAAAAGGAGGACCCTGAGAACTACCACCCACTCAGCCTCTCTTCTGTGCCTGGAAAGGTCAAGGAGCAGATCCTCCTGGAAGCTCTGTTGAAACGTATGGAACACACAGAAGTGATTAGAGACAGTTCACAAGGCTGAACCAAGGGTAAATTGTGCCTGACTAAGCTAGCAGACTCCTCTGAAGGAGTGATTGCATCAGCAGACAAGGAAGAACTATGAATGTCATCTCTCCGGGCTACTATAAAACTTTCCATACAGCCCCCACCGAAAAACTGCTGAGATATTGATATGATAGTGTCGAGGGTTTAGACTGTGGGGTGACTATAAAACCCTGGCAGATGTATTGTTAACCTCCTCTTCCCCCCAACTTCCCCCGTTTGCCCCTCCCTCTCCCCCCTTCCCACTCAGGACAGACGATCGGGTGGAAAAGAAGGACAAAGAGAAGAGAGATGGAAAAATTAAAAATGTTTTACTAATGCTACTAACAAGGATAGAGAAAATAATACAAAATATACAAAACCAATCTTGAAAGTCTCAGCAACTGCAGAGCCGGAAACCAAAGTCCTGGATTAGACTCTGCAGCCAATTGGAGCTGGATTCAGTCTCTCACTAGGCCTCAGTTTGCAGGGACGACTAGCAAGGTCCTCTCCTAATGTTGGCCATAAGGAAAAAGGAACAAGATCCTTGTGATCTCCCACTTTTATATGAAGTATTCATATGAATGGGAGGTTATACTCAGTTGGTCAGTTTCTTGGCCAACTGTTTCTCATTGCCCCTCTCGCAAGATGTCCATCCGTGCTTATCAGTAAGTTAGCATTCCATTGCTATTTTTACCAAAACATGTGTCTGGTTCTCCAGGAAAATGCAGCTAATATGAAGGCTTTAGCTGACAGGCAAAATTCACTGAAAGAGAAACTTGTTTTTTAACAAAACCAGGACAGATGGATACATGGATAAGGAATTGACTGGATGGCTGTGTGAAAAGTGTAACAGTCAATAGCTCGTGTCCAAATGAAAACCAGGAATGAGCAGTTTCTGTCAATTGTCCATTCTGGGACGAATACTGTTTAATATCTTAATAAATTATATACACAGTGAGACTCAGTACACCCTCAACAAGTTTTCAGGTCACAGTCACAGAACATCACCAGCTGAAAGGGATCCATATGGATCATTAAGTCCAACTCCCTGCTCTTTGCAGGATGACCTAAACCACATGACTAAGAGCTTCCTCCAGCTGGTCCCTGAACTCTGACAGATTTGGTGACATGGAGACAGTGAGATGAGTTATATTATGTGTCATATGTTGAAGAACACAGATACTTTGTAGCTTCTGGAAGGCATCCAGTCACCAGTCTCCACATTGCATCCTGGAGCTCCTTGTTCCTCATGCTGTAGATGAGGGGGTTCGCTGCTGGAGGCACCACTGAGTATAGAACAGACACCACCAGATCCAGGAATGGGGAGGAGATGGAGGAGGGCTTCAGGTGGGAAAATATGAGAGAGATCAAGAACAGGGAGACCACAGTCAGGTGAGGGAGGCACATGGAAAAGGCTTTGTGCTGTCCCTGCTCAGAGGGGATCCTCAGCACGGCCCTGAAGATCTGCACATAGGACAGCACAATGAACACAAAACACCCCAAATAGACAAAAGTACTAAACACGAGAAGTCTAAATTCCCTGAGGTAGGTGTCTGGGCAGGAGAGCTTAAGGATCTGGGCAAGTTCACAGAAGAACTGGTCCACAGAATTGCCCTTGCAGAGTGGTAGTGAAAATGTATTGGCCGTGTGCAGCAGAGCATGGAGAAACCCACTGGCCCAGGCAGCTGCTGCCATGTGGACACAAGCTCTGCTGCCCAGGAGGGTCCCGTAGTGCAGGGGTTTGCAGATGGCAACGTAGCGGTCGTAGGCCATGATGGTGAGTAGAAAATACTCTGCTGAAATGAAAAACACAAACAGAAAGAGCTGTGCAGTGCATCCTATGTAGGAAATGGCCCTAGTGTTCCAGAGGGAGCTGGCCATGGATTTGGGGAGAGTGGTGGAGATGCAGCCCAGGTCAAGGAGGGAGAGGTTGAGGAGGAAGAAGTACATGGGAGTGTGGAGGTGCTGGTCACAGGCTATGGTGATGATGATGAGGCCATTGGCCAGGAGAGCAGCCAAGTAGGTTCCCAGGAAGAGCCAGAAGTGCAAGAGCTGCAGCTCCCGTGTGTCTCCAGACTCCATGAGGAGGAACAGGGTGATGAAGCTGCTGTTGGACATCATCTGCCCCTGGTCATGACAACCTGTTCAAGTAGGAAAAGGCAGTGAGCAGTTAGGGCAGAGTTCTTTGATGGAAATCTATTCAATTTCTCATGGAAATCCCCTAGACTGCCTTGCCCCTTTCATGTCCCATTTATGAGCTCTGCTCTGTGCTGACTGACTGTGTCTCTGGGAGCAGGGGGCTCTGCTGTGGACACGCAAGTATCGCAATGCTCCTGTCAAGGAAGGAGCAACAAGGACAGACAGACAGGTACTCAGGAGTTTCTCCTCTTTGGGATCACGTTTCCAAGATGACTCAGCCTGAAACCCCACGACCCTGGGGGCAGATGCTGTGCTGGGTGTGAGACCTGGAAATTGCATTGTAGGGGACGTGCCTGAATTTCATCCTCCAACAGCATTTCTGTCAGCAGCTCCTTCTCCGTCTGTACTCATGTTTGGAGTCTGTCTGGAGCTGTCCCTGCCAGGAGCTGCTTCTCTCTCCCCATGTTTCATCCCTGTTTGTGCTCATAGTCTCCATCTCACTTACTGTCTGCTCAGCTCTGCCCCGCAGACCCCCCCGGCAGTGGGGCCCTGACCAGAAGCATCACTTTATGGGCAGCGATTCAGGGGGAACTTAGGATATCCTAAAGAGAACTGGGATCTGAGTGCCTCCTCCAGAGAAGAAGAGTAAACTATTAACTCCAACTGCACTCTGAGCCAACCAAGAGCAGAAAACTCAAAGCACAGACTACTTCCCTTTTAGATAATCTCCATTTTGACCTTCTTCTTGAAAAGTCCCCTTGGAAATACCCTGGGGGTGATTTGGAGCTGTCATCAGTGCTGTGCCATGCAGCACCCTCTCAACAGCAGGACCCTGCATGCCCTGCCAGGGGTTGCCCCTTACACCCACTGCTCCTCCTCACAGCACCATGGGGATCTCCCCGGGCAGGCTGAGTGCTGACTCTGGCAGGCGGCAGAGTCCCTGCCTGGCACACAGTCCTGGGGTGCAGGGACCCTGCTCTGCAGGACAGCCCTGGGCACCCATCCTGCACACCCAGCTTCACACTGCTGCAGCCATCTCTCGGAGAAGGCAGTTGTTATGCCTTTCTCCTCTCATGGTGCAGCAGGGAAGTCCTGCTCCAGAGCCTGTCCTCCTTCTCCACACCAGACCAGTCAAGACAGTCATCTTGACGGGTCCTATCAGCCATGGGATGTACCAGCTCTAGAAGATCCCTCCAGGATGCTCACCTCAATTTCCCCACTCCCACTGACTTACTTTGTCCAAAGAGTTGAAGGTTTCTCCACGAACAAGAGATCACCTTTAAGCTCTTCCTTTCTCACTCCTCTCTCCTCGGTGCTGCAGGCAGTGCCCTCAGCCCTGCTGCGCTTTGCAGAGGAGCTGCTCCCGGGCAGAGCTGTCTCTTTACAGTGCTACCTGGTTGCCATGAGCTCCCTCCATCCCAGAGCCCAGCCCAGATCAGCAGCAGAGGAGCGGCCCAAGGTGGAACGCTTTCTTGGCCCTCTGGGCTCCCTCCAGGTGTCCCTGGGGATCCAGGAGAACCTGCTGTGAAACAGGCTGAAGTCACCACTGATGCTCCCTCCCTCAGCTGGGGAGAAACTCTTATTCCCAGCACTGTCAGTTCTTCTCTCAGAGATAGAGTTACTTCTAAAAATTCCTTTATTTGTGTTATTATCAGACCGGACACCCAGACAATGACAGACAGGGATCTGCTTTACCACTTCTGAGAGGAGTCAGCTCAGTCAGTTAAAGTATCTCATCCTGTGTTTCTACTGTTAGTGCTGAAAGTGGACTCAGCTCTCTACCACAGCTGCCACAAAGCCCTGAGAGCTGGGATTCCTCTTGCTGCTGTTCAGGTGTGCATTAAATAGGCACCTGTATGTGAGCTCCTTGTCTCAGCTTCCATGCTAAGTAATGAAGATGTAGGTCAGGAGTGAGCTGTTCAGATGAAATACCTGGTGACTTTGGAGGTTCCAGAGGTTGTCCAAGCTTGTTCATCCCACTGGCACTGTCCTTATTTACGATTTGTCAGCTGATGCTGCCATCTGGCCAAAAGGTGTCCTGTATCTTAAGGACAGCTAAGTTTCTCTCTGTCTTTTCCATCAGCTGTGTTGAATAGATCGCCATTGACTATAATGATGGTTTTCATCTACACATTGCCTCACCAAATTCCAGGCAGTTACGCTATTTAATGCCCAACTAGAGGCCTGTAGTGCTAGGTGAGATGCCAAGGCTCTCACATGTATCTACATGGAGCTGGCAGGTACAGCACAGTAAAGCCATTCCCACTCAGAGCGAGTGTGTGACAGACACCCGGACAGCGTTGCACAGAGATTTGTTGCCTTTGTGTGAGCCACTGACTGCCACCACTGCAGTGTGGCACATTTGTCCCTTCTCTAGGCAGTAGATGTGGGGCTGTCCAGGAACATGAAGGCCATCATGCTGGAGTCTCCACTTGTTTACCTAAATTCTCAAACTGCTGGTTTTTCTCTCCACCACCTCATACTCACCCCCTTGAAAATACAGTCAAGCGACAGATAAACCCTTTTCATAGTGGGCCATTCAGCAGCATCTCGTCATTCCTGCAGATCAGTGACACCTCTGCCAAAGTACCTCAGAGGCATCAGAGCCACCACTGAAGTAAACCAGGTTCTTTGAGGCTTGCACTTGCCAGCCCTGTTTGTCTGTGGCCATGGGTACAGCAGGGGTTTCTCACTCTCTTGGCATCCACTTTCAGCTTTAGATTTCCATCTGCCGACCACTCCAGCATGTCTCAGGTCTGAAGCAAAGCCTTTGAACCAATGGGGTCTTAGACACTTGGTATGAGTTTTCTTTATAAGTCCGAGCTTTGCCTGGAGACACACCTGATGTGCTACAGCCAAAGTGTGCACCAATTCCCTCAGCCCAGGGCACAGACAAGCTCAGTGAGCCCTTGTAGGTAAGGATCAGAGGGGAATCCAGCAAATGTGAAAGTGTGGTAGGAGACAAGGAAACTGCATCAGCGTGGGAAAACAGCCATAGACCTCTCTAAGGCATCTGGGAAATCTCTGAATGTAGAAGCCTGGGCCTTGCTGGGGACTTCAATAACCCTGGCATTTGTTGGATGGAGAACACAGCAGGACGGTGATGAAGCTGGTGAGGCGCCTGGAGCACAAGTCTTATGAGGAGTGGCTGAGGGAGCTGGGGGTGTTTAGCCTGCAGAAAAAGAGGCTGAGAGGAGACCCTATTGCTCTCTGAAACTGCCTGAAAGGAGGTTGTAGCATGGAGGGTGTTGGTTTCTTCTCCCAAGTAGCAACTTATAGGACAAGAGGAAATGGCTGCAAATTGAGCCAGAGATGGTCCAGATTGGATGTTAGGAAACATTTCTTCATGGAAACGATTGTCAGGCATTGGAACAGGCTGCCTGGGGCAGTGCTGGAGTCACCACCCCTGGAGGAGTTTAACAGACATGGAGATGAGGTCTTAGGGACATGGTTCAGTGCAGTTTTGGGTTAATGATTGGACTTGATGATCTGAAGTGTCTCTTCCAACTGAAACAATTCTATGATTCAATGATTCTGTAACACAGAGAAGTTGTCAGAAACACTGCTAGGTATTGCAGAATCACAGCATGGTTGAAGTTGGAAGGCACCTCTGGAGATGATCTAGTTCACCTCCTCTGGTCAAGTGGGGTCAGCTACAGCAGGGTGTCCAGAGCCACACTGGGCCTGGAATATGGGAACTCCACAACTTCTCTGGGCAGCTTGTCCAGTGATCAACATCCACACCTTAATTGCTTTCTGCAGTTTAGGTACAATTTCCTCTGTTTTAGATTGTGCCCTTGCTTCTTGTCCTGTCACTGGGCACCATTGAGTATGGTCTCATACCTCCCTCAGCCTTTCCCATGTCCTACGTAACCAGGACTCCGGGCCTATTTGTCACTGGCCTCATGTTTTCCCTTGTCTTACTCTTGCTGTTGATGTTCTTCTAGAATCCTCTTTTGTTGCTGTTCACATCGCTTCCCAGGTTCTGGCTTCAGTGGGTTCTGGCTTTCCTCGCTTTATATCTCAATGCTTGGGAAGTTGTCATTGCTACCGTCCAGAAGCCTTCTAGATAGCTTGTGCCCAGCTGTGTTTCACGATGTCACCCCTGTTGCTCTGTCCACTAACTCATTTGTTCTCACCTCTTCCCAAGCAGAGATCCATGCATTTTTGTGGCTATCTCTCATGAAGAGCAACTCCTTCTCATCTTCACCACTTGTCCTTCTGAAGAGCCTCTATCTATCCATCACAGCACTCCAGCTATGTGGGTGGTGTACCACAGCTCTGTTACCCAGATGAGATTCTGTCACTGTAATTACATGCAGACTTCTAATGCCTCTTGTTCATTCTCCACACTGCACGCATTACTGTGCAAGCACTCAAGACACATGACCAATCATGTTGATTTCTCAGAAAGGGCAGGAGAGCATTTCTATCCTGCTGTCCTATAGGCACCTCCTTATTTATGTTCATACGTTTGATGTGATTCCTCCTCAGCTCTGTTCTGTTGATTGCTATGTCCCTTCTGTTTTCATCATGCAAAACCCTTTCCTTGTCAACAGCATCCTTCACATTATCACACAATTATTGGTCATTGTGTCCTTTCCCCAGTCATTCCCTGTTTAATGACAGCCTGTTGACAAAGACACTTCAGCTTTATTCTTCAGGTGAATCCCATCTCTTCCAAGCAGTTGTTGATCCTCAGAGAGGGTCTCATGGTCATAGAAACCCCGTTGATGACACAGGTCACACAACCAATTACCTACGTGCAATATCTGTCTGCTGCTCAGAACTTTTCCCCTAACCAGCAGGACTGAGACAACCACCTGTGCCACCAAGGCTTTGAACATTCTGTCTAGAATCATGTAGTCATGCTTGATAATTTCCAGGTCTCCTGAGGCAGTGTCAGTGGTGCTCATGTGAATGAGCAGCAGGGGGGAATAATCAAAGGACTGTAAAATCTTCAGCAGCCTCTCAGCAATGCACCCTCTGTTCAGGGACAGCCAACAGAGCTCCTTGGAACATGATAGAGGTTCCTCTCTCAGGAAGTCTCCTCTGACAACACTTAAAGAAGATGGAGCCAAACTCTTTCCTGCCATGTCACATGGGAGAATGATGTCCAATGGACAAAAGATGAAATAAGTGAGGAAAAACTGTTTACTCATGAAGGCAGTTGAACCTTGGAGCAAGTAGGCCAGAAAGTTTCTGCAATGTCAACGTTTGGAAGGTTTCAAACCCAGAATGAATAAATTCCTGAGCAAGTTTCAGTGATGTGATGTGATGCGATGCGATGCGATGCAATGTGATGTGATAGATACCCTTGCTGTGGGTAGGAGGCTGGCCTAGAGACCTCCTGAGGTCCCACCCAGCATGAGTGAATGCACATTTTCTTCCATCACAGGTCGTCCCTTCCCCACAGTAGGTCAAAAACTCAGCTTTTCCACAAATGTGAAAGTAGGTCAGCTTTAAGTTACCTTGGCTCATCTGTTTCTTTCCTGTCCCACACCAGCCACTGCTGCTCCAATGAAGAGCTGCTTGGTAGGTACTGGCAAACAGCCTCGATCACCCCTGTTGCTTATGTTCCGTTTTCTTTTTCTCTCTTTTCAACCATCCAAGTTCTTCGCTGTCCTGGTTTTGTTAAAAACAAGTTTCTCTTTTAGTGAATTTTCCTTTCAGCTGAAGTCTTCTTACTAACTGCACTTCTCTGAAAGCTAGACACATGTTTTAGTAGACATAGCAATGGAATGCAAGGTCACAGAATCACGCTGATAAGGATGCATGTCCTGCGAGAGGGGCAAGGAGGAGAGAAGTGAACAGGTGACTAAAACTGACCAACTAAGTATTCCATCCCATTCATGTCATACATCATATAAAAGTGGGAATCCCAAGGGTCCTGGCCCTCTTTGACTCTGGTTGGCATCTGGGAAGGACCCTGCCAGTTGTCCCTGCAAACTGACGCCTAGTGATCAACGGAATCCCGTTGCAGGATCCAGCCCAGGACTTCCAGGTGTCTCCTGCTGCTGCTGGAGCAGTTCTTTGCTGGGATTTTCAAGATTGGTTTTGTATATTTTGTATAATTTTCTCTATTTTGTTAGTAGCATTAGTAAAACATTTCTAATTTTTTTCCAACTCTTCTCTCTGTCCTTCTTTGCCTTCCAATCACGTGTACTTTGTGGGGAGTTGGGGCTAGGGGGGCTAGTGGGAGTGAGGGGGTTAAAGCATCTGCCACGGTTTATTGTCGCCCTGCAATCAAACCTTGACATTCTCTTTGATGGCTTTTGTTCCAGTCCATACAAAGAGTGCACATCTGTTTGCTCTTTCCTCACTGGCCCTGCCTTTACTTGCTCTGCAGCTGTTTCTGAGATAGTCAGCATGATTAATCCTGTGATGGAAGGAAATTCCTTTGAAGTAGAACAACCTTTCAGCATTTGTAGTGCTTCGCAACTCCTCCTGCTGTTGTCTTGTGAGAGACACCACCATCAGGGTAAGACATCTGCACATAGGCATTAACTGCTGACTGAATGGATCTTCAGTTCCAGGAGACCCTGAGAAGCAGAAACCTTCTAAAGTTTACAAGGAGAAGTGGCTGGTGCTCCTGGTGGGAAGAATAAGCCTGTGCATCAGGACCAGCTGGGCCCTGATTCACTGAGCAGTGAAGATGAGGAGAAGGGCCTGGGCACTGTGAGGGATGCCATATGGCCAGTGCTGCATGTGCACCATGAACAAGGCCAGGTGCACACAGGGCTGAATGAGGAAGAACATGGTGAGACAGACATGGCAAGTTATCATCCCACTAACTGAGCACTGGTGTTAGAGCCTCTGGACTAGTGTGTCCCTCTCTGGGGCTTCTTCTTCAAGACAACTGAGCATGAACAGGAGAGTGTCCAGAAGACGTCTGCAAAGATGGGGCACATGGCCGCTATGGGCAAGATGAGAGATCTGAGAATGTTTTACATAGCAAACTAGAATTATGGAATCATAACATCATAGATTCATTTACATTTGAAAAGACCTTACAGATCATAGAGCCCAACCATTAAGCTAGCACAGCCAAGTCCACCACTAAATCATGTCCACACCTCCACATCTTTTAAAACCGCTCCAGGGATGGTGACTCCAGCACTTCCCTGAGCAGCCTGTTCCAATGCTTGGCAACAGTTTTCAGAAAATTATTTTCCTAATATCCAGTCTAAACCTGCCCTGGCAAACTTGAGGCCATTTCTTTTCATCCTATTGCTTGTTACTTGGGAGAAGAGACCATCACCCTCTATACTACAACCTCCTTTTGATACAGGAAATTGACAATTGACTAATTAACACTTAAAGAAATAACAATTAACACTCACACTTAAAGAACTGACCCTTTAACTCACATCACTATTGCCTAGCCTTGCTTCACTCTGTGTAACTTATTGTACGAGAAACAGGACTTCACTGATGCCTTGCAAAGATAATAATCCTTGGGTGCATCCTTGGGTGAACTAGATAATACAAACTTGGGCACAGGACAGGAGACACGCCAGTTCAAACCAACTCGGCAGGCTGAGACTTGACCAACTCATCACACTGGACCAAAATGACCGTGTACACAGAAAGAGGACCCGGGTTTACGATCACTGCGCAGCTGCAACCAGGAGGAGCCGGAGGTGGAGACTAAGGAAATGGTCTCCCAGAACTCATTGTAATAAGAACCGTCTTCTTGGGGACAGGTTATGAATATGTATAGGTGTTCCTAAAACTTTCATGAATATGTAACACTTTACTGCATTTAACCAAGCTCACAGCTACTGCAATTTTACACACGTATTAGGTGAAATGATTCCCCGTGTGTCCAGCGTCGTAAATAAATACATACCTTCCTTATAACCTCATGGGTTGTAAGGTCATTTCCACACCTCACTTTCAGATAGTCACAGATAGCAGAAAGGTCTCCCCTCTCCAGGCTGAAGCCCCCAGGTCCCTCAGCCGCTCCCATCACACTTGTGCTTTAGTCCCTCTCCCAGCTCTGTTCCCTTCTCTGAACTCGCTCCAGCACCTCAAGGGCTTTCTTGGTGTGAGGGGCCCAAAACTGAACCCAGGATTCAAGGTTTGGACTCCCCAGTGCCCAGTACAGGGGGGCAGTCACTGCCCTCGTCCTGATGGCTACACTGGTGCTCATACAAGCCAGGATGCAGTTGGCATTTTTGGCCACCTGGGCACATTCTGGCTCACATTCAGCTGGCTGTCAATCAACACCCTGTCACCATTTAATTGCAGGGTGACAATAAACCATGGCAGACGCCTTGTTACCCCCCTCCTTTCCTTAACTCCACATCCCTCTCCACCAAGGAAAGGCAATAGGAGGGCAAAGAGAGGCAAAGAGAGGCAAAGAGAGAGAGGACTGGCAAGTTGAAAAAAGTTGAAAATGTTTTACTAATGCTGCGCATAAAATAGAGAAAATAATACAAATTATACAAAACCAATCTGTTGCTCCAGCAGCTGCAGGGCAGTCACCTGGAAGTCCTGGGTCAGACTCATATGATATATGACGTGGATGGGATGGAATACTTAGTTGGTCAATTTTAGTCACCTGTTCAGTTCACTCCTCCTTGCAAATATGCACTTCTCACTTACGGGATGTGCATTCTTATCAGCGACCTTGCATTCCATTGCTACGTCTGTTTACAAAAACATGTAGCCAACTTCAGAAAAATGGAGTTACTTAGAAGAACTTAGCTGAAAGGAAAATTCACAAAAAGAGAAAATGGTCTTGGTTTGAATAAAACCAGGCCAGGCTCCTAGAGAGCTTTTCTGAATCTCTTCTCAGTAGCTTTGCTGAACTCTTCTCAGTTTAATGGACTTGGCTTCAAATACACTTTAGGGTCACTAAAATGCCAAAACCCCTAAGAAGGCATTTCTCTTCCATCATTTTCTTCAGCTATTGAAGACTCATATAACTAATTAGAGAGGTTTCAGAAGGGTAGGTAAAGAGGACATTCTCCATGAGCTCTTGGAAGAAGTGTCAGAAGAATTCTCCCATGGATGCTGATGCACAGTGTCTCTTAAGGAGTTGTGACCAGATGGGAAAAGCAGCATGGACACCCTTGCTCCTCACCTCTCCATTTTGCTATTTTGCTCCTTGGTCCCCTGGGAATTACATCACTTCACATCAGGCTTTTCCACTGAACTTTGCACCTCATTTTTAAAGCTCCTTTTCAGGAATTCCTACCTACGTCCTGAGAGAACTGGATGTAAAAAGGCACAGAGGGTTTTTTGAATTGGAGGAAAAAAATAAACAGACACCAAAAGCAAGCAAAAAGAAAACACAATAGAACTTAATGAACATTATAATACACCTCTCAGTTGCAGAGGTATTAAAAGCAATTTGGAGTGATATCCACCAACACAGATGAAGAGTTGCTTGCAGGGAGTATGAGAGATACTGCTGAAAGACAATTCAGCTTTACCTCCCTGAAGCTCAAAGCAGGGTGGGAGGTGAGAGGGATCTGAGTGATCAAAGAGTAAGAGAAGGAAGAACCTCTGGAGAGCAATGGAAAGTGCAAATGTCCAGACAGGCTTCTGAAGAGATTACTTCAGACATGGTGAGCTGAATAAGGACAGGTAGAAACACCTGGAAGGTCAGGGAGATAAATAGAAAGTATAATAGACAGAATTCTGGCAATGCAAGCACAGGTTAACAACAATACCTCTTCTCCCACAATCAATTCACATTCTGAAATTGAGAATATTTTGGTAGTATAGAAATGCCACAAACACTTTATTGAAGGTATTGAATCCCTTCATCTCTTAAAATTTTGTTTTGGTTTAGTTTGAAGTATTGAGAGCATTCCCCAGATTTTCAGGCAGAGTTCCATGGTGTGACCATAAGTACCAGTCCATAACACTAGAGGCCCCAGAGTACCTGAGATATTTGCCTGGAACTGGCAGCTATAAAAGAACACAGACAGAGCGTGTCACTTCCATCATTTACATCCAATCTTCAAGACTTGTCCACTTCTTTATGTAAGTTTCAATAGTGCAGTTAAAGAGGAAGGCACTTGGAAGAAATCAAACATACAAGACCTGACCCCCAGACCCTGGAAAGAGGGATCCTGTTCCTAACCCT